>NC_072835.1:8019000-8343500 GCF_027744805.1 Dunckerocampus dactyliophorus
ATGAGTGCGACGACAAGGCCATATTATGTTGTGATACGCTTGGGTTACATCATGACCTAACTGCTGACTTTTTCAAAGTAGAACTGAAATAGCATGGAAAGAACGCCCCCAAGGCCTTTAAGGGTCTGCAGAACATGTACTGGATCAGGATGTGGGTGTCGTTTTTTTTCCCCAACTCTGTCCTGGGAGACGGGATGGCGGGATCGGGACGTCGGCCAAGTCTTACGAAGTTTTGACCAAGTCGTAGACGTAAATGAGGTGGTCGTCGTCAAACTTGATGAAGTAGACAGACGGCTTGGCCTCCACCTGGTGGATGACCATGCCTGTTCGTTTGCCTCCGTCCTCTTTGGCGTACTCCACCTGTTTACCCACCAAACTGTCCACCACCTCACCTGGTTCCCTCTCTGTTGGGACACTGTCATCTACAGAAGGAAGGATTGAACAAATGTATTACATTTTCACAAACTCCACTGCAGAGATGACTTATTTGAAGTAAGGCATTTAGTAAGGAGAAGACTTGGAGAATATACTCTGTCTGGAATATGTGACTGTCTCAGGCCCTGTAGTATCGCTACTTCGCTTGTGGTCCACATGCAGCTTCTACTGTACATCGCCATGTTTGTTATTATACAGAAATGACGTCATCGGCACCTGATTGGTTAAAAGGGCCGTAACAGGCCATGGCTGCAGCGCCCCCTTACTTTGGCATGCGCATGACAGCCAGCATATGCGTATTTGTGGAATAGTTTTAAAACGTCAACGTGTGCATAGAGATTTTTGTGACACTAGAGAGGGGCAGATGTACGTTTTGTAGAATCTAACAGGCTTATTTTGTAGCCGTGATCAATAATAAAAGTACAGGCTTGTGGTGTAACTGTGTTAGTTAGCAAAGAACGACAATGACAATGACTTCAGGTTCCGGTAAAAGGGACGTTTTGGAGCCAATGGAGCCAAAGAAAGTTGCAAGTGCCAGCATTTTGATAAAGAAGGTGAGAAACGATTGGAATTCATGAAATAACAAAATAGCAAAACACAAAGGTGGTGTCTGAGTGGGTCTGTCTTCTCCTGTGCCCTTGCTGTTCGTCATCGCCGTCTTTATCAACAAAAGGTCTTAAATGAAGGTAAAAGTGATGTTACATGTTAACTTATCATTTACATGTATTTATATGAATTTTGAATTGTTTTCTGCATGCAAAACTATAATTGCAGAACTATAAAAACGGGTTTTGTGTTAACATTTTTGGGTGTCTGGAACAGATGAATTGGATTTACATTATTTCTTATTGGAAAAATGTATTTTACTCCGCCTCTCGCCGAAGTCAGCTGGGACAGGCTCCAGCAAACCCATAACCCTAGTGAGGGTCAACGGCATAGAAGATGGATGGATGTACGTTTGGTTTTGAGTCGGACCTTCTGGAACAGATGAATGATGCTACCAAGGTTCGCAGATATTAAAATTTGCAGATTTAGTACACTTTCAAACCGCTAGAATAATGTATAAAGTTAATAACAACTCGTTACCCAAAAACCTAATATTTCTCAATATTTCTCAAAGTATTTCTCAATCAGAGAGGAAAAATATGATCTTAGAGGAAAATTAAACTTACAACATTTATATGCAAGAACAACGCTGAAAACCCGCAGCATTTCCGTGTGTGGAATTAAATGATGGAACGGATTGAGTAAAGAACTCAAACAATGTACAGAGATGAGCAAGTTCAAAAAACAATACAAGCATATATATATATATATATATATATATATATATATATATTTATATTATATATATATATATATATAATTTTTTCCTTTGGGAGGGGTGTCTTACCGTTATCTATTATGTATTATCCTGACTATCACAGAAAACATGACATGGAATGCAGGACGTGAACTACATGTACTGTATTAGATGTGGAGTGGATGGGAGGTAGGATTAAATAAGCTTTGCTTCTTCCTACTCCTTTTGGACATGTGGAACTGTGAAAAAAATGATTCATGAGATGTATTCCATTGTAACCTTCATGTTCAAATAAACTAAACCAAACCAAACCAAACCAAGGTTCCACTGTATTGTTTTGCAGGTACACTATATTACTGAGTAAGTCTATTTTGATGCCCACATAGTCGGTGTGGTGCAGTTACATAATGTGTTCCGCATGTGTTACTTGTTATTACTTACAGTGTTACAGTTATTTTTGGTTGCAGGGAGGGAGGCGTTTGGTTGGATGACCTGCTTCTGGTACATTGTATGTATGCGGTATGTATGCGGTTGTACATGTATACGTACATACAGTGGTGTGAAAAAGTGTTTAAATGTTTCAGATCATCAAACAAGTTCAAATATTAGTCAATGACAACACAACTGAACACAAAATGCAGTTTTTAAAATTAACTTTTTAAATTAAGTGAGAAAAAAATCCAAACCTCCATGGCCCTGTGTGAAAAAGTGATTGCCCCCCCCCATTAAAACCTAACTTAACTGACCTCTACCAGTCTGGAAAAGGTTGTAAAACTATTTCTAAAGCTTTGGGGACTCCAGCGAACCACAGTGAGAGCCATTATTCACATGTGGTGAAAACATGGAACAGCGGTGAACCTTTTCAGGAGTGGCCGGCCAACTAAAATTATCCCAAACGCGCAACGACGACTTATCAAAGAGGTCACAAAAGACCCCACAACAACAGCCAAAGAACTGCAGGCTTCACTTGCCTCAGTTAAGGTCAGTGTTCATGACTCCACCATAAGAAAGACACCGGGCAAAAACGGCCTTCATGGCAGAGTTCCAAGACAAAAACCACTGTTGAAAAAAAGAACATTAAGGCTCATCTCAATTTTGCCAGAAAACACCTTGATGATCCCCAAGACCTTTGGGTCTGATGAGACAAAAGTTGAACTTTTTGAAAGGTGTGTGTCCCATTACATCTGGCGTAAAAGTAACACCACATTTCAGAAAAAGAACATCATACCAACAGTAAAATATGGTGGTCGTAGTGTGATGGTCTGGGGCTGTTTTGCTGCTTCAGGACCTGGAAGACTTGCTGTGATAAATGGAACCATGAATTCTGCTGTCTACCAAAAAATCCTGAAGGAGAATGTCCGGCCATCTGTTGGTGACCTCAAGCTGAAACCAACTTAGGTTCTGCAGCAGGACAATGATCCAAAACACACCAGCAAATCTGCCTCTGAATGGCTGAAGAAAAACAAAATGAAGACCGTGGCCTAGTCAAAGTCCTGACCTGAATCCTATTGAGATGCTGTGGCATGACCTTAAAAAGGCGCTTCATGCTGGAAAACTCTCCAATGTGGCTGAATTACAACAATTCTGCAAAGATGAGTGGACCAAAATTCCTCCACAGCGCTGTAAGAGACTCATTGCAAGTTATCACAAATGCTTGGCCCAACCAGTTATTAGGTTTAGGGGGCAACCACTTTTTCCACACAGGGCCATATAGGTTTGGATTTTTTTTCTCCCTTAATAATAAAAAGTTTCATTTAAAAACTGCATTTTGTGCTCAGTTGTGTTGTCATTGACTAATATTTACATTTGTTTGATGATCAGAAACATTTAAGTGTGACAAACATGCAAAAACATAAGAAATCAGGAAGGGGACAAACACTTTTTTCACAACAGTATACTGTATGTAAAGTATGTGCAGTCAAAATATAAATAGGCGTTAGTAGGGCAGAAAGAAATCAGAATCATTGTCATTTCGTATTGTGATTGCCCCGTTGGAGAAGCGCCAGTAAGATCGTTCTACTCACTAGAGTCAGGCATGATGCGGAGGTCGCCTTCTTTAAAGTCGTCCAGCAGCTGGTACATGTAAAGGACAGGATCTTTCTCATAGGTTATATAAAACCAGGTGGTCATGATGGGAGCCCGGGCCAGCACCATCCCCCTCCACTCCTCCTTGGGACCCTCCTCTGTCTCAAACATATGTTCCACCGCTTTGCCTATCATTGCATCCGCGAGACTGATATCTGTCAGGCGGGATTTAGCTGCGGAAAAATAATACAAAAACATGAGCAACCTCACAGCAGGTGTTTTCAGAGGTTTTACATACAACACTGCAATACTCAACACTCACTGACTTGAATTTTGAATGGAATGCAATGTTCAAGTGTGAGTCCATGGAGTAAGCTTGGGAAAAAGTAGAGTAAAGTAACACGTTTGGTTGGACACACCTCATACAGTATATTGCACTGAACACAAATATTTGACCGGTAGTGAATATTTAACCACAATTTTTAATAGTGAAAATAATTTTCTGTCAATATTGTTTGTAAACCTACGTAGCTACAGTAAGGTCCAGAAGTATTTGTAGTGACTTTTTAAATGATATTGCCTTTACAGTATACACCAGCACAATGGATTTGACATAAATCAATAAATAAATCAGCAAAGACAAAATAAATCAGACTAAACTGTAGACTTTCAGCTTTAGTTTAAGAAATGGCAGGGAATCAATCCTTCCTCGGCATGTTGTGCTTACAATGAATACTTTGCAAAAAGAATGACATTAGTAAACACTTCACTCCAACTTTTTTTTTTTTTTACAAACAGTTATTGTTGTATATAATTAATATTTTTATAACAACAACAAACTTGATTTTTGAGTGGAAAGAACACAATGTATATTTTTAAACTTTTTTTTCCCAGTGACTAATAATTGTCTGAATTATTTGTGCCATCTGGTGGTTTGCAGCCTCCACTGCATTTTAGGTAATATAAACATCCACATCTGATCAACATTTTAAGACCAGTTGAAAGAGTGCAAGAATGTACATTTTGCACTGTTGGATCTTGGTAAGTAGAGCCTCTTTAAATCCAACAATGCAAATTGTAAATTCTTGCAATTTTTCAACTGGCCTTAACATTTTAACCAGGAGTGTATCACATGATCAACAAAGGTTGAAAGAAATAGACAAAGTCGTCTCTCTCCTCAGACGTACCAAGTCTGTCGGGGAGCACCTCCAGGCCCTGAACTCGCTCATCTTTATGTAGCTCCAGACCATACACGCAGTCAAAGCCGTCATACTTTATCAGATAGAGAGAAGGATTCACTGGCACCTGGTTGAGTAAAAATAAAAAAAAGATTCTTCAATTATCACTCAGGACAGTAGCTTAGCAGAGAGTGTAGCATGACTAACCAATGATAAAATGTACTCTGGTGCCATTTTCGCTCAACAAAATTAAAGTTTTCTATTTGTTTGTTTTGGTAAAATTACATACATCAAATGTTACAAATTCAATTCCAAGTAAAATCAGGAACCACTATATTGATCTTCTTACCTGGTCGAGCACGGTGCCTTTCCATACTACATGTCCACTCCCATCCTTCCAGATGTGTTGGATCCTGCAGCCAACAATGTTACGTCGAGGTTGGGACAGAACTTTGGTGGCTGGACCCAGATTACTCTTATGTTTTCTTCAGGGAGATATAAAGAAAAACAGTAAACTTTCTAAGCCATCGGAGTTGCAGCTGATAACAATTTCCACATGAGAACAAAAACACCTGACTCACTTATTGGGATTCTTTTTCTTCATCATATTTGCAGAAACACCTGCATGCCCTGGGGAGATGCAACACCACAGCAGATCCGTCAAAACAGTGACAAAAAATTTATTTGATTTGGGTCCATAATCTAATCCTAGATTTGATTAGAGTCACCACTCAGTTACGTTGACGGTGGTAGCCATTTAACACCAAACAATGACAAAACTTCATAATGCTTTTTATTATACTGAAAAGATGTTACGTACAGGTGCTGTACTTTCCGGAGTACAGTCACTGGACCTGCAATTTATAGGCAGGTGTGACTTATACTGTATGTCAAAAATATATATATTATTTAACTTGATGTGCTGCCTTAAAGTTAAAGTCGGGTGGTGGATGTTTTTCTGGCGACACCTAATAGTCACAATAATTCATTAAGTTCACACAAATTGAATGACACATAGATCACCCGCTTTTTGTGACGGAATACTTTCTAATACGCTGAGGTCATGTGTCTGTAAGTAATGTGTAACTATGTGTCGTATTTAATTAGGATACTAATTATGTCTACCTTGGAGACTGTGGCTGCTGTGTCAGCCACTGACTGACTTAATACACACCTATGCTTTTCAGTCTATTTTAACTCTTGGGAATACAGCAATTAAATATCGGTGTTAAAATACAGCTGTTTGATATGTTTCAACACACCGGGACGCATCCAGGAATCATGTCACGTATTAAAAAAGTGTCTTCTTCCAGAACATTCTGACATTTATTAAACAGGTAAATTTTATTGTATCCATATATTTTAAAAAAAATTATTATTATTAATTATTATTTCAGCTTCTGTAGCTTTAGTTTGTTTTGTTGTTTGTGTAAACATTACCAGTAAATGCAACTTATACTCCAGTGCAGTGTTGCTGGGTTCCACACAATATTCCACACACTTCCCGGTCCCCGACCACCTAATCCAGTTCCAACAGGAGGACACCAAGGCGTTCCCAGGCCAGCTGTGAGACATAATCCGTCCCATTCGGACTAGATGCCCGAGCCACCTCAATTGGCTCCTCTCCATGTGAAGGAGCAGCGGCTCTACTCTGAGACCCAAAGGGTGGGAACGTAGATTGATCGGTAAATTGAGAGCTTTGCCTTCCGGCTCAGCTCTCTCTTCGCCACGATGGTCCGGTACAATGACCGCATTACTGCCGACGCTGCGTCGATCCGCCTATCGACCTCACGATCCAACCTTCCCTCACTCGTGAACAAGACCCCGAGATACTTGAACTCCTCCACCTGGGCAGGACCTCATTCCCCCCCAACTCTGAGGGAGCAATCCACCCTTTTCCGACTGAGAACCATGGCCTCGAATTTGGAGGTGCTGAGTCTCATCCCAGAAGATTCACACACAGATGCAAACCGCCCCAGCAAACGCTGAAGATCACAGCTCGATGAGGCCATCAGGACAACATCATCTGCAAATAGCAGAGATGAGATCCTAAGGCCCCCGAACTGGACTCCTTCGAAGCCATGGCTGTACCTACTGTAGAAATTGTGTCCACTGCCCATCAATTCTGAACAGAATCGGTGACAAAGGGCAGCCTTGGCGGAGGCCAACGTTCACCGGCAACAGGCTTGACTTACTGCTGGCTATGCGAACCAGGCTCCTGCTCCGGTTGTACAAGGACCGAGTGGTACCTCCTGTAGCCGAGGTTCGATTAACGGTCGTACCCTTCTCTCCAGCACGCTGGAATAGACTTTCCCAGGGGGGCTGAGGAGTGTGATCCCCCTATAGTTGCAAATCATTGCTAAATTATATTATTGTCAACATTATTTTGAGATATTGTGTAGTTAATTGATTTATTGATTATTGTGACAGGCTCATTCATAACTAGAAGTCATCTAAAATCAGAGCAAAAATGATACTACAAGCACTGTTCTCACACGTGGATATTATTCAAAAATGTATTTCAGAGAACATTACTATTAAGATAGTCTATCATAAAAAGAAAAAGAAAAAACAACCAAAAAATGCAGAGAAAAGTGGCTGCTGAACCTGTCTCTCTCGTCGAGTCGAGCTAAGTATGAACACGCGCCAGTTTAAAGTGAGCAACAACAAGCAAAATTTATACGTGAACTGCCTCAATGGTTTGTGGTTGAAGCCCAGCAATATACATTGTTTACCTCTTCATGACGCATTTTTTGACTGGTGCGATTTACACTCTGGAGTGGCATATAGTCCGGAAAATAGAGTACTTACAGTAAGTGTTTGGAAAAACTTTAAGATTTTGTTTTTTGTAATACTTAGGACCTGTATCAGCAGTGTCTCTGTGTTCCGGAGTGCTCTTCATTCATCTGGAGGCAGGGAGGCAGCCAGGCTGCCCAGCTACATGAAAAGGTTCTCCAACGCTGAAACAACAGGAGCAAAAACAGAACATCATCCAAATGTAAATCTTGCTATACAGTGAAGGAAATAATTGCTGAAATAACTGCTGATTTGAAGTGACCCCATTCAACAAGCAACAGCCTCCAAACCTTCTGGATTTCGAGAGAATCCTTTTCCCTTTTCCCTTCTTTAGTAATCAACCATAGAACACAGGTAAGTTTCAGAAAAATATGAGTTCCCAACAAAAAAAGGGAAGAAAAACAGCTTTTTGTGAAAAGATTCATTTCATGCATAACTTTCACTTTCACACAAATTTCTTTCTCATTTGTGACAGCTCAAATATCTAAACGACTGTGCCACAACATAAACAATACACAAAAAGGGTTTATTTACATCAAAATAAAAATGTACTACATCAAAATGTACTACATTTACAATTTTCACATTTGGAACTGAACTGTGTGTGTGTGCACGCGTGTGTGCGCATGCGCTTGCATGCGTTAAGATTTCCCTACAATGCATAACCTTCTGCACGCTACACTCCTCCACCCTCTCTCACTTCATCCTTGCTGTCGAGTGTGTTAATACACTCCTGATCAAAATCTTAAGACCAGTTGAAAAAGTGCTAGAATTTGCATTTTGCACACCTGGATCTAAATGAAGTTTTAAGTAGATCTACAATATGCAAAAACAAGAAGGGAGAGCGATACAAAAAGCATTTTGAAAAAGTAATTTATTGAAAACAACAATTAAACTGAAATAGGCTGTTTATCAGCTGATCAAAAGTTTAAGACCACAGGCTACAAAAGCCTAAATCTGCTCAAAATTGTCATTTTCTGTCAGGCATTCACACTGTCATGCCCTCCTGATGGCTAAAGCTAAGAAGCTTTCTCTTTTTGAACGTGGTCGGATTATGAAGCTGCATAAGCAAGGCCTCTCGCAGCGTGCCATTGCTGCTGAGGTTGGGTGCAGTAAATCAGTCATTCTACATTTTTTAAAGATCCTGAGCATTATGGAACAAAAAAGTCAAGTGGTAGACCCCCCCCCACCAAAAAAAAAAAAAAAAAAAAAAAAAAAAAAAATCACACCTGCGTTGAGCCGGAGGATCCGATTGGCTGTCCATCAAGACACAGGGCGGTCTTCCACCCAAATTGAGGCCCTTACTGGTGCCGACTGCAGCGCAATAACAATCAGACGGCATCTGCAGGAAAAGGGTTTAAAAAACAAAAAAGGAATTCAAAGACCTCCTTCAACGCCACAAAAATGCCCGTTTAGACTTTGCCAGGGAGCATCAAACATGGGACATTGAAAGGTGGAAAAAAGTTTTATTCTCTGATGAGAAAAAATGTAACCTTGACGGTCCAGATGGCTTCCAACGTTACTGGCATGACAAGGAGATCCCACCTGAGATGTTTTCTACCCGGCACAGTGGAGGGGGGTCCATCATGGTCAGGGGTGCTTTTTCATTCAGTGGAACACTGGAGCTTCAGATGGCGCAGGGTCGTCAAACGGCAGCTGCTTACGTGCAGATGTTGCAGCGGGCATCCCTCATGACTGAGGGCCCTCGTCTGTGTGGTAACAGCTGGCTTTTTCAACAGGACAACGCTGCAGTTCACAATGCTCACTTGACCAAGGACTTCTTCAGGGAGAATAAGATCACTCTTTTGGACCATCCTGCATGTTCCCCTCATTTAAATCCCATAGAGAACATTTGGGGATGGATGGCAAGGGACGTTTATAAAAATGGCCATCAGTTCCAGACAGTTGATGCCCTTGGTGAAGCCATCTTCACCACTTGGAGCAATGTTCCCACTAGCCTCCTGGAAACACTCGCATCAAGCATGTCCAAACCAATTTTTGAAGCGATTAACAAGAACGGTGGAGCTACTCATCACTGAGTCCTACTGAGAACATTTTTTGTTCTGGTTTGGAGAGTTTTTTGTTATTTTTTTAGCGATAGTCTTAAACTTTTGATCAGCTGATAAACAGCCTATTTCAGTTTAATTGTTGTTTTCAATAAATTACTTTTTCAAAGTGCTTTTTGTCTCACTCTCCCTTCTTGTTTTTGCATATTGTAGCTCTACTTAAAACCTCATTAAGATCCATATGTGCAAAATGCAAATTCTAGCAATTTTTCACCTGGTCTTAAGATTTTGCTCAGGAGTGTACATGCAAAAGATCCATGCCAAGCTCTTATCAAATGCACTTCTGCCACCTTGTTGCGTTTTTTTTGGCTTAAAACTGCTTGAAGAGTCTTTAAGACCTCTTTTACTGTGCACTTGCATCATCACCTCTTTTTTCCTCTCACGCACAAAAAAAACGACATATAAATATGTCTTGGGGGGGAGCGTTTGGGTTTAAATAACGTATAAATACATCTTGATATTGAGTGAGTTAAATATAATGTCTCAAAAACATGACATTCTAAACTCTGACTGAAAGTTTTGAAATAAATTATTGTTCCATAGAACGTCATCCAACTGTTTGGGAACCGCTTTCTCTAGAATCTTGGACAGACAAGGAAGGTTGGATATTGACTTGGATTAAGCTTAGGTTTTTTGAAAAAAGAAGTTTGATTACAGCCGCTTTGAATGGCCGTGCTGTTTACTAGCTCAAGACACCCAAAGCACTTTACAGTGAGAGACCCATTATTCATTCACTCCGCAGGAACACACTGCTGTTGGTAAGCTTACTAACCACAGCCGCCCTGGGTCATTCTGACGGACACGTGGTGGCCTCTCCAACCACCACCAAACATTTATTCACAAGTCCACAAAGTGGGTGACACAACAACACTGACTGGGATGGAGGAAGCAGGCTTTTAACTGCCAACTGTCCGCTTTCTGGACCACCTGCTCTACCTCCTGAACCACTGTGCACTACTTTGCCTGTTATTAGTGACTTATTGTTCATGTTGAGTAAGCAAACAAGTAAACAAGGTGATGAATTAGAGGAAAAAATTGCAGGCGACAGACTCGAAAAACCTGTGGGACTTGAACTATCCAAGCATGCATTAGTCATTACAACTTCTTCTAAGGCCACCGCACTTGAGGGACGAGTTACGCTAATTGACAGAATTCTCTAAGAGTGACAATTTTATTGTCAAAAGAATGCCATGAAATCATCAGGATTGAGAGTGATCGGAATTAATGGATCATTACCCTACAACATTTGAAGATAAATTGCTTTCAAAGTTAAAGTTTTCAAAGTTATTTTGGTTATTTTTCAGTTAAAGATGAGTACAGTCATCTCTCACTACATCGTGGTTTGAACATCGCTGTTTGGTGGTTGACTATGACCTATTATTAGTCCAAAAACATGGAAAGACAAGTCATATGTAGTATTGTGGTGCCTCGGCGTCAGTAATGTGACAGTAGCTTGCTATGCTAAAAGTGGTCTCTTGTGTCCCTGAAAAGATCCCGTAGCCTGCACATAAGAGTTGCGCAATATGGTGTCAGCAAAGATAGTCAAAGTGAGGATGGATGATAGACTCATGTCGATGCCATGCATTGACCCACATTACGTTCGAGACACTACAACAAGGAACTTTCCCAATGCTAACCTGAGTTAGTATGTCTCATTGTCGCTTATCATGTCTACTATATTAGGTAATATGAGTATAAAGGTGACTATAGGAGTGTTATTTTATGTCTGCAGGGCTCTAATCATCATGTTAAAAACAGTTTTTAGAAGGTCACAAGCAGGTTTTCTCCGCTCTAACTCTATTCCATTTACTAATTTTGAATCCTACTTTGCGGAAATGTACTTATCGCGGTCGAGTTTGGAACCAATTAACTGCAATAAACAAGGGATGACTGTATTGTATTACCCAGAGTAGGGGTGAAACAATTCCTCGAGTCATTGGAGTACCTCGATTATAAAAAAAAATAATCTTTTTAAGGATTTTTTCCCGTCTTTTCTCTGTTTTTAAACTTCAGTGCCCGTAAGGGCGGTACCCAATAACAAATCGTCAAAGCTTTTGCATCCTCCGAGTAGGATGCGAGATTTTGGGGGAAACAAAGGCTTTTGCAATTGCCAATAAAGTTGAGCTAAAAATAGCTGTAACTCCTCCCCTGACAATTTCTCTGGTGGTTGGGGTGGATGGATTAATTTAGGACAGGGGATGTCCGAACTTCTTCCACTCCTCATATTTCAAAAGGGAAAAATATTCAGGTGCCATTTGAGATTTAAATTTAAAAAAAGAATTAATAAATAAAGTGTGAGATACACTTCCCCTGTTATACAGAATTTATTTGACTTGGATGTTTTGTTATTATGTCTTATTATTATGTCTTATTATTATGTCTTCATCATTTTAACATTTCAACTTTTTCTCATTAGATGACGCATTTTTGCTCGTTTTCCAACATTATGGTGTTTGGTTGTTTTTTTGGCTTTCTTGTTTAATCATATTTTTAGAATGTACTGCAGACCATTAAAAAAGAAGCTGCGACCCCAAATAGCCCCCCGACTGCTCTTTGGACACTCAACAAGTACTACTAACTAATAATTCTGACAACTACATGGAAACGACTGTTGATTAAATGCGTCTTGAGGAAATTCAGGCAAAATGGAGTGCACTACCAGCCTGCAACCACTTAACTGATTCCTTAACTCCACCGAGTTGATCAAAGTAATTCAGCCAGGTGCCCAGACCCACACGTAACATCATACACAAATACCTGCTGCACATCAAAAATTACTATAAACATATTTTACAATACTAATACCTTGGTCACTGTATTTAGCAACACAAGCAAAATATTACAAACACAAAAATCAACAGTGTCCAAATACTATTGCAGTATTATTACCAGTGTTACCCTTACCAGTACACAGTATTAGCACCCAACAGCACCCGTCATTTCTGCCCCTATATGGTAACACGTTTACAAGCGCACACACGCAAACAAGCTTAATGGTCTTGACTCATCAAGACCAGACAACGTATTGTGAACACAACAACAACAGTAGCTGCGGCATAGTGGAAACTACTCACAGCTGGTTACCTGCAGAACCATCCATCCGCCCAGAATCAAGGGAGACATTTTGCAGCGTTTGGCTGCAGATGGTGGTGATTCCCCTCCTGTTTCCCTGGGCAACGCATGATTACTCATCTCTTGTCGTGGGGCAGAGTTGTACTGGACAGAAACTGCTCAATGTCACTCTGTGTGCTGAAACTAGAGAGGGGGAGCCCACTCCGACAATGGGGGTGAACCTCAACAACCACACGAACACACCAAAAAAATAAAAGACTGATTCTGTTCACCAGCAAACCATCTGGATTCCATCAAGTTGAGACATATCCCCAAAACAAGTACCTTGAGCTTTTTATACTTCGTCATCAATGTTGCAGTTTTATCTCTCTTAGGGGCTGTCCACATGGGAACGTTTTCAGGTTGAAACAGCAGTATTTTGAGGGTTTCAGCCTTTCATCCACACAAAAATGGCGTTCTAGGTGCCCTGAAATGCTATTTTTTTTTTAAAGGGTAAAATCTGATAAGGCTCGTCGCTGCCGTGTAGATAAGCAAAACACTACTTTCTGAAAACCATGACATCACCTCCCCCGTCGCCGTCACATGACCAGAAGTGAGCGCTACCAACAAGCCAACATAATATCTGAATATTTCGACTGGCATGACTCACCCCATTCGGCATTCCCCTGACATTTTTTTGTCAGTTCATGCTGGAAAACCCTCCAATGTGGCTGAATTACAACAATTCTGTAAAGATGAGTGGGCCAAAATTCCTCCACAGCGCTGTAAGAGTCTCATTGCAAGTTATCGCAAACGCTTGATTTAGGGGCCCCGGTAAAGAAAAGCGGCATAGAAGATGGATGGATGGATGGATGGACGTGGTAGAGTGAAGTCGCGAAATTCAAAGCGCAAAGTGGCATAGGACGACTGTACTTTTAACAAACCAGGTGACATCAAGCTTGAATGATGGACGGCAGTAGAATCCAGGTTAATACTGCCATGCTGTCATCGTCTAATTGCGTACGTAAATGGCCATGGTGTAATTGTCATTTTTATGTATGTGGTGGGAGACAAAAGAATGAGCAAAAAATATGAAAAGAAAAAAAAAACCTTTAGAAACACAAATGAACTTTCTTCTATAGCTTCTTTTTGTGTTTTTCTTAATGTCACAAGCAAGTGCTTTTAGATGGGGACGACACAGCGCGACCCGCTGCTCGCTGAGAAGAGCAAAAACGTGCTTAAAAGGTTACAGTCTGAAAAAGTGTCCAATAAGAGCAGAAAAAGTCGCTAGATTTGTCGCAAGTCACTTTTTTATAGCAACAAAAGGTGGAAACACTGAGTTATGAGTTACGATGCCATCTACTGTATGGACTGGTAACGACAAGCTACATTCATCCAGTCCCATTATAATGTGTTTATGAGTGAGGGCGAGCAAGTGGCACCGAATCTATTGAATGAATGTATGGGAAACATTGGAGTGGACAATCCAATCACAACCACTTTCCTCCTGAAACAGTTACAATCTGTGAGGCAAAGTCACATGAGAGAGGTCTTATTCAAATGCTGCTCTGTAAACTAACATTACAAAATAACATCATAGTGGGCTTTCAGGATTCTCTGACAATTTCAATTTGCGCTCTTCCCAAGTGTTTTTCAACTAGAAGTACAGCAAAATGCAGTGCGGCTTCAGTACTCACTCGACACGGCCTAAATGTTGAGCGCGTGGCAATTCGTCCCAACCACCTACAATCTTTACCATCTAGAGGAGAGACTAACTTGGGTGGTTGCAATTCACAATTAAAAAAGGAGAGAAGAAGAAGACGCGTCAGATAAATATGCTATCGTCATTTTCGGTACGTGCGCAATGACAGTATTTAATTTGGGACATCACCACCCTGTCAAAATTCACCCACAGGAACTAGGCAAGTACAGAAGTGCATGAAATGAAACACAGCCTATGGGTGACACCACCAATCCAGATCTCAGTGATGCTAAGAATATATTGGGGAGGGGGGGATTCTTCGAGTATTTTGAGTACCTCCTTTACAAAAAATAATTGAGAATTTTTTTCTGCCTCAAGGAATCGTAACGCGCTTACGTCACCACCACACTTACGTCACCGATGCAGACGCAGAAGCGGCTGAAGATTAAAGAGGCGAGAGAAAACGACAAGGTGACGAAAGAGAAGGAAAACAACAAACAGACAGAAAATATGGAAAGTGTGGGAGCATTTCAGAACGATAAAAAAACAACCCAAAAACAGGTCGATATTTATGACGATAAACTGACATGTGCATATATGCGTGTGTTTGTGTGTCTGCTCGTCTCTCTGTGCAACACAGGCTGGAAGACAAGAGGGTTCACTCTGCATCTGTCTGTGTGCATTGGTTCTACTGTGGAATGAACGGAGAGAGTGGGCCCTCATCTCATTCAGCTTCTTTGTGGAGGCGGGGCTTCCAGCTACTACCCTAGCAGCTTCGTGAGCCAACATACGCTAACATGAATGACGGCACAAAAGCTATACTTTTTAAGGCGAATGTCACAGCCACAGAGTGGGAATATTTTTTTAAACAGAATGAGCACGGTGAGCACATGAACACCGCTGACGGACACGGACAGTTTAAAAAAAAAAAAAAAAAAACGATAGAGGTGCTCGGGCAGCGGAGCCTTCGTCCCGACAGTCAAAGCTTACTGAGGCGTTTGGTCGGCAAATACAAACAAAACAGTGCAAAATGGTGCGCGCCCACAGACAGTGTCGCTGTCTACAATGCAAAAACATACATACAGGCAACTTCTGTGTCAAGCTAATGTCTCACACAGGTACACCGTACACCACACTTCAGTACTATCTAGTGGTTCAAATGTGAATTACACCTTTCCTGACTAAAATTTATTTCAAAAATGGTCTCAAAAAATGTTGCCGATAATATCTAATGTCAACGACAATGTGTAGCACAATTATCGACCAGCAAGATTTGTTATTGTGACAGGCCTCCGTGTATGCATTGTAACGTGGCACTTACATACCCCAGTAGCACGTCCGCAATGTTTCAGCATCGCAAAAACACACCCAGAATGAAGCGGAAAACCCGAAGGTAAATTTAGCGTAGCGCAAACCAATGAGATGAGCGTTAATGTACCTTGCAAATATAATGTCAGCCATGTGGAGGGCTAGCTTTCTCTTAACTATGACTGCCAAATGTCCAACAAGACAGTACTGTGAGTTAAGAAGATGGAAAATATAAACATTTTAGCTCACTAATCAGTAGCTTAGGTTGCCAGGCTTTTCCATAGGTACATTCATTGATCTGATACTTGGCAATACCTTGTTTTTAAATATTTGGTGCTATCTGCTCACCCTTGCTCACGTTTACATTACAATGATCTGTCTAATGAAGTGAATTGACTGTTACATCTGTGCCCAGTAGATGGCATCCGAACGCTGCACAATCAGAAGCACTGCAGTCGCAGTCAACAACTTGCTTGACGACACAGTGAACGCAAACCATACATATGGTGCAAAGCAAAAAATAAACAGCACACCACCACCAAACAATGAACTACCATTGAACTAACAATGGCTAAGCGCTAACACAAACACATAATTTTAACTGTTATTTACAAAGTGCCCGCAAGGCATGCTGGGTACTCCTGCTGCAATATCCTGAGATATTAGATATACAAGGATGTGTACATTATCCTTAAAATTAGCGCACACTTACGTGGAGTCCAGGAAACAACTTTTTTTTTCTTTTAAATCGCCAGCGCATGTTGTAAGGCGGAGAAACCAAACTGCCGCATCCATGATGCTCAGAACAGACATTGCACGTGTTGCCCTCCTGTGCATTTCAATAGGTTGCTGTCAAATGCCATGATACCGCTGCGTGCATGTAGCTGTTTATGACCTTGGTGAAGTGTGACTGGGAAGCAAACGTCAACATAAGTGGCAATGCATTCACCGAAAAGGGCTAAAAATCATTTTTCCACGGGAGCGCTAGTAAGCCAACAGCTGGCCTACTGTCGTTTACCTGCAGGATCACACTTTACTTTGACCTTTGCTTTAATACAGTTACAAGTTGACAAAAAGGGGGACATGACTGACAGCACCATGCATGAACAAAAACAAAAAACAGCCCGTTATACTTCACAAGCCACATTGCAGTAAAAGCAGTTTCTTCAATTATGACCACCAACAATTGCTTTGTACAGACTTTCTGGAAGGCTGTTGCTATGTAGTTGGTAAAAATAAAGCTGCTAATGTGACCAAGCTGAAAGGCCGAGGAAATGGTAAGTATACGTGCATCATCATCTACAGTGGAAAAAGGAGCAAGCAGATTCTGCAGGGCCAGCGTCAGCCATGTTGCTCGCTTGATTTACTCTCCATTGTTTAGACGCACTCATACGCATCCTAAGAAAAAGGGGCCGGGATAGGGTGGCAGGCTGAGGGATTGTCCGAAAGCGGAAAGACATACCTAATGCAGGCAGAAAGCAAGCAGCAGACAGGGTTATGTCTCCGGCTGTCTGCTGCTGCCGCTGCCTGCAGCCCCTCCCCCGCCAAACACCAGCCGTCGGCACCTCTTGACAAAACGAGCGCACATTTATTTTTTTTGTTGTTGCGGCCTGACATGCTGTCTAAGCTTCAGGTCCGCGTTCGCTTTTGTCTTACCGTTTTTATTTTTCACCAGTGGGTGTGGAGGAGGACTGGGGTGAGTTGTCTCGCCTCCTGCTGACCGTCCACAGAACTCGTTTGGAATTCACGGGAACCAGCAGGGGACTGCACGGCCATCTCACTACGGGAAGTTAAGACAAACCCACTGAAATATGACACGTCCGGCAATGTATTCCAAAATAAAACTTCATGCGACTACGTGAAGAAAGGTGAAAAATAGTCAAAGAACATTTCATGTAAACATCTTATTTTAATATACAATGAGAAGTTGAATTTATCGATATTCCGATGAACTCTTAAGTAACGGCAATATGAAACCAATATCCATCAAAGATCAGTTATGTTAAACACACATGCTGAATATACAAAACGACACCCAAAAGCAAACATTTAAATGATTTATAGTCTTTTTTTTGGTTTTTGTTAGTTTAGTTTTCGGTCCATATTTAAATTTAAACTGGTCCTTTAGTGCACCATATCAGGGAAAATATGAGCAACAAATTCAATTTGTACCAATAAAATTACACGAGAGACTGCCACAAAGAAATATTCAAATAAAACATGAAGTAGTGGAGAAACATAGTCGTTTGTGATGTGACGCTTTTATTTTTTCTTGAAGTCAAACTTCCGGCCATAACTTCGTGGGTTGACGCTTCTCACTGTCTGTCGCGCCCTGACCTAATAGCTAAGCCAAATGAAGAAAAGCCTTTTTCCTTGCCTAATTGTGTTACCTTATAGCAGGGGTGTCCAAACTATTTTCCACAGAAAAATCAAAGTATGCGGAGGACCACTTTGATATTTTTTGTATATATTTTTAAAATTTATAAAAAGGCTTAAAAACAATTTACATAAAGCTTTGTATGATCAATTATTAGTATCAACATTTCAGCCTTTTTCCTGACATTGTGCCTTACTCTTTGTTTTCTATTTTCGCAGATTTTTTTGTGTTTTAATTTTATTTCTACAACATAAACGAGTCACAGGCACACTTTGGACATTACGACGCCATTACCAACAGTGAAATGAGTGAAATGTGGCAATTATTATGCATCCACCCATCCATTTTCTATGCTGCTTGTCCTCATTTGGGTCGTGGGGGTATGCTGACTTTGGGCGTACACCCTGGACTGGTCGCCAGCCAATCGTAGGGCACATATAGACAAACAACCATTCACACTTACATTCTTCATACCTATGGACAGCTTAGAGTCTCCAATTAACCTAACATGCTTGTTTTTGGAATGTGGGAGGAAACAGGAGTAGCCGGAGATAACCCACACACGCACGGGGAAAACATGCAAGCTCCACACAGAGATGCCCAAAAGGTCAAACCCAGATCTTCCCGATCTCCTGACTGTGTGGCCAACATGCTAACCACTAATCCACCGTGCGGCCCCACATAAAGGATGCAAGATCAAAAACAAATGCAAAAGAAAAATGCTGCAAACAGCCAGGCTACCAGGAAGTCGCCAGACGTGAGGGTTATCTGTCTTTAAAGACATGAGCGGGATGCCCAGAAGAAAGTTGTCGGAATGAAAAGTTACATTTTTCTTTATGTCTTTGTGAATCTCAGTTGAAAATCAGTTGCTTTTAAAGACGGATATCCCTCAGGTCTGCTGCTCTTGGTAGCATGGTTGACATAAGTTTTGGGTGTTTGTTTATTTTTAAATAGGGATAGTACAAACAGTATTAATGAACATATGTACAGTATATGTATAGAGTCATTCCTTGCCACTTCACAGTTCAAATTTTGTGGCTCCACTCTATCATGTTTTTTCAAAAATATATTTAAAAAAAAAATCATTCTGTTTTATGGTTGAACATGGCCTATTATTAGTCAAAAATATGCATATTGAAGCACGGTTTACATGATTTTTGGCTAAATTAATAATTTTTAAACCTAAAAATGGCAAAATGAGATAAAATACAAATATAAGGCATTCAGAAGACGCATTCAAAGACGTTGGGATGATATGTAGTATTCTATACTGGTCACTAGGTGTCAGTAATGTGACTGTGATGTTCAGTGAGAGACACCAGACTTCACTGCCAGACTTCACAATAGGCTTTTATTGCAGGTGTGAATAATCTCACAACAGGTATATTTATCCCGAATAAAAACACTACTGTTATTGGTATGGCCGTAACCCACGTCAAGCTAAAACTCAACTCTGAACCCCCGGCGTCACTTCCTGTCCGCCCACCACTCAGCTCACTTAGGGAACACATTTATAGCAACACACACAAGCACGAGTCTTATTTGTCTTCAGTGGCTTATTTTCACTTATTATGTCCACTATATTGGCTAATACGACTGTAAAGGTGACTATAGGGGTGTTATTTCATGCCTAGAGGGCTGTAATAATATTAAAAGCGTATTTTGGAAGTCTTAAACAGGTTTGCTATGCTCTAAGTATGACAGTGTTCCATTTATAAATAAGGACTCCTTCTTGGTGGAAATGCACTTATCACGTTCAGGTCTGGAACAAATTACTGTATGGAAATATGTCAGATAAATTATCATGCAATAATTTGTAGCTGACTGGACATGCACACAACATAGAAGCACTAGACAATAAGACATAGTAACGTTTATAACAAAGAAGCACAAGCAGGAGACATAAACCAGACCGAAGGACCACCTGAAGCCACATGGATGTGCTCATGTATGCAAATAAGTGTGGTCTGTATTGCACATTGCCACAAAACAAGACACTCGTACAGTATTAGAAAAGTGAAATAAACTAGCACTGAAGTGCGTAATTTAGAATGAAGCATATCGGTTGTCGTCTTAAGCAGTAGTTACACATGGCGGTGATTATGATTACACACCTGAACCACTCCTTCAGGTGACATTTAAAGGGCGCTTGTAGTAGTTGGCAAAGTATTCCTAAAGTTACTGCCTTTGAAGGAGGGAACGTTTTATCCAACAGTGGTTTTTCTCACTCGTATGTTGTGATCACCCCTGGATATGGTTTTACAATGATGTTTGTCACTGAAGACAAGTTCTTTGAGAATAACGAGACACAGCGGTACAGTTTAATAAAACTTGCATGCAAGGAGACAAACCAATACAACCTGAACAGACGGCTTCTAGAGAAAATGTCTGACTATACACATGCTAAAATGTTAGTTCATATAGGAAACCACATGTGTGAGGGGAGGGGTGATCTCCTCCTCAGGGACAGAGACGATGAAGGGCAGACTCACATGCCTGGAAAACCCAAGGCTATTTGAATTAGGTGATAAGCATGTAGAGGACTTGTTTTGGCGACAAGAGGCCTCTAGCCTCAAGCAGATAATCATAGCAAATCAGTGTGACATTAATGTGTATCTTAGCAGAAATACATATTTTTGTTAGTGCATAATTACTAACTAACTAGTGAAATCAAATGGAATAATGGACACAAAACATATTTTCCTGACACTGAGCCAATTTTCTTTAGCTTGTCAGAATCGTTTTTTGAGAATTCTTCCGAATGTGATACTTCTCATGTTTCTAGTGTGTGTGTGTCATGTGTGTCTGTTTTATTGTTAGCAAATGAGTTTGCTAACAATAAAAACAGTAAAATGTAACTAAAACAAACTAAACACTAAGTATGTTAACAATTCTATGTTATGCATCATTATCTTACTGCACCCGTTGCCAACAAATGTCCATGGCGCTCCACAGCCAATCTGGAGTCTTTGTGTGGTCATGATAGCTAACGTTAGTAGCCGACTTTAGCCACATCACTATCATTAGCTGACCACAAACATGACTAATGCACGCGTGTGGTTGTGTTGCGTCAGAGCAGGAAGTGGTCGGAATGTACAGTTTTCAAAGTTATAACAGCTGCCCATGCTGTACCTCACCATGACAGACAGTACTACAGTACAGTAGTATTCAATGTACAGGTACTCACCACTAACAAATGGAACATGATCCATCAACAGATGAAATCAGAGTCGCAGTGTAGAAGTTGTAGTTTCACTTTGCGTCTCCCAGCAACTATAGGTATAGTGTGTTCAAGGACCGCCAACCAAAGTGCGAAATCCCAACACTTGATGAAAAAACATTATCAGTGAAGCATAAAAACATAAACATGTAAAAAAATGTGGGCTTTTTCACAGTGGTACTTGGATGCCGCACATTTTACCTGCGTTACCACATATTTAGATTTTTTTGGATCAACTTACGGTGAATGAGACGTATTTGTCCTGTGGAAAATTTTTGAGAAAAAAAATGAAACCATTTTTTTTTTTACCAAAAATCCACAAATTCGTGGGGCCATGAATGCTGAATCATCGCAATATTTACAGTTCAAACCAGAAGTTTATATACATTATGTAAACATACACGTTTTTTTCCCCCCTCACTATCTGAAATTAAATTACACTAAACTTTTCCTGTTTTAGGTCAGTTAGGATGAGCAAAATATTCATATTTGCTAAATGCTGTTTTGGAAAGGCCAAAAAAATGTTTTTATTACTTTCTTCAAAGTCAAACCTTTACATAGATTTCCTTACTATTTCATAGCACCGCCTTTAAACTGTATGATTTGGTTCAAGTGTGGTCAAATAATTTCGGTAATCCTACCTGACCTAAAACAGGAAAAGTTCAGTCTGATTTAATTTCAGATAGTGAGAAAAAAAATATTTATGTGTGTCACACAGTGTATGTAAACTTCTGGTTTCAAGCACAGTGGAACCTTGGTTAGCGTGTTATATGTAGGTACATATTCAACCTTATTTATTTTCTATTTATTATTAACAGTTTATTCCTATTTTATTGTAGTGCACCCTTGGTTAACTCGCGCCCCGGTTAAGAGTGTTTCTCTGTTCACGCTGAAAATTTGCGCCAAAACTTCGCCTCGGTTCGCGTACATTATCCTGTTAGCGTACGCTAATACACCGTGCGAGCCCAACTGTGTTCTTAATGTATTTTTTATCACAAAATGTCCTTGTTAGCAGCTTGCTAATCCATGTAAACAAGAACCGGAAGTGACCGCCGTCGCCCGTCTATGATGTCATCAGCGGTTGACTCTGTCGTTCTTTGCTACCTCATACAGTTACACTACAAGTCTCAGTAATGTTAATAGAAAACACGTTTTTACAATTATAGTATGTTGTAATTCAAAAAGCATACACAAGAGGAGTGAAAGGGATGAATAAACATTTAAGGTTACCTTTACCTTCAGTGAAGACGTGAGACAAAGACGCAATGTGGGAGACGCCACACCACATAGACACCATTTTCCTCTTTTGTTACGAGTTAGTTCTTCAATTCAATAATGTTTCTCACCTTGCCTGTCAAAATGCTGGAACTTGCAACCTTCCATTAGATAAAACAGTTTGTTATTAGTGGTTAACTAGACGTGATTTCAGGTTTGTTGTGCACTTGCCTAAAAATGTGAAATACTGTACGTTCGTCTATATATTGTACCTACATTCATGTGTGCAGCTACCTAATTACCATACATGAAATACAAAAGACGTCATGTTTACATTCCTTTGAATTGCTGCATAACCGACAGAAGATGTTCACTGCGTTTTTGGATCCTGATGTGCTCTTCCTTCAGTCTCTCTTGCTCGTGCAGCACCTCCTCCTACAAGAATAGTAAACAGAGTTTACAGTTGTGTCCGGAAGTACTTGAACAGTGACATGTGATTTTCCCTTTATGCGCCACCATAATCAACTTTAATAATTAACAGTCAGCATGTGATTAAATTTCTAGCTTCGCTCTAAGAGGATTTAAAAATATATGATTTACCATTTAGGAATTACAGACATTTTGCCTGTTAGTGGTGTGTATTAGGACAAACTGACATTGTTGAAAATGGAAACATCATTTTAATAAAATGAAAATGCTTTGCAGTCAATGACTTTCTGACGATTGGAGACCACTGACATCACCAAATTCCTGGGAGGGTGTGACTATCTGACCTGAATGAGAAATCCTGGGAGGAGGGTAGGAAAGATTTGGGGCCAGTGGTGATGATTTCTGGCTTATTGCAGGTCAGGTTTACAAGTAGGTGCACATCCAGGTTTTGATATTGGTGTGTGTGGAGTGGGATGGCAGGAGTGATGGCTTTAGGGGAGATGTAAAGCTGGATATCATATCCATGTACAGTGGAACCTGTTTCTGAAGAAAGGGGCGTTGCAAGGGAGGGAGAAAGGGTCTTATTGGAAGGAGACCACTATGCTGCTTAGTTATCACTGTCCATTTCATAGGAGCAGCTCCTTTCACATGTTCAAACATAGCAGCTTTACCCTTCATGGTGGTTACAGTGTTTTGCGCAGCTTGGATTGAGTATGAACCCAATGTTGATCGGCATCTCTCCCGCTTCTGAAGATTTTACCATGTCTCATCTTCTGAGACATCATGATAGGGAAAAACAATTGCTAGCAAGAAAAAAAGGGACATTGTCCTTACTCAGTGTAGTAATGCGCAACTATGTATTCTTCCACTTCATTTATACACTACTAATAATTTCCAGGAGTTGTGAACACAAAAGGTTGCAACACAAAACGTCCCTAAACAATGTGAAGTAAGAGAATTTTGTGACTTTGGAGAATTTTGAGCAATTGATTGACTCATTGAAGACTCAATGTACTGTGCTGTGTGTGTGTGTGTGTGTGTGTGTTTGTGTGTGTGTATGTTTGTGTGTGTGTGTGTGTGTGTGTGTTGACCCGCAGTCTGTAGAGATCCCTCCGCTCTTGGTCGTTCTCTTCAGCTCTGGCTCGAAGCCACGCCTCATTTTGAGAGCGATGTCTGTCCAGCATCTCCTGTAACTCCTGACACACGCACATGTACACACACACACACACACACACACACACACGCACACACACACGTATGCACCATACACAGATAGAAGAGCATAGCTGAATATTGCAGTAATGCGGAATATGTAATAAATAATGAACCTGTTGATGTTGCTGCTTTTGGGCCTCGATGGCTTCTCTCTCTACTTGAAGAGCAGCAGCAGAGTTTGACAATGTTCTCTTCTCTCTGCAAAGATCATTTCAAAAAGTAATAATGTAATAAACTAATCAATAAATGCATTTCCATAAACAGCATGACAAAACACATTAGTAGCAGTAGGCTATTTCATCACGCATATAAAGAATAAATTATTCACTTACATGAAAAGCAAGAAATTATTAATTTAATTTCGCCACTTCACTGATTGAACTTCACTCTCACAATTTTTCAAAATAAATTATTAAATGATTGCTATTTTGTGGTTGACTACGACCTATTATTTGTCAAAAATATGCATATTTAGGTAAAATGGATGTATTCTTGGCCTAAATTAAGCATTTTCAAATATAAAAATGGCTAAATGAATGGAAATACAAACATAAGGCATTCAGAAGACACATTCAAAGATGTAATATGTAGTATTCTACACTGGTCACTAGGTGTCAGTAATGTTACATTGATGAGTCAATAGCCACCATAGGGAGTATCTGTCCAGAAAAAAACAAGACACTACCAATTCGAATGTGTGAGTCTTATTTATGTCTAATATGTCTTATTTTCTGTAATTATGTCTACCCCAATAGGGAATAGGAGTGTAAATGTGACTATAGGGGTGTTATTTCATGTCTAGAGGGCTCTAATATTGTTAAAACCATGTTTAGAAGGTTGTAAACAGGTTTTCTAAGCTCTAACTACTAAAGATATTCCATAAGTAAAGAATCGTACTTAATAAATAATAATGGATTGATTTTAGAAAGCTCCAGGTAACCAAAGCGCTTGACAGTGAAGTGACGCAATTATTCATTCACTCCTCACTCACACACCGGTGGTGTTAATCTACATCTGTAGCCACAGCTGCCCAGGGGTACACTGACGGAAACTGGCTGCCAATTTGCGCCTGCTACCTCCCACATGTTTATTCACATGGAGGGAGCAAGGATCGAACCGCCAACCTTCCAGTTTTTGGACGACCTGCTCGACCTCATGAGCCACTGCCACCCATACTTCGCGGACATTCACTTATGACGGTCGAGTTTGGAACCAATGAACCACGACAAACGAGGGATTATTTATCAATTAAAAATATAGATATCAATCCATCCATCTGCTTCTGCTTAACCGAGGATGGGTCACAGGGCCAGCAGCCTAAGACAAGAAGCTCAGACCCGGCTGCTTTTTCCAGCTACTCCCGACAGATCCTGAGGCGTTCCCAGGCCAGTTGAGAGACATAGTCTTTCCAACATGTCCTGGGTGTTCCCCGAGGCCTCCTACCGGTCGGATATGCCCTGGACATCTCACCAGGGAGGCATCCTGACCAGATGCCCAAGCCACCTCATGTGGCTCCTCTAAATGCGGAGGAGGAGCTGCTTTACTCCGATCTCCTCCGATCTCCTCCCGGCCTTCTTACCCTTACTCCAAGGTGTTAGGTAAATTGGCGACTCTAAATTGTCCATAGGTATGAATGTGAGTGTGAATGGTTGTTTGTCTATATGTGCCCTGCGATTGACTGGCGACCAGTCCATGGTGTACCCCGCCTGTTGCCCAAAGTCAGCTGGGATAAGTTCCAGCATACCCCCGCGACCCTAATGAGGAGAAGCGGTATAGAAAATGGATGAATAATTGTATAATCTATGCACTTTTGCTTGTCCCTTATCCTGATCCTGCAGAAAGGCCTCTGGTAGCACCAGAGGCTAGAACAGGGCAACAACTAGACTAGTTGTTGTACTAGAACTCAATCATGCAATGCAAAACCACACTTTGCACATACTGAAAGGACATGGGTCAGTTGGGACGTAATACATTTTGACATTAAAATAATGTAGTAATGTAATAACATCTCTTGCACACCACAGTTTTGAACAAGAATGGAACAACGTGAAAATACACGTGAATTGCTTTATTGCTTAGTAACTAACTAAACTAACTAAATGTATGATTTGGCAATACTGAGTTTTTCCAACTGTGTATGCCTGGTGTTCACATTTGAAGTATGCATTTGTTTTTGTTTTTTGTATGAAGAGCCATATAACAAGGGAATTAGTTGAAGTGTATTCTATGTACAGTAAAAGAATGTCCACAAGTTATTGTTTTTTCACTCCCTTGTCTTATGAAGTTACGTATGTACGTCAAAGGATTGGTTAGGGTTAGTGTTTGGGTTTGGGTTCGAGTTCGGGTTAGGCTAGGTAACTCTAGCCCTACTGTTTTCTGAATTCACCCATATTACTTTTCCAAAATTATATTTAGAGCTTTAAAAAGTACAACTAAACTAAGGTACCGATCCAGCTTCTGGAACTCCTGGTCCAGTAGAGTGAAAGCAGTCTGGATCATTGCCATGGCTTTGTCTCGAACTGTACTGAAGTCTCTGTGGACCAACACCTGCAGCAGAAAAATAAGCAGTTGGATCGCATCATGTATGAACTATACCTTTACTACGAGTTAGGATAGGTTCGGTTAAAAAGATACTTTCTTGAAGAAGATCTTGAAGAAAATGAATGAGGGTCGAACACAGCATAGTCAAAAAAAACAGCACATTCCTGTCAACCTAAGCTTCGCACTGTAGACCAAAAATGGAAGACGGTATTCTGTTGTCCGAGCTACGAGTGAGTACAAGAGAGAGAGCAATAAAAAAATGTAGATCTGGAGGTCCCACAGGATCTTGGTCTGCTTGTTCTCAACCACCTGCGGTGGTGTCTGCCATCTCGATTCTGGGACCTCCGGTGCATATTTGGTACAGATGTTCCGATACCATGTTGCTGCTACGTGGTTATGCCGCTCCATGTATGCTTTCTAACACCCTGCTGTGATGTGCTGCAGTGTCTCTAGAGCTTCATTGCACAGCTTGCACCTGAGGTCGTAGACTGATGTCAGCCACCTCTTCAATTTTTCAGTGGTACATGCCATGCACTTATTCCAGTTTTATCCATAATATACGCCGTATTTATCTAGTTATTGCTCTTTATGTTTTATTCTTTATTCCTTATTTAATTAAAATATTTCTTAATGAAACCCTGCATTTATTACCACACAATGCTTTTGTCAACTTTTCCTCCTTCATTTATTTTATTTGTATTACTGAATAACCTATCTCTTAAAGCCGGCTCTTTGAAGTGAACGACAGGAGCCAGCTCTTTGAAGTGAGCAAGCCATCGCTTTTTTTCTCATTTTTGGTCTCATGGTTGGTGGAAACTTTGTGTTCCTGTACGCCAATCGTTATTAAAGACTAGCAAAATCGGTTACCTGAATGCTGTTTTCCTTTTAGTTTTACACAATTTAATTCATAGTTGTGTGATGTTTTGTTGATGTTGTGTTGGTTCACTGAAGCGTTCCCGCCAAGCAATAGTGCAATGATCTTGTGTTCTCAAAGCACAGCAAATCCGGGCAGCACAACAAAATATAATCCAACCTGCACTGTAAATAAAATAAACACATCATTCTGTATCATTTTGCAATGCAACTCCGTGAGTGACAGGTGGCAACAACACAATGATGAACACTGTTCCAGCCAATGATGAGACCCTGTTGGTACATATTTACTTATGCAGCCAATCAAGTCATTAACAGTGCATTACGTAGTACATGCCGCTGTTTTGCAGGTTAGCGTACAGCTACGGGTGCAGGTGAGTTAAGGGAGCTAAATGTTGCTTGCTAACCCTGTATTATGGCAAAACAAACTGTTAGTGCCACATTCACTCACCAAGCTAAAGTAAAAACATAAATAAAGGTCTTTTAAGGTGGGCTGAGCACTGCAGCCAACTACTCAGTAAAAAAAAGGAGCTATTGGCTGCCGTAGAAGTCGCCAGAACTCGCCATATGACGTCATTGGCTAATTTGCATATTATTAGCATATGATGTTGCAACAGATACTGTAGGAAAAAAGCAGGATCTTGTAGGACAAACAAAAAAGTGAGTAAAACCAACACCTTAATTATGTTTACAACTACAAATAAACTTGATTCTTAGTTTGGTAATTTAAAATTGGCCATCACTTCATCAAAATAAAACAATATCATAATTTGTTCTCGGCCAGCGCCTCTCAAAGTCTATATAATTACATCCGGACTCGCCTCCAGCCTCCACTTATCTTGTAGTTAGGACTACTTGTTTATTTGTCACACATCGTTCTCCCATCACCTGTTCTGATACGCTTACAGGTAACTGACCCAGTCCGAATGAGGCTTGAGTGTAATGAGTAGTCATTTAATGAAGATTAAGAAACATTTAAGTTTTAGATCCCGCTCTGTAACACAGGGCGAGATCCACCCCAGCGGCATCACGCCTCGAGTATGCGTGATTCATGGATGCATGGATCTCCACTATGCTCTCAGTGTGCAGAGGGAGCTGACAGTGCACTGATGGCTTGTGGCTCCTTTGTGGGCGGGGCGGACCTCTCAGGAGCACCCGCCGCTGCTCAGTGAGAACACAAACTGCAGATCAATACGCTTTCACGTTTAAGTGCCCAAATACCAGAAAAATCTCCAATGACTCCAGAAAAAGTAGCTCGATTTGTAGCTAGTTGCTTTTGATATGAAAATATGTCACCAAGAGGGTTTGGAATGTCGCCAGATTTAGCGACAAAGTCGCCAAGTTGGCAACACTGTGTCAGAGCATATGGGAACAGAAGAACAAGAGTTCAATGTGGTTGAGATTTTTTCTTTTTCAAATGAGAAAGGGCTGCTCTGAGCCACGTTTCTGAGCTGGCTGAGTGAAAAGTGTGGACTAAATGAGCATGTGGTACTGGGGGATGCTTTTATTTTGATGGCCAGATTTACCAAGTACAGGAAGGATTAGGCAGAGTTTGCGCGGGTGATGCCAAAGGGACTGGAACGTGGGTGTTTTTTTATAGTTGAGATTTTTTTTATTTTCATTTTTTTATTTAGACAAACGTAAACACATGCAGCAAATGTGGCATTACTTTCAAGTACATTTCCAGAATTAAATAGTGGCACAACGGGCTGCTGCAAAACTGAAAGGAATAAATAAATAATAAATATAATAAATATTGAAGTTTGTGATGACATTGCCACACATTCTGTGGGGATACTTGAAGGAGAGTGTGTACTGCAACAACCCACAGACCATTGAGGCCCTGAAGACAAACATCCGTCAGGAAATTCGGAGAAATCCCTCTTGAGATGTGTGGCAATGTCACCACAAACTTCAATGTGCGTGTTGCAGCTGTAATCCACAGAAGAGGAGCGTGGATTGAACATGTCATTAATTATTGGACTGTGTAGTAAACAAGAGACAAAGTGGGGAACCTTTGGTATCAAATGTTAATTTGATGTTTCTGTTACAAATCTGTAAATACAATTTGTTCGTAAGTTCTCATTTCAAAAACATGTGTATTATTAAAAAGTGGTAACATTTTATTGGCCCAGCCTGTACTTGATTTTTACATTAGAAATGTATTTTACACATACTTTCATAAGAAATCAACTTAAGTGACAAAAAAAATCTAGGGAGCCGTTTGGGAGCTGATTTTTAGGGAGCCGTGTCAAAAGAGGCAGTTCTCTAAAAAGAGCAGAACTTCCCATCACTATTTTCCAACATGTTGAATTGTGTAAACGTGATGTACTTCAATGTAACGTTGTAAAGCAAAACTTCACATTTAAATAGCTCTACACGACACAAGCAACATTACATGCCACCTTTATTGTGTGGACATTTCTCTTTGTGTGGATATGTTGACTGCTCCACACAAGAATAATAGCAGAAAAAGCTGTCACCACATTTGACTGTGTGTGTGTGTGTATGTATGTGTGTGTGTGTGTGCATACGTTCAGGTCACCTGTGCATTAGCAGTTGTACTCCTGGGCGGGTATGCTGGCGCAGCTTTGCTGAGCTCATAGCGAACATTGGGGATTTTAGTGGGAGTGAAACTGTGCGTTGTCCAAACCAGAACGAAAGCAAAGTGTCAAAACTGAAATATGAGAGTGAAGACATGACAACACACAGTGGCGGTTCTAGCTATGCGCCATATGGGCGGTATTCTCTTGGGGGGTGCTGCGAGGAGGGGGGGGGACTGTTGTGTTCAGTGCCACAGCGTCGGTCTGCCCAGGGAGTCATTCAAGCCAGAACCGCCACTGACAACACACACACACACACACCTGTGGCCGGTTCCTTGAAGACCAAACTCAGACAGAATCTCCTTCATCACTGTGGGGTAAGAAGATGTCGTTAAAAGGTCATTTAAACATGAATGAATAAATCAATGTGCAAATACCTGGTTGCCTTTCTGAGGGATTAATGAGTTTCATGACTTTCAGATCATTGAACTCCTGCTCTTCATTCTTTCCTCCAAATATGTACAGCTGTCGAAAGCACCAACAGTACTTTAACAATGTCTTGGGTGCCTCACATTCATAAATGCATCACATTTATGGTCTATCACTATGTGGTGCATACTAACATGGCTGTGAACGATGAAGGCGATGTGTCCATTTCGCCTTGCTGGAGGAATGCCAACATACAACGGGACCTTCCACTTCAGCTTAGCTAAGGACATATAGGGTATAGCGTCATGACAATGTGCAATATGCACGCAACAAAAATATGAATGCAAGACTTTTGGTTTTGATCCTATATTTCATGAGCAAAACTTTTTGTGTGTACACAAAATGCAGATTTTGCTCAAGTGTTGTTTGCGAATCTGCCTAGATATGTGATAGTGAGCACTTTTCCTCTGCCGACGTGAGGTGCACATGCGTGCCTTAGGCTGGCTGCAATAAAAGGCCACTTCAGCGTGTGTACTTTTACTGCATTGGAGGAGTCTGTATTGGGCTGATGTCCACCCGCTGTCTGTCTGTCTGCCATCTGCCCTGTACGTGAAGAAAACACCTCTCCAAATTGCCAGACGCCATCAAATTTGAGCATTTGCCTTCTCAAGTCGGCCGAGATGACTGATTAACTTTTGAATGAAAAATTAACATTTTTGAATGCATCTTATGAATGCCTTATATTTGTATTTCAGTTCATTTAGCCATTTTTATGCTTGAAAATGCTTAATTTAGGCATATAATACATAAACATTTGCTTAAGTATGCATATTTTTGACTAATAATAGGCCATATTCATGTCACTGGATTTGTGGCTTCTGGAATTGTGCCCTCGCTTTTGCATGACAACGAGCTTTCTCGCTCACCATACCAAATACTTCTTGACTAAACTGTTGGTAAATAAAGAGTCGGAAGAAGTAATTTGTCGCGTAATCTGCACTCACCAATGCTGAATTTATGAATCTCGTTGGATGACATCACTGCGCCGTCATTTTTTGTACTTTTTCCTCCAAACAGGTAAACATCCTCCAATGGATTTGGACATGTGCAAAATCCAGAATATATGTAGGGGCAGCAACAACATCCAGACAAGTGACAAGTACAGCAACAATTCACAAATAATACTATAAATAATATATATACTGTCAATTAGTTGTACAGTGGAATCTGTTTAAGTCGACCCCCTTTATGTCAGCCCGTCTAAGTCTACCAGCTCAAGTGGTTAGCATGTTGACCTGGGTTCGAATGTCTGCTTGGGCATCTCTGTGTGGTGTTTGCAGGGTGTACCCCGCCTCTCACCCGAAGTCAGCTGGGATAGGCTCCAGCATAAACCCGTGACCCTAATTAGGATAAGCGGCATAGAAAATGGATGGATAATTTTTGCATTTGTAGGGTTGTTTGTTGCAAACGGAGACCCGTCCCACTTTGTTCAACGGTCCTTGAACGCACCACTGTGCGTGTGCTAACTTCCTCCAATGCTGCACAGATGTGTGTATTTTTACAGTGTTTCTTTCACCTCATATTTGGTCCCAAATGCTGATACTTTGTGGGAATGCATAGAGGTAAGTTTTGACGACGTTATTGAGTGCTAACGTGCATATTTGTTGTTAATGTGCACGTTAACCTCAAGTTAATTCATGCTTTGCACACTGCTTGTTTTCACATACAACAAACAGCGACATTGTAATCTTCTCTCTGAAAAACAAACTCCAGGCTCGTACTGGTCTGCATTCATTTTGGGCTTTTAATTTGATGTTGTTCCTGTCTTAGTTTTACACAATACATAATAAATAAGATAAATTAGGTTGCTATAATGTACAAACTGCCCTGGTCTGCAGGAGATTTGTGGGCCGCTGCCCTAAAACAACCGTGACATCAGCAGCAACCTGCAGAGGGCAGGAGTGAAAGTATTACAATCTACTGTTCACGTCATGCACTAAAGTGCAATGGATAAACCAGAAGATGCAAACCACTCAGCAAGAAGAATAGGAAGGCTACGCTGGAATTTGCCAAAAAGCACAGAGACTGTCTCAGATTGTTTTCTTTTGTGGCGTTCAAAGGTGCTATCTTCTAAGCTGTGCATCCGATCCAGGTGTAAATACCTGGAAATAAAAGCTGAAATGTTGCTTTCTGGTTTTACATTCATCTTTATATTCAAATGTTCAGTCTAAAGCAAAAATAAAGAATTGACCTTGCTGTTCCAATACTTCCGCAGGGCACTGTCTATGTGCAAGCAATGGCTAGTTTTGGTCATGTCGACAACCGACGTGAGTCGGCCAATCCGAGTGATGTCCACTTAAACGGCTTGTTTTGTGCATTGATCTCAGTCGGCACAGCATGTGTATTTGCAACGCAAATGCTTCATAAGTGATAAAGATGATACAATGCAAGTATTAATGATGTGGATTGCTCGCAAATACTGAATGCATATTTATTATCGGCGTTGGAAAAATTCCTTTAAAAAAGTAATTAGTTGTAGTTACTTGTGACTTCCTCAAAAAGTTATAAATTAGTAACAGAAGTACTCCTACATGATTGTAATTACTTACCAGGGAGAGTAATTAATTATTGCATTACCTTTTGGAAAAACCTTCAATATATGTAACAGAAAGGATCTGAGATTAAGGCTGAGGGCTGAGCTCGTGACTTGCAATTCTCTACCAAAGTGCTGGAAGGCAGTCCAACCACAACTCTAGTGTGACTAGCTGTTTAGCTTCCTGTGTAGCCGTAGTTAAGCAATGCCAACTGAAGCAACATCCAATAACAGCAACATTGCCTTTGCGATGACGGTATAGCGTTGAGCTTTGTTATAATATTGATAGTATATGAATAAATTACATATGAGCATGTGTGTGTGTGTACCGGTACTTTGTCATGGTGTGCCGTCAGTGTTTGTCCATTACAGGCAGCAGGTAATTCTCCCTTCGTCTCCCATTTTTGCCACACCAGGTTTTCTACAATTGAAAAAAGGGTAGTTAAATAAAATGTTTGTCATAGGCCCATAAGATGTTAGGCAAGTATTTTTAGACCAAGGGTGTTCAAACGTTCTAAAACCATAATTCAACAAGAAAACTACAGCAAAAATGAAAAACTAGCAATAACTTTACAAATAAAGTCAAAATACTAGGAGGAGAAAAAGTTGTCATCTAACAAGAAAAAGTTGTAATTTTACGAGACAAATGTAATATTATGAGGAAAAATAAAGTCATTTTAACAGTATAAAGGCGAAATATTAAAGAAAGATGTTATTTTATAAAAGTTGTAAATATTACAAAAAACAAAACAACAAATAAAGTTGTAATATTTGGAAAAATAGGTTTACGGAAAAAGTTATAATATTATGAGTATTATAGGAATACAGTCATAATTATGAGAATAAAATGTATGATTATTTAAGATGAAAGTTGAAATATTTCTAAAAGAAACAAAAAAAAAAACCCATAAAAAACACCAAAGAGCAAAGCTCACACTGATGATACACTTTTTTTCCCCCAACTTGTTAGCATACCTACATGTGTTGCTTTACAAAATATCAAAGTCGCCCTTGCATCCTTTCATTTTTCGGTATGTGGCATCCCTTGAAAACATTTGGTCACCCTTGTATTAGACACTGACATTGAATGAACAAAATGTGGGGTACACCCTGGACTGACCACCAGCCGATTACAGGGCACATACTAACACAACCAACCATTCATACTCACATTCACACCTCAGGACAATTCACAGCAATGGCCTCCAAAGTGTGGCCCCGGGGCCATTTTCAGCATGCAGCTCGTTTTTATTAAAATAAAATGTATTCATTATTGATGGGATATATTATTACATATTCCACTAATTTGCTTTGTCACCTATAACACAAAGCTAACTGATGTTTTATTTCGATAGTTGAACATATATTGACCTACACTGGATTAGTTTCAGCATCTTTAATACACAAAATGTATCAAAGTGCCCCCATGCACCCTTTTTGGGTGGAAAAGCTTTGCACACTCCTGATTTAGACTTTCTAGTTAACCTAACATATTTTTAGGAAAATCAAAATGTTCCAACCAAGAATCAAACTGACTGTGCAGCCATCGTAACCACCCAGCCCACCGTGTAGCCCCGTTCACTCAGACCGGACCGTGACAAGTACATTTCTGCTAAGTAGGATTCCTTAATTCTAAATTAAATATTTTCGTAGCTAAAGCATAGAAAACCTCTTTACTACCTTCTAAATAAGGTTTTTAACATTATTGGAGCCCTCTAGACATGAAATAACACCCCTATAGTCACAGTTTACACTCATATTACCCAATATACAGTAGTAGACATCATAAGACATAAATAAGACTTGTGCTTGTGTGAGTTGCTGTCAATGTGTTCCGGTTCTAGCAGATCTGAGTGGTTGGGGGTTCAGAGTTTAGTTTCAGTTTGGCGTGGGTTACGGCCACAACAGTAGCCCATTTTACTGGACTAATAATAGGCCGTGGTCAACAACAACACAGCAATGGCTTATTAGGTAATATATTTTTGAAAAACTGTGATAGATTGAAGCCACAGAATGCGAAGTGAAAGTGGCAAGAGATTACTGTACTTTGTCTTTCAGTCTGGTTACTACCGTTTAATGTATGTCAGCACCGGTACCATTATGGTAATTTGATGGTACTGAGTATAAAAAGCGGTATAGAAATGGATGGTTCTCTGAGCCAGTTGCGTTCAGACCCGCTTACCTGTGTTGAGGACATGAAGGTCTCTACAGAAGTCTCCACTTGCTCCATAGCCCCCAAACATAAAAACCTGATCACCAACAAGAGCAAAACGTTGATCTGACCTACAGTACATACACACACACACACACACACACACACACAAACATGTATTTCAATGTGGTGTAATACGCAGCAAACCCTCCTTCAAAGTACGAGAGAAAGATACTCACATGGGTGGAGGTGGGGAGCCGCTCGTCTTAACCGGTGTCCAGGTGTGAGATACTGAATCATGAAAATGTTTAAGCTTCAGTCATCACTTTGACATGCTTCAACACTAAAAGGTTAGATTTTGACAATAAGAGAGAGAATGATAACAAGCTAGGTTGACAAGAAATGAAGGACGTGATGACAGGTACTGTACAGGAAACACCCAAATTTTGTTCGGGTTTAGCTCCAAGACTCACAGCAAATAGCGGAAAATCGCCAATGATGGGCACGCCCTGAAAAAAACAATTTTAAAAAGTCTATTTTTGATAGTCTAAACAAAGGGTGTCTTCTAAACTGCGGCACGCTGCTCGTTTGTTATTGGCCCTGCGGCACACTGTACAAACATTATTAAACAAAAAAAAACTGTTAAAATGGGAAAAAGAGAGCAAAAACCACAATGGAAAAACAAAAAGCTGAAATCTTGATACTAATAACTAATAATAGCAAAGCTTTGTTGTTCAATATCCTGTTTATATCAATTTATTAGTTTTTTACCAAATTAAAAAATATATATATAAAATACCTAACATCATATTTAAGTGGCCCCACCATCCTTTGATTTTTCAGTATGCGGCCCTTGGTGGAAAAAGCTGTAACCCCTATATGCCTCTCACAGTGATTACAAAACAATCATAGACATACAGTTTGCAGTATTGTATGCAATTCTACAACATTACGGCTTGTCCCGTGCTGGACAGTATTGAGTAAACTGATTTGTGAGACATTCATAGCTCTTTATCTTTTTTTCCCCCTGCAGATAGTGCCTTCAAAGCACTTTCTAATTCAGTTAACATTTAAAAAAAAAACAAATTACAATCGTCCCGAGCCAAATTTTGTGGTTTCACTCTATCACGGGTTTTTAAAATATATTCATTAACAAATCATTTCTGTCTCTTGGTTGACTACGACCTCTCAAAAAATATGTATGTTTAAGCAAATGTTACATATTTTTGGCCTAAATTAAGTATTTTCAAGCATAAAATGACTGAATGAACTAAAATGCAGTTTTAAGGCATTCAAAAAACACATTGAAAGACATAGGTGGAGATGGTTGAGGACTATGGGTACTGGGGCACCCTATTTGACAGCCTTTAGAGGTTTTCCTCCAACACAGAGGACATCCCCAAGAAGTGCTACCAGAGGCAGTATCTTCTGAGGAAGCTGAGTTGGTTTGGAGTGAACAAAAAACCTCTGCTGACTTTTTACCGCTCCTTTATTGAGAGCACGTTAACATTGTCATTCATCACATGGTTTTATTCAGTTAATCTTCAGGACCAGACACTTTTGTTCAGCATCACCAGAGTTAGCTTCGCAATCATCGGACACCCTGTTAGGGCACTTTCGCGTACGCGTACTGCTCCCCCTCACACGCACTACACTCTTTGTTGGAATGGCTCCCATCAGGTCGTAGGTTAAGATGTCCATGCTGCACAACACAAAGGAGGAGGGCAACCTTTGTCTTCACAGCACTCCAGCTTCTGAATTATGACCCCTTCATTGGATAAATAAAGAAATGGAAATTGAAACATTGATCTGTAGTATTCTACACTGGTCACTAGGTGTCAGTAAAGTCAACAAAGATCTCACGTGGGAGTCTATACCTGTATTATGTCTTAATTTCTATTATTATGTCTATTTAGGGGTCTCTATCCATCCATCCATCCATTTTCTATAGCGCTTCATCCTCATTAGGGTCGCGGGGGCATGCTGGAGCCTAGGGGGGGTCTCTAATAATATTAAAAAAGCATTTAGAAGGTCATAAACAGGTTTTCTATGCTCTATGAACTATTCCATTTAAATAAGGAATCCTACTGTGTGGAAATTCACTTATCACAGTCGGGCCTGGAACCAATTAACCACCATAAATGAGAGATGACTGTATTTACAATTGAAAGCAGAGAAAAGAACAGACAGAGATCTGCTGTACAGGTGGTCCCCGGTTTTCGACACTCCGTGTTACGAAAAGTCGTAGTCGATAATTGATTCATAAACACTTAAACCGTAAACACGAGGCTCGCTCTAGAACCAGTCGAATACGCATCGCGCGCGCACAAGAATGCGGTGTGTGCCTCATGCTGGGTGGATAACTTAGTTGGACTTCATTATGTTCGGTAAAAGCCATCACCATTAAAAATTGTAAGTAAAAAGGAGCATCATAAAAAGTTCCAATCTTTTACGCTCTTTTGGTCCCAACCACTCGACTGTTACACCCATCAATAAGGATGAAGATTGTTGAATGCTAATGGATGCTAGAAGGGTCATGGATTCTGTGAGCTGGAGATCTGAAAGGTTATCCTTCCAGACTAGCCTAGGATCATATTTTAAGAAGATAGAAAGGTCTGCAAGACAACCACAGGGATAAACGCAAGGAGTTGCTCTCTTTTTTTTTTTATTACCGTGTTTTATACAGTTTGTCCTTCATGTGTTCACATACAGTGTGACTGGCTTAATTTTGAAGTTTTGACTTACACCAAAACTCAACTTAAATCACAGTCTAGTAACAGAACTTGTTGGTAACCCGAGGACCACCTGTATAGATATTTGTATTATTTAAACCTGTGTTGAAGACCATGAGGTCATCGGTTGGCGTCCCCCCGAGTGTGCCTCCATAAACATAGATGTTGTCTCCCACAGCAACAGAGCTGTGTCCGAGACTTCTCACGGCAACACTCCCAGTTGTCAGGAAATCCCAGGTCAGCGACACTGATAGAAAACGGAAACTTCACAACTTTGTTTAATTCTAAAGACAATCGATATGCCAAGGAAGGTTGGAGGTCTTTCCATCTTCTGCTCTACGTCATACGTTGCAACTTACTGATGTCAAAACTGTAAACTCCTGGAAGGCATTCGGTAGCGTCAGGATGGGACAGTCCTCCAAACAGATACAGTTTCCCTTTAACAAGACTGAAGAGGATGAAACACTTACAATAAAGTCAGTTTGTGTTGCAGATTTTCGAATGTGACAAAATGTATGGTAATTTACCAGAGGTTGTGTCCTTCTCTGGCTGGGGGAACTTCTCCACTCTGGGGAATCTCCTCCCACTTTACGTCATCTGGAGAGACTGCAAATATGACTTTATTGCGTGAAGGATGAACAGCACTGATTTTTGGACACTCATCCCCACCCACATTTCCCAACAGATTCAAAACATTCCAACATAAAATGTTCAGCTCATTCGGGATTGACACATTTCCCCCCCCCCCAAAATACTACATTTTGTGTAATGCCACATTTTCTTTTCACAATTCCCATTTAAAATGAATGGACCACGGTCCATAAATGTCCCAATATGAAACACTCAAATCCCCAAAATTCAAAAGTTTCTCAGAAATTCTACATTCTGGAATTGTGTTGACACTGATTAGCTTATCTTAGCTTAGCTTGGAATGGTATGGAGTGGTTTATTTGTTTATTTGTGGTTTATTTGTTTAAGACGTGCTTAACAAGTTACATCACGTGGTTGCATTTGTACAATTCAAAACGTCCGAATAGGAAGAAACCAAGCTTATTTGATCGTACCCTTTCTCCATGTCTATTTCTGATCATTCATCACTAAAACAGGAAGATGGTGTCCATGTGGTGTCTTGCTGCCACATCGTGTCTTTGGGAACAGTCACGTCTTCAGTTAAGGTAAAAGTAACCTTAAATGTTCATTTATCTCTTTCATTTGGAATTTATATGCATTTAGAATGGTTTTATGCATGTAAAACTATCATTGCAAAACTAGAAAAACGTGTTCTGTGTTTTTGACCGGCGACGTAGCTGACCTCTGGTGTTATTAATATATACTGTATTAATAACATGACAAGACACGCACCATATTGTACGTTAACCGAAAAATGTACGCAAACTAAGGCAAAGTTTGGCCGTACATTTTCTACGTTAACTGAAAAACACACTAGCTGGGTTTACACTGTCACTATCTCATTCAATCCCAGACATTTTTAAAAATTCAACCCCTTTGGTACCGGCCATTTTAGACGATTTTGACTGATTTTTCAAGGCACACAGAATATTGTGTTCTATGGTTATATAACCATGGAACCTACCAAAAGAAAGATTAGACTCTCAGGAAAAAAAGTTTGTTTCCACCTTTTTTTGTTCTTTAGTAATCAGCAGTCGAACATAGGTAAGTTTTAGGAAAATATCAGTTCCCAACAAAAAAAGGGAGAAAAACAGCTTCTTGTGAAAAGATACATTTCAAGCATAACTTTCACTTTGACACAAATGTTTTGCTTTTGTGACGGCTCAATCGTATAAACAACCGTACTACAACATAAACAACACAAGAAGTGTTGTTTTACATCAAAATAGCAATATATTTACAAATATAACACCATGAACTATTTACAATTTTGTCTCTGCATGCGCACGTCCGCGCGTGTGTGTGCATGCGTTACAATTTTTCTACAATGTGTAACCTTCTGCACGTTACACTCGTCCATGCTCTTCCACTTCCTCCTTGCTGTCGAGTGTGTTTTTACATGCACATGATCCATGCCGAGCTCTTATCAAATGCACTTCTGCCACGTTGTGGCTGTTTTTATGGCTTAAAACTGCTCTAAAATTGACATCTCTTAGTGTGCAGTTGCGTCATCACCTCCTTTTGCCTCTCGCGAAAAAAGCGTAGAAATACGTCTTTGGGACCAGGCGTTCGGGTTTATAAAAAGGTATAAATACAACTTTGGTGTTAATTTAGTTAATAACATAACCAGGCCCGTGCCATATACTGTAGTAGGCTAACCGGAAAATGTACGCAACATTTTTAACTGAAAAACACGCTAACTGGTATTACAGTGTAATTAGCTTTCCCTTTAACACAAACATAAACTGACAAACAGTAATATAGCACAGGAGGTGCTGTTGTTGAAAATGATCCCCTGTAGACCTTTGTGGATACTCCAGATCATATTTGCTGTTAATCAAATGAATAAGTGTGTTTGTACCTGTGAGCATGTAGAAGTCATTGAAGTAGACAGGGTTGTCCTCCTAAATTAGTCACCAGAAACAAATTCATGTTGAAAAATCATTGTAACGGCACAAGTTCCACAGACAAAAAACTGTTTTGTGTCAAGTCACCTCCTGGGCGAGGTTGGAGGCTCCTCCGAACAGAAAGGCCATGTTTCCTGCCACAGCTAAAGCGTGGCCATATCTGTCACAAAAGCACAGACAATGCAGTGAAGCCAGTCAAACAACAAGCAACCACCTCACAGAGGGACACGCATATCAAGGTTCTTCAACCTTTTTCAGACCAAAGACCCCCCCAAACTGATGGAGAAAGCGAGCTGGGACCCCCTGCTACATACAGTGTACAGGCAGCCTTTGTGGAACGATCTTTCGTGTTACGGGGTTTTGTGTTTGACGCTTCGCGTTATGCCGTTTTGTGTTACATTGTTTTGTGGTTACAATGCACTGCCATAAATGATTAATACTGTAAGGTCACTTTTGTTTTTGTTTGTAACCCCGAAGCGTAATGCATATTCATCTGATGCAGTGCATCAAAGAAAAGGAAAGTGAAAGGTGAAGTGGAATTAAACACCGTAAAATGGTCAGAAAGTGGAGAAACACTTATCAACATTGGCTGCATGCCCAGTCCAAGCCGCTCAAACTCCACCACCATCATGAAGGATAAAGATGGTATCTTTGAACATGTGAAAGCATCTGCTCCTATAACTGGACAGTGATACATAAGCAGTGTAGTGGTCTCATTATTGGGACTCCTCCCAATAAGCCTGTCTCTCCCTCCTTTGCAACGCCCTTCCATTGTGCAGGACACAGGAATAAAAGTAAGGAATTGTTGTTTTTTTATTACGGTTTCATTTAACTATTGTATTTATTGTTTTTATTTATTTGTCTTTATTTCTTTGCCAATGCATACTGAAAATTATGTCAATAATATTACAACGCATGTCGCCAGGAACTGACTTTTTTCATTGAAATGATGATTATGATGACATAACGGTGATTATGTCGACATAAGTGGGCGACCATTTATTGGCTTAAGCGGCGACTTTTTAGTTACAAGAAGAACATGGACTTAAGTTGCGTATTTTTGTTCCAAAAGAATATTTTTTTATTTTACTTTTTTCCTCACAACACACCTCATTCACCATAAAACGGTAATAATTAAAAATGTATGGCAATACAGGTAAAATACAGCACACATATTTTTTTAACATGTCATTTGTCTTTATGCTTCACTAATTTTTTTTGGTTATTTTGTTGTCCTAAAATGTACCGTTGTTGCTGTGGGACACAAAATTCTGTTTGGCTATGAAAAAAGCACTAACGTCAACAGTCATAGATGATCTTACATTATCATTCATTAATCACTGTGTCACTAGATCTCGTGACAACATCTCGCAAGATTAAAACATGACATGATTTCTTGTTCAGAAAAAAAAATCTCGTGGGCACGAGGCCAGGGAGGATAAGAAGTCAATTAATTAATCACACAATAAATGAAAATGAGCTACATCATTTTGCCAGCCTTCAATTATTGCCATGTGCATGCGTGTCTGTTTTCCTTGTTTGTCGCCTCCAAACAGGCAGGAAGAGGGTTCACTCTCTGGAGAGTGTAATGTAGTAGAAATTAAATAAGAAGATTGCAATATGTTGTCATATATTTTTTCATTGTACTTTTCTTAAAAGTAATGTTAAACTCTCGTCTCGTTCTTGTAGACTCAATCTCGTGTATCGTCTTATACATTTTATACTTTAAACGTGTTTATTAAGGTGCTATCTACACAGAAATGATTTCAGGTCAAAACGGCAACATATCTTATCATTTCATGCTCTCATCCACAGTTTTTTTTTAAAAACATCTTCCAGAGTGGGGAAATCAGACAATTCCGGACTAGCAATACGCTACAATGACGTCACGTGACCAGAAGTGAGCTTTGACGACAAGCCAACATATACTGTATATCTGAATATTTTGAGTGTCATGACTCAACCCAGTCGACATTCTCCTTGTATTTTCTTGTCTTATACCCCAAAAAGGGCGCATATGTAATTCTAGTTTGTCATAAGTCTAGAGGAGCCTTGGAAAGCGGAGGACGACGAACTTATACGCATGTGTTCTTTCTTCGGTTTGGTGTGTCAGGTGGTTCTGTCCGCGTGTGAGTTCACAGCTGCCCATGTAGGCGTGTCTTGTGTATTACATTGTTGTCACTCGGTTATGCGTTCCCATGTGTCTGCAACTATTCACTAATCTGGCACAGTGTGGACGTAACTTTTTAACAGCTCGCCAAGAAAAAAAACTCCAAGAACATTCCCGTGTGGACACGGTAAGTATAGCGTAGTGATGAGCATCCCGTCTGCTCATTGGCCGAAGTTGAACATTTTTTAACTTTCTGGGATATCGTCACAAGCCGTTATGTGCATGATGACACACACGAACACAAATTTTCACATGCACGAATTTCGCGCGTCGCTTGGCTGGATGGTGACGCGCGATAATCGCCCTATTGCGCAAGTAGAGGCGATGTTGCCTCCCGTGTGTGGCGCCCATTACACAAGGTACCAATGGCAATGGGAGTGTCCTGGAGAATTTAGTCTAGTAATTACAACAGGCTCCTTCCTGAGCTACCACCTTATCATGAGCTAAGTTGTCGAGGGCTTTCACGCCCCTGGTAGGGTCATCCATGACAAACAGGTCATAGGGGAGGGACCAGACAAAGAGTGGCTCAGCAGACCCCAATGAAGAGACAAAACTTTGGACCAAGATTTCCCTCACCCTCTGGACCCAGGTCTGGCGGTGGGGCACGGTGGCAGGCGTCTGGTGGCCGGGCCTGCACCCATGGGGTCTGGCCGGGCACAGCCCAAAGAGGTAACATGGGTCCCACCCTTCATGAGCTCACCACTCGTGGGAGGGGCCAAAGGGGTCGGGTGCAGAGTGAGCTGGGTGGCGCCCAAAGACAGGAGCCTTAGTGGTCCGATCCTCGGTTGCAGAAGCTAGCTCTTGGCACGTGGAATGTCACCTCTCTGGTGGGGAAGGAGCCTGAGCTGGTGCGTGAGGTGGAGAAATTCCGGCCAGATATAATCGGACTCACCTCAAGGCACAGCAAGGGCTCTGGAACCAGTCCTCTTGAGAGGGGTTGGACCTTGTTCCACTCTGGCATTGCCAGCAGTGAGAGGCGACGGGCAGGAGTGGCAATTCTTGTTGCGCCCCAGCTTGTGGCCTGCATGTTGGAGTTTAACCCGGTGAACGAGAGGGTAGTTTCCCTTCGCCTTCCGGTGAGGGGATGGTTCCTGACTGTTGTTTGTGCTTATGTGCCAAACAGCAGTTCAGAATACCCACCCTTTTTGGAGTCCTTAGAGAGAGTACTGGAGAGTACTCCCTCAAGGGATTCCCTTGTTCTGCTGGGGGACTTAAACGCTCATGTTGGTAGTGACGGTGAGACCTGGAGAGGTGTGATTGGGAGGAACAGCCCCCCTGATCTGAACCCGAGTGGGGTTTTGTTATTGGACTTCACAGATTGTCTATAATGAACACCACGTTCAAGCATAAGGGTGTTCATATGTGCACCTGGCACCAGGACACCTTGGGCCACAGTTTGATGATCGACTTTGTGGTCGTGTCATTAGACTTGCGGCCAAATGTTTTGGACACTTGGGTGAAGAGAGGGGCAGAGCTGTCAACCGATCACCACCTGGTGGTGAGTTGGCTCAGATGATGGGGGAGGATGCCGGTCAGACCTGGCAGAGTCATGAACATCTGGCAGGGTCCCCTGTCAGAAGGAGTTTCAACTCCCACCTCTGGGAGAGCTCTGACTATGTTACGAGGGAGGCGGCGGACACTTAGTCCGAGTAAGCTATGTTCCGTGCCTCCATTGTTGAGGCGGCTGATCGGAGCTGTGGCCATAAGGTGGTTGGTGCCAGTCGTGGCGGTAATCCCAGAACCCGTTGGTGGACACCTGTGGTGAGGGATGCCGTCCAGCTGAAGAATGAGTCCTATCGGGCCTTTTTGGCCCATGGGACTCCGGAGGCAGCTGAGGGGTACCAGCAAGCCAAGTGGGACAAGATCGTGCGTACAAGCGGCCGAAATGAGTTTTCTCTGTAGGGTGGCTGGATTCTACCTTAGAGATAATTGTGAGAAGCACTGTCATCCGGGAGAAGCTCGGAGTAGAACTGCTGCTCCTCCGCATTGAGAGGAGCCAAATGAGGTGGCTTGGACATCTGGTCAGGATGCCTCCCGGACGCCTCCTAGGGGAGGTGTTCAGGGCACATCCAACAGGTAGTAGGCTTCGGGTAAGACCCAGGACACGTTGGAGAGACTATGTTCTCAACTGGCCTGGGAATGCCTCGGGATCCGCCCGGAGGAGCTCGACGAAGTAGCTGGAGAGAGGGAAGTCTGGGCTTCCCTGGTTAGGCTGCTGCCCCTGTGACCCGACCTCGGATAAGCGGATGAAGATGGATGGATGGATGGATGGATCAATTACAACAGGAACATTTATTGCTTTTATTGTTGATCTGTAATCGACGTGAAAAGTGAGTCATAGTGAGTCAAACATATACATTTTTAGTGGGTGTATCAATTACTCGCTAGGTTGCTAGTGGTTCCAGAATGTAACCACCACAAAAAGTGGCGATCTACTGCATAATAAAATAGATCTTTAATTCATGACCTTTAACCTTTGTATTTGAGTAGCCCCGGTCTTCTGCAATCTGGATTTGAGTAGACTACTGTACAAGTCATTCTATTGCTGTATTGTCAGATGTCTGAATGAAACCCACCTGGGGCTTGGGACCTGTCCCTTCATTTCTTTCTCCAGCCAGTGTCCACTGGCCAATGCCATCTTTCTGTATGCACACATGTAACCATTAAAACGGAGACATATGTTCAAATCAAAAAACAAAGCAAAAAAACCCCAACAAATATAGGTTGAACAAACAATAACGTCTTTGTAATCTTCCAAATGCTGGGCTTCATTTTAGCAATCTGCTGTTACATCCACTTTGTGTCTTGATAAAAATGAATAGAAATTATTTTTCCAACACAAATTACAGCTTTGTGGCCTTGTTGGTGGTATTTGCTCTTAGTTAGATGAAACCTACCTCCGGAAGGCTTAAGGTTGTTGCTCACAATGCTGATTCTTCTTGGTTTTTCCCACACTATGACTCCCTTGTTGCCGCTGTACTAAACCACAGATGAGCTCAAGTGACAGGTAGGCTAAGCTTTCTGGCAGGTACACCGTTGCCTAGCAATGCCAACAAACATACTGATACTGAGGGCAGCTGTTAATGCTACATCAAATTTGCTTGATGTTATTGATGCAATGACATAATAAGGGAGTTAATGAGTATTTATTTTAGCTTGAGTAATACATTTGTAAAGAATGGGTGTCCAAAGAGCGGTCCGGGGGCCATCTGCAGCCCGATGTTTCTTTTACTGGCCTGCGGATCATTCTAAAAATTCAATTTAACTAGAAAACTAAAAAAAAAACAACAAGAGCAAAAACAAGAAAAATTATGCAAGAAGAAAGAAATTATAATCTGACGAGAAAAAGTTAATAATAATTCTAATAATTCTAATTACAATAACATTGCAATATTATGAAGAATAATAATGTAATTTTAGTAGCATGAAGTTGAAATGTGAAGAACATTTTTTAAAGAGTAATAATGAACAACAAACAAAATGACAAATAAAGTTGTCATTTTTGGAAAATTAAGTTGTGGAAAAAGTTGTAATGTTACGAGAATAAAGGCAAAATATTACGAGAAAATTGTCGTGTTCTAACGGGAAAAAATGTTGCAAACAATAAACCCAGAATATTATCAGGAAAAATAATGTAATTTTAGTAGCATAGTGTTGAAATTTTAAAGAATTCTGAGAGACACACAAAACAAAATAATGTTGTAATTTTTTGAAAATTCGGTTGGGGAAAAACTTTGAATATTAAAAGAATAAAGTCAAAATGTTATGGGAATAAAGTCATAATATTACAAGAAGAAAATTTATGAAGGTTATTTAAGAAGAAAGTTGAAATATTTGGAAAATAAAAAAAAACAAAAGCAAAAATGAGGACAAAGAGCAAAGTTTATATTAAGAATACACTTTTTTACCCATATCACGAAGCTGAAATGCTGTTTTTTCTTGAACTATACATAGCAAAATCTCCAAGTGGCCCTTGCATCCTTTCATTTTTCAGTATGGGGTCCTTGGTGGAAAACATTTGGATGTCCCTGCTCTAAGGTAAAAAGTATTTTTTTCACAGACGATTGTATGGTTAGCTTTATAAATACCTGGACAGAAGGGGTGGGCGATACTGCAAATTCTGGCATCAGTGCCAATACCAATAGCGATACAGATAATCATCATAATTTGTCTTTCTATAGATACAATAGAAGACAACTGAAACATATCGACCATGCCAGTATCAATCCAATACCAATACTCCCCATGGTATTGTTTCTATTGCTATTTGGATCACTCAACCCTATTGACAGTTTCTTCCTTTTGGGGTTTGCAGGTGGGTGTGCGCCACCACAAATCATTTACAACAGAGCCATTAAAATTATTTAAGTTATGAAGTTATTGAATTATAACTTTCACTTACGTTTATATACACCTATTTCCAGTCATGGACATTTCTTTCTACCAAAAACAATGCATTCCTTTTTGTACAAAACACAATTCTTGTCACCGTCATGAAACATTACCTTTCAGAACCACGGACAGTCCACTTGTGAGTCATCAGGTTACAGTATATATGCAATAGAGTTGCAATAAAATATTAGTAGCCTATTATTTGAAACAGTACCGCTGTTTGCAGTTATTAATACAGATAAATTAATTATTATTATTAGTTTTTTAAAGTATTCTTTTTTTTTTTTTATTTTTTTCATATTCATCTTCTTATTATTGTTATTATTATCTTATTAATATGTATTTATATTATATTTATATATTTATTTATATGTATTATTACAGTATATATTTAGACTGCACAAAATTTTCCCCCAAAAAATGTTTTGCTTACAGAAATAGGTGAGTATTAAATACTGTATGTAAAAGACAAAACAGTAATAAAAACATGATTATTATTCACATAAATCAGTTGTATTATTCAGTTTGCTGCTGACCGATGATAAGGGGCGGTCACGTTTTCCTCCATCATCTCCCAGATTTGATCATGTTTTATGCACACACTAGGAACACACACACACACACACACACGCACACACACTCACGCACACACGCAAGCACAACCACAACCATTTACACGTGATCTGGTTTAAGCCTGTCGTCCGTGTTTCCGTCTGTTACTGCCAGAACAACCGGAATATAGTTTTGGTTTTCAGAATAAAATACACCAATTTCATTCATGTGCTGAGAAAAATTCGTGTTTTACAGTTTATGCAATATATCCATGTCTAGATCGTTAATGAAAAAAACGGAAGATAATTGATTACTTTTTAAGTGTGATTGTGAAGATACAGCATCTCTACTTCCTGTAAGACGGGCAGTGAGACAGGAAACAGGGCCAATTTTCAGTCAAATAAATTAAATGACGTAATCAAACAATAATAACAATGATAGGATAAACAACGATAAACTTTTGTTATGTAGTTTCAGTATAGTAAATATACATTATTTTTGTTTGCATTTGATTTTGACCCGTGTTTTGAGTGAACTTTGTATGTAGATGGGAATTAATTGATGCATTTTTTTGCATATTAATTTTATTCGGTGTGACACAAGTACTACGAAGAACAACACCTTATCACAAGTAAATGCCGCAATGTGAAGTAAAACAAAAAAATTACTCTGAAATGAAACGAAACCATACCCGGAAGTCATATGTTTTTAAGTCCAACTTACCAATGTCCATAAACGCACCATCTAGAGAACCGCTGACTGACCTGTCTGAATATCCACAGTGAGACATTTTGTGGAGAGATTGTTTTTTATTCTGTCGTCATCCCTTCGCTCGATTAAGCCTCTCTTTTCAAGAAGACATCCTGGAAACGCTCAGAGAACCGCGGATATCAACGCGGCAAGGATGCTTTGTGACCCGCTGCAGGTGTGAAGAGATGGCGGGGGAGCCGCCGGTGGGCACCGGCCGAGTGGTGCTTGTCAAGAAGATCATCATGAAGGACGGATCCGTGGTGCGTAGATGAGTCGCCATTTTTATTTCATTTTACCAACTCTGTAATCAAGCGAATTTGATGTTGTGAATCTAAATGTGTGGATTGAATACTGATAATATAAAGACAACAGCGCTTTTCATCGCTGTCGCTACGGGTGTTCACTCTCTTACTATTCATGAGCACATCTGACAAAAGAGGCCCGATTCGAGTGGGGCTCAAAATGTAGTATTAAATCAGAGAAAATAATTGGGGGTGTGATGTAAAAAGAATGAGAAGAAAAGAGGTTGATGTATTTTTGTGTGTGTTGTAATGGATCCATGGTGAAGTGCTGAGGATGGAGCCATTATCTGTTACATAACACTTCTGCCTCCAACACACAGGCACCGTCTGCACACTCTGTCAGCGTCCATTTTAACGTCTTCATTCAACTCAGCCCCACACATTCAAATGACTAAACACTCTTAAATCATTGAATTCATAATAGTAGTTCTCCCACACAACTGTCGTTGTGCTTCATTTATTAGTGTGGCCTATTTGATCATTTAACAGCGATGTTTTGGACTGGGACTAATAACCGTATACAGTCCAGTCCAGTGTTTCCTTCAGGACTGCAGTCTATTTGTGGTGGTGGTCATCCTCTAATTTGCATAATTGGCCATGATACATGTGCATGTCACTTTTTTTAAAGGTTGGATGAAGATATCTAGATTTAAAGACAAATAATGGTTAGTATAAGCATTTCAGATTTTTCTCATTGCATGTTTTTTTTCTCTATATTTCCATTTTTGCTGTTTTTTTTGCGGTCTACAATGTGCCGAAAAAATGAGCTGTGGTCTGCAAATGGCTCCTTTGCCGCACTTTGGACACCCCTGGTTTATATATTTCACCGGGAAGGCCAAGTGTTACCAAACGACTTGTCTCCATGGTGTGTTTTCTTGGCACCATCGCTAGTCATGACTCCCGCTGGACAACAAACTTGTGGAAGTGTTGTGCACGCTTCCACACATCGCCTTTCACGGTGGTGCTAATGTGCATTCCCCGGGCTTTCCGCTCTGGCAGCGAATACATCGCCTTTCATGACCGCTTGTGTTTCATCACCGAGTAAAATGCATGATGCAACAAATACTTCCTGTGCCTGTGAATATTCTCATTCACCCGTGTCATTGTATTCTCAGGGCATTCGATCGATCGCAACTGGACTGTTCAGGTTGTCTGAGAAGACTTTTCGCCTCTCATCCGAGCAGACTTCATCAGTTCATGGGACACACCAGTCAGGCTAGATAGCACAGCTCTAGTCAGCACGAAACACTTCCTGTCTTTCACTTTTAATACGTACCGCATGGGAATTTGGAGTGGACTTACGATCTAGTAGTGGCGAGCTGCCACGCATAAATACATGTATGTATGGGAAACACTGTAGTAATTCATATAATCAAGGTAGCACAATTGAATGAAACTAGCTGGGTTAGCTGAGTTTAGCAGAGCATGCTTGTGCGGCTGTGTGTGTGTGCGATGAGTGTGTTTTGTTACTTCTGCCAAGCGCAGCGCAAAACGCAGCGCGGAGGTTATGTTTTTGCTGCCGTTTGTCTGTTTGTTTGTGCTCAAAATAACTTGAAAAAGTTATGAATAGATATGGAATATGGAAGAACTGATGAGATTTTGGGGGCGATCCGGATCACCGTCTGGATCCAGGAAATTTTTTAAAGGTCTAGTCACTAGACCACCGTCTGTTTGGAGTTTGCATGTTCTGTCCTTGCGTGCGTGGGTTTTCTCCGGGTACTCCGGTGTCCTCCCACATTCCAAAAACATGCATGTTAGGTTAATTGGAGACTCTAAATTGTATGAATGTGAGTGTGAATGGTTGTTTGTCTATATGTGCCCTGCGATTGGCTGGCGACCAGTCCAGGGTGTACCCCGCCTGTTGCCCGAAGTCAGCTGGGATAGGCTCCAGCATACCCCCGCGACCCTAATGAGCAGAAGCGGCATAGAAAATGGATGGATGGATTCTTTAACATTGCAAGATAGGACCATTTTCGGCATTTGTGCATATAACTTCACAAAAAATGGTCACAGCACTTGAAAAAAAATACAGGACAAGTTAGGACAAGTACAGGTTGTACAAAATATCAAAGACTGATCCAAAAAATGTAGGATTATTATTCTGGTGTGAATCACAATATGGGGGGAACTATGGCGCTTAGCAGAGGTCTGGGTTCTCCGAGTGCTTCTCGGGTTTGTTTGTGTTTTATCGCTTCTTAATTTAATGGAGCGTTTCAGGATGCACGCTGATGTCATGCAAGTCTTGAGTGAAATATCATGCCTTAACATCCTGTTTAATTGTGGAAACAAAATAAGGGTGTCATAAAAAATATTCTACATTGATAACGCAGTTGGAATTGTATGGGTAATTACGTCTTCCTGAACCACAAGCACAGGCATTACAGTTTATTGAGGATTTTGTGGCAATGTGTGCAGTGGATGACATCCCATTAGTACATCTCAAAGTACACACTCTATGCTTGTAAAATACATTTAAAAGGTACAAGACGGAATTCTAAACAAATAAAATGGAATTTGAAAAAAAAATCACTAGGAATTTGGGAAAAAATAAAACGGATTGCATAGGGCCCTGCTGCGGATGCTGCATCATCAGTAGGTGAATGAGGTAACAGTGCCAAAGCGCTATGAGTACCTTGAAGGCGTAAAAGCGCTGTACACGTGAAAGCCCATTTATCATACCTTTGACACAGTGGGAATAGATGGGTCACGGCACAGCACGATTGCACAATGTAGCAAAGTCATTAAAACGGGTGGCGGTGTTAAACACTTCTAAAGCTCCTTCTTTGGAACCTGCAACACAAGTTCGGAACAAACAGTCTACCTTCTAGTGCATGCATTGCTATGTCAGCAGCCAAGATGACGATGTCATGCTTGTGATATAATGTTGTTAATGTACAGTATTTTCAGAAATTGTGCACTGTTAACTGTAAAACCACAAAGCAGACAGAGAATGATAACGGGATTGTTGTCTCATTGAAATGCTATTGTAAGTTTATTTTTTTCTTTCTATTTGTGTGTTAGCTCCAGCAGGGTATAGGCCGGCCCAGTGTGTACCATGCAGTGGTGGTCATCTTCCTGGAGTTCTTTGCCTGGGGTTTGCTGACCACACCTATGCTCACAGTGAGTAACAATGTTGCCTCTTAGAAGGACGCAGAGGGATTAGTTACCACAATAACAATTCAAGGTTTGTCTTAGCATGTCAGTATATGACTAGGTGTTATTTTACTGTTCCCTGTATTTTTGGAGCAGTGTATATTTATTTAAAAAAGACATTGTGCTATTTTTCTATAAGGTTTTTTACATTTTAATAAAACAACTTTGCACGCATATTTGGCTTTAACTTCTGTCTAAACTCACTTTGTGGAAAAATATCACTATATATATCGTATATCGATATTCTACCTAAATATATTGGGATATGAGTTTTGGTCCATATCGCCCAGCCCTACTATGATCTATTATCAGTCAAAACATATTGAAATACAAGTAATATGTGGTATTATGGTCACTAGGCGGCAGTAATGCCACAAAACATTGAGACATTACCTTAGGTCATGAAGTCAGCCGTGGCATGTCCGACATGATAGAGCAGCCATCGGACCTCGGTCTGGATGCAGACCTGGTAATGGCCCTTTCCGGGCCGTGACCAATTGGAGTGAATGGGAAATCTAATAACATATTTTCATGCTCGCGGACCGATTGCAGCGGCAGTTTGCGGGTGTAATTACTTCAGTTATCACGGTTACGTGACCGCAAACACGGTGATGTCACTCAAAATGAGCCAGTGAAATCGTTTGTTTACTTGCCGAGCAAATGAGAACCATGGCTTGCTCAAATTTAAGAACAGTTGATCGAGAAAACCGAATATTTAAAAGTGAATGGACGGACCGATACAGTGGTGTGAAAAAGTGTTTGCCTCCTTCCTGATTTCTTTTTTTTATGTCACACTTAAATGTATAAGATCATAAAAATAAATTTAAATATTAGTCAATGACAACACAACTGAACACAAAATACAGTTTTTAAATGAAACTTTTTATTATTAAAAGAGGAAAAAAAATCCAAACCTACATGGCCCTGTGTGGAAAAAGTGATTGCCCCCGTTAAAACATAACTTAGCTGAGATTAATTGAGATCTGTCAGTCTGGAAAAGGTTGTAAAGCCATTTCTAAAGGTTTGGGACTCCAGCGAACCACAGTGAGAGCCATTCTTCACAAATGGCAAAAACATGGAACAGTGGTGAAGCTTCCCAGGAGTGGCCGACCTATCTCATCCAGGCAGGCTTCATTAGTTCATGCTCAAAGACTAGGTGGGACACACACCAGTCATACTAGATAGGACGGCTCTAGTCTGAGAGCTTGGTGCAAGATCCAATCTATTTATCCTGTCAGGAAGGGCTGGCTCTTCAGAGCTGTCAAATGACAATCATTAGGGTACAGTGGAGTGGGGCCTCTGCTTGCCAACGATGGTCATTTGTGTGGTATCACCTTCGTTAGCTTCCCATTCAGATGTGTGTGACGGTCACCTGAAACCAAGGTGGCTGTGCCTTGCTTGTGTTTGTCTATTATTAGTTATAAAATATGCATATTTAAGCAAATTTTATGTATTTTGGGCCAACATTTTAAACATTTGCAAGCTTTAAACTGGATAAATAAACTACGGCTACGTTCACACTACAGGTCAATTCCGTTTTTTGTTTTTTTTTTTCAATTTTTGCTCATGCGTATCATATTTTTTTCATGTCATTGTGAACAATACAATTCTTTTTTTTTTTTTTCAAATGCAACTCAGGCCTCATTCCTATGTAGATATGAGTCCAATGTGTATCTGAATGCTAGGGTTGCGTATATCCGACCTATACGTCATTGTAAGGTGTGTTTTGCTGCGCTTATCAACACCTGGATAAAGGTACTCACTGAGGTAGGCAAAAGTTCTTAAAATTATTTCAAAAAAGTGTCAGTGAAGCGGCTCACGTCACTGTCACACCAGTCCTGGCTCTGAGACCCACCCACACGCACTTCGCAACAGACATCGCAGCTTCTCCACAGACTGCCATAGCCAAAAATCTTGCCGTCTTTCTTCGTAATCTTAATCATTTGGTTGAGAAAACGTTGGCTCCCATTGCAGAAAATCTTTGAAATTGCCACAAAAAATCAGATTTTAACAAAAAATCCTAACTGGGCATCATCATACTCAAGTAGTTACGGTGACAAGAACTTTGACTGCTGTTTGCAGTCCACATTATTACATTACCTTACTATTTTCCTACGTATTTAAAAGAGGGCATTTGGAATACAGGAAGCGAACAAATGTATTTCAATTGATGTAAAATGGATGGAGGTGGGATTAATATGCTGTGCTTCTTCCTACTCCTTTTGGACACGCGGCACTGTGAATTATAACATGTGGTGTATTCCAATGTAGCTTGTATGCATGTTCAAATAAATAAAACGATAACATAACCATAGCCATACCTTGCAGTGTGAACGTAGCCTAAATAGAAATAAAAGGCATTCAAAAGACACTTTGTGATATGTAGTATTTTACACTGGTTATGTTACATTGTGTTACACTGATGAAACAATAGCCACCCCAGGAAGAACTGTCCAGAAACCAGAACAACAAGGAACTTATTTACTCTTATTATATCCACTATGTTGAGTAATATGAGTGTGAAGGTGACTCGAGAGGTGTCATTTTATGTCTAGAGGGCTCTGATAATGTTAAAAACTGTGTTTAGAAGGTTAGAACAAGGTTTTCCATGCTCTAAATATTCCTTTTATTAATATTGAAGCCTACTTTATTGCAGGTTTTTATTATCTCGCAACAGGCACAGTAATAATAATAATAATAATAATAAAAATAATAATAACAAGGGTTACTGTAGCAGCCGTAACTCATGACAAGCTAAAACTCAACTCTGAACCCCCAACGTCGCTTCTTTTCCTCCTCATGGAACACATGAACACTCGTTTTATTTATGTCTTAAATGGTTTATTTTCCCTTTTTATGTCTAGGGGTGTAAAGCTGATTATAGGGATGTTATTTCATGTTTAGAGGGTTCTTATAATGTTAAAAACTATATTTAGAAGGCTGTAAACCTGTTTTCTATGCTCTTAACTATGAAAATATTCCATTTATAAATAAGGAATTCTACTTTTCAGAAATTCAGTTATCACTGTCGGGTCTGGAACCGATTAACCGCGATAAATGAGGGATGACTGTATTTGCTGCACATTTACAAACTGCCAACATGGAGGGAAAAAAGAATTGTATTTGTACTTTATTTATCCCACACTTGTTACAGCAGCAAGCAAGATACGCAAGTAAAGAATACAGTGTAAAGAATACATAGTGACTACAACATGGCCCCCTCTGCGGCAGCCCACAGCATAGAAGATGGCTGAGGCCACCACAGAGTCATAAAAGGTCTGTAAAAGAGTCCTGCACACACCAAAGGACCTCAGTCTCCTCAGCAGGTGGAGGCGACTCTGGCCCTTCTTGAATGGCCTACAAAAGGGCAGCTATTTTGTCATGGGGAAGTGCTTTGGAATTCAAAAACCGACAATGATTGCGAAGATTGTGGACCACGCCAAGGCGTATTTAGATTTACCTGCAGCCAATGTACACGCTTCTGGGAGTACAGTCAATTCCGCCACTTGTGCTGAGTCATGAAAAGGCGGCAGACAGTCGAGGCTAATGTAGCGTCAGAAAAGAAATGAGCGGGGAATGGTGTCAACTAATATGCCTGTCCTAAGAGTGGGAGAACGTGTGCTTATAGACTGACCAGTCATCCTTCCGGTACAAATTAGTCATTTTCAAAGAGTCATTCACATCCCAGAACAATGTCCTCATCGCATTTGTCACACCTCCCATAAAGTGTGAGGTGTAACCTGTTAAATTAAATCTCCTCCACTGTACATACAAAGAATTGTTGCTGGAATAGCAAGTGGAAGCTTCCATATTATGTTTACAGAGGTGTCGCAGTGGATGTGTGCACATTCTGATTGCTAGTCTAGGCGGTGTCATTCATGGTAATTGGCGTCTTGGCCTTCTACATGCATTTTTAACACATTTGGTGTTGCTGTGACACTTATCTCATATTGCAACGCAGGTCTGTTAGTGCTGAAGATAAAACATTTATATTCAAGTGATGCCATGAGTAGCTCCAGTGAAGTGTATGACAACACAGGTCACATTATTTGAATATACTGTATTAGATATTATATACGATACGCTTTTCAAATTCGTAAAGTCTAATCGATATACATTATGTAGTGATTATGAAAAAGATACACCTATGATGACCCGAGTATAAACTTTCATTGTTTTTCTCTGCAGGTGCTGCATGAAACATTCCCCCAGCACACGTTCCTGATGAATGGACTCATTCAAGGTGTGAAGGTAAGAATTTTTCATTACTTATGAACCACAAAGCAATCAAAGACCATTACTGTGTTTTTGTAGACTATAAGTCACACTTTTTGTTAATATTTTCTCTGGTCCCATGACTTATAGATAAAAGTAATGTATAAAAATTTAACAAGTCCAGTTAAAGTAGGGTGGTGGTTGTTTTTTGGCGACATCTAGTGGCCGCAATAATTCATTGAGCTGAGGTTGTGACACAGTTGGGCACACAAATTGAATGATACAGTGCATACTTAACTCTTTTTGAGACGGAATACTTGCTAATACGCTTCTGCCTTGGGAACTAATGTGCTACTATAATGATATGACACCTGTGCGGATTGAGAAATGTGGTATTTTAGACAGCAGTGTTGTTCAGTTAGGACAGTAATTATGTCTAGCTTGGCGATTGGAGCTGCTGTGTCAGACACTGGCTAAATACACGTAAGATTTTCAGTCTATTTTCATTTATTTGTGAATACAAAAATAAAGTTTTTGTGTTAAAGTATGGCTCTATGGTAAGTGTGTTCTTGGGGAACATTCTGACATTTATTAAACAGGTAAGGTTTTATTGTATCCATTAACTTAAACAAAATTGACTTATTTCAGCTTCTGTAGCTTCAATTTGCCTCCTCGTTGGTGTAAACATTGCCCCCTTCCTCTGTGAATTTAATGTTGTTTGGAGTGGCACCATCACACTCGTTGGAAAAAAAAAAGGTAGCTTTGATGATAGCATGATCATAAATACAGGAAAATGCTACTTATAGTCTCTATGTTTTTTTTCCCTCTTCATGATGCAATTTTTGACCTATGCCACTTTGACCTATGCGATTTATAGTCCGGAAAATATGGTAAATATATTTCAGATGATTTATTTGATGCTATTTATCTCCTATTCATATCACATTCAGCACTCTATAAAGGTCAGGCAAACGATTTTAAATGTCATCGCAAATGACATACATTGCAAATACCATACCAAATGCACGGTGTGACAATGTTGGAGTTTGCTCTTCCCTAAAACACATTTAACACATTATTTTTAGAATGGTGACTCACACTCACACAGTATATGATCATGGTTCTCAAAGGCTTGTTGTTTAATCCTCATTTGATTGATTTTTTTTGTAACAAATAATACATGTAAGATATAAGGTAGGAGTAAAATGATACAATTGAATAATGGAGGCTTCATCATCATCCATCTATCCATCCATCCATTTTGCACTGCTTAGCCTGTTCAGGGTAGCTTGGAAGCTGGAGTTCATCACAGCTGACTATGGGTGAGAGTCTCTGAAATGGTCTCCACTCAGTCACAGGCAACCATTCACACCAGAAAGAGATGGCTTTACATCCTTCCTTTTTAAGAAGTTGCATGCATTCACTATTAGGTTACAAATGTGCATCTGGTTTTCCAGACTATTTTAATTACATTCCATCTCATTTTATTTATATACAGTGGTGCCTTGGTTAACGTTATTAATCCATTACAGAAGGTCCGACTTAAACCAAAACAGACACTGACCAAGGCAAGTTTTCCCATAGAAAATAATGTAAATCCAATTAATCCGTTCCAAAACCCGCCAAATTTTAACACTAAAAACATTTATCTGAACTGAATATTTAACATCACTTTTATTTAAAATCATGAGAGGGAGGGGAAGGAGAGAAGATTATGTTTTATGGGCAAACACCCCCCCCCCAACTGTTTCTGCACTCATGCCACAAATAATCTATGCAGAGAGGTCTGTTAAAGGCTTTTTAACATGCACAGTTTTACATTAATACAATCATATTATACAAATAATATTTACAAATTCTGTATTTTTGTCTTTAATAATTCAACTTCATGCTATTTTTTCCTCATTATTTTTATGACTTTATTCTCCTAATATTTTGTCATTATTTATTCTTATAAATTACTGCATTTTTTCCCCATTTTTACTGTTTATTTTTCTTTAATCATATTTTTAGAATTTGCAGAGGGCCAATAAAAAAACAGCTGTATCGGCAACAGTAATTGCGCAATGATGATATCCATAATGTCATGATGGTTTGTTTATAACAACGTTACAATTAACGCTATTACTACTACAAAGTAATTATAGGAAATGTAACGACGTTATTAGCTACACTAATAATGTAGCTTGTACTGTAGCTTGTACAAACAACACAACTTGTCAACACACACGACGCACAAAGTAACCTACCTACTGCACCATGTGGGCATACAAATAAATATCTATGCACAATACCCATATCAAAAAAACACCCCTGCATTCCCGCCACAAGGCATGCTGTGTAGCTTGTGGTGCTCTTTCTCCCAACATTTTGCCGTGTTTGTCGCATTTTTGCTGGATTGCAAAATCGGTTGAGGAGGTCGTCAGCGAAGTAAACAAGGAGGCCTTAACATACTGTTGATATCCAATGTTTTATTGTTCATGGTTCATATTGTTGTTGCAGCTGGACTACCCAGCATGCCTTGATGGCATTTGGAAATAACAGTTACGCGTTGTGTTTAGCGCTTAGTTGTTCTTTATCACCCACTTAGTAGTAGTAGTTGATTTATGTGATGCATTAACTTGCTGTGGATGTGTTGTGTTTTTGAGCAAGTATGTCGTTCTCTTTGATGACCACCTATATGTCGACGGCCCCTCCGCCAAATTTTTTAACCCAATGTGCCCCGCAAGTCACAAAGTTTACCCCCCTCTGTACGACAGGGATGGGATTAAGGGAACGGTACAAATAGCCATGAGTGTATAGCCATGAGCCATAGCAGTAATTGTGATATTATTGTAAGCAATTGGCGTGTATCAACTGGACTTCACAAGCTCACTATGTAGTACTGTACATACATAGACAGCATATGAATGTGAACAGGTAGAGACGGGTAGAGGACAGTGAAGCTGGTGCATCAGTAATTGCAGTAATTTGCTACAGAGGTCTACTACCATCAATACTACTGGTGGTGAAGCTCTTAATAAATGCTTTAGCAGAGCACTTAACAAAAAAGGGTAAATGTTTTCCAAACACCTGGCTTGTTCCAGGCCAGATTGTAATGTTTCACTTTTGAGTACAAAGCAACTAAACTAAAGCCAGATAAAGCAAGACTTTAGACTTCTTGTTTATAATAAATGGTAGGTAGGACTGTAGGACTGATGATGACTTGTACGTTTTGAAGTCTCAAAACCAGTAGTTTATACTGCAATCACAAGTTTTCTTTCTCCTGTCACTGACTCCACCTCTTCCTGTAAAGGGTCTTCTCTCGTTCATGTCTGCTCCTCTGATTGGTGCATTGTCGGATGTGTGGGGGAGGCGGTCTTTCCTATTGGTCACGGTCTTCTTCACATGTGCCCCAATACCCCTCATGAGACTCAGCCCCTGGTAGGTCAGGAGTGATCAGGAGTATATGTGAAAATGACTGAAATTATTTAATGAGAGTTTCTTTAATCGTCCTCAACATACAGGTGGTACTTTGCCATGATCTCCATGTCTGGAGCGTTCTCAGTCACCTTCTCAGTCATCTTTGCGTACGTTGCAGATGTGACAGATGAACGAGAGAGGAGTACAGCTTACGGTCTGGTCAGTATTTGAATTTGGTATGAAAAAGCATTGCCAGGAATGTGATGATACTATCCATCCGTCCATATGATGTCGCTTCCTTTTCCTTTATCACTGCACCAGCTATACTCTGTCAGTTGTTGACTCCTTTTTGCTCATGCGCAGTATCCAATTATCCGAACCCTTCAGGTGTCTGCTACATTTGCTGCCAGCCTGGTGACCAGCCCAGCAATCGGGGCGTATTTGTCAGCCTGGTATGGAGACAACCTGGTGGTCCTGGTGGCCACACTGATCGCCCTCGCGGACATCTGTTTCATCCTGTTGGCTGTGCCTGAGTCTCTGCCAGACAAAATGAGGCTCAATACCTGGGGAGCACCAATATCCTGGGAGCAAGCTGATCCCTTTGCTGTAAGTAACCAACAATCCTGCTTCATGCTTTTTCAGTGAGAAATGAGGGAAAATGTCACTTGGAACAGTTTATTGTAGGGCCAGGTTTGTGTTTTTAGTTCATCAAAAGTAAAAACTTGAATCCATTAAGATGGTGGAGCTCTGTGCTCTGGTGCAACAGCGAGGTGGTCTCCCTTTTTGTCTAACTGTGTTTTATTTCCTGCATTTCCCCTCCCCCATTTCTCTGTTAGTCTCTGAGGAAGGTGGGCCAGGACACCACAGTCTTACTCATCTGTATCACAGTGTTCCTCTCTTACTTGCCAGAGGCTGGACAGTACTCTAGCTTCTTCCTCTACCTGAGGCAGGTAAGACAGACCACTTTGCTTTAGCTCCACTACTACAACAGTGGATAAAATAAAAAAATAAAGTATTTGATCTCCTGCTGATTATGTAAGTCTACCACCTGACAAAGATATGAACAGGCCAGAATTGTTGAGGTTGGTTTATTGTAAGAGACGGCATGTAAAAAATCCCCCAAAAAGATTGTAGACCTGCTCAAGACTGGAACAGGCTACAAGACCATTACCAAGATGCTTGGTCTTTTAATTTGGAAATGGAAGAAATACAAGATAACAGAGAATCACCCTCGCTCTGGAGCTCCTTGCAAGATTTCACCTGGTAGGGTAAGGATGAGGAAAGTGAGGGATCAGCCCAGACTGACAACGGAGGAGATGCTTAACAATGTCAAGGAAGTTGGTACAGTGTTCCTTCGTTAAATCGCAGTTCACCTTTTGCGAATTTAATGTTTTACTGATTTTTTTAAAGTGCAATTTTTTATATATTTTTTAAGCAGCGTGCAGGCTGTCCTGCGTCCTTGTGGTGTATTAGAGCCATCTATCGGTGTATGTGTCTGTTACTGCTACCAGTAGAGGGTGTTGTATACTCAGTTGAAGACGCGTGCAGCGCCACCTGTCTCAGTATGCTTTTACGTGCCTGTACAAGCACATTATGAACCCACAGTAGACAATAGCTGGCTAAATATAGAGCCACAACATTCCTTATTGGCTAAGGAGAACCCACCCATTGTGTTCTGCGTCCTGATTCACAATGTTCTACAGCCAAACAATCGCCTTCCTGCAGTTTCCTGTTGTGGTCAATAATCACTGACAAACTAGTTAACTGTGTAAGCTGCTTGCTAACCGCCAATAAACAACAGAAGAAGAAGAAGCTAACCGGATAAATGAATCTTCAGTTCAAGGAGTAGGACGAGGAGGAGGACGACGGCAGGCGCAGTATGTTTTAATAAGGATACAAAAACAATACAGCCGAACGGTGCCAGGATGAGGCATGGTAAGAGGAGTCAATACATGTGAGTCACTAATTTCTTGTGTCCAACCTAGTAGGTGGATCATTAAAATTCAACCAAAATTTGAACTTTGAGAGAGTTTAAACAAGAGAGAAATGTGACAAAATGTTAATGCCTGTCTGAGAAAAGTGTATCAAATGTATTGTGAGGGGTTTTAAAGCCTTAAAACATATATAAGAATTTTAACCAAAGTTGGCTACTTTGTGGACTTCACTTATTGCGAGCTATTTTGGGAAGCCATCCCCCGCGATAAACGAGGGAACACTGTAGAGTCAGCAAGAAAAGCTGACTAAGACACTTTGCTATGATGTCCTGCAGTGCCTGCAAGGTCCCCCTGCTCAAGAAGACAAATGCACAGACCCATCTGAACTTTTGACATGAAAACACCTGAATGATTCAGACAAGGCTTGGGAGAATGTGGTGTGGTAAAATTAAAATTTCCAGACTGTTTCTGGACTGTTCACATCTTTGTGAGTGCTTACCAAATAAGCAGGCGATCCAATACTTGTCTTCCCTATTGTATGTCTACTCTATAAAGCTGCTGTAATTCTACTCTAAGAACTTCTTCATTTATCAGTCAAGGGTAGAAATACACCATTTTGTCCCCACTGAATCATCTTATTTTGTTAGTTTACCAGTATTATAGAGTTGTATGCTTCTATCTGGTCCAGCATGACTGCAGCTTCATGCCCAAAACAAGGTGCATTAAGACATGGGTGGATAGCTTTGGTGTGGAAGAACTTGCACCACATCCGAACACCAACCCCATCAATACCTTTGTGATGAATTAGAACAGAGGATACATGCCAGGCTTTTGTCCAACGTCACATTCTCACAGACACACTCTCCTGTCACTCCACCTCTCATTGCTCTGCACACCATGAAGTTAAGCTCATGCACCCTTTCCACCTCTACTCCTTGCATCCTCACTATTCTACTTACCTCCCTTCATACCTTGACTTAGTTGTAACTTAGTTGAATTCCTCTTCTCGCAGATGCATACTTGATCTCATCCATCCATCCATCCTCTACACTGCTTGTCCTCATCAAGGTCACGCGTAAGCTGGAGACTTTGGGCGAGATCACATGTCATTGGCAAACATGATAATCCTGCCTGACCTCAACTGTCAAAATGCACATTATCATTACAAACAAAAAGGGCATCGGAGGTGATTCTTGGTGCAGTCTCACCTGGACAGAGAAACCATTTGCTCCTCCTCTCCCACAAATCCTCTTTGCAACCTTTCTCCACTCGTTTCATCCTTAATGACAAGAACCTTGATGATCAAAATTAGTACATACATTTATAATACTTCCATACCCATTACAACTAGAGGCTTTATGTTCCATTGTTAAACCTTTGTGGTATTTCATAAGAATGCTGGATAATATTTCATTTTGTGTTTTGCCACAGGTCATAAATTTTTCCTCTACAACCATTGCTGTTTTTATTGGAGTTGTGGGCATTCTATCCATTGTAGCACAGGTAAGACAGACAGATACGTGCATTAACAACTCATAAATGTTTTTTTTTGTTTTTTTTTGCAGCTGAATTGTGTACAATATGTGCACAAATTTTAAACTTCTTTTCCTTCCCTCTCTCAGACTCTTCTACTCACATTGCTGATGAGGACTTTGGGTAATAAAAACACTGTTCTATTGGGTTTGGGCTTCCAGATTCTTCAGCTGGCCTGGTACGGCTTTGGATCAGAGCCTTGGTGAGATTTGGCATTTGCCTTTCTTACGTAAGACTTTATAAAGTGCTCACGACACCAACAAGTGTTCTTTTAATAAAATCTTTCTGCCATATACAGTAAACAAATATAAAATGCAAGTGAAATGAAGTTGTGTGAACGCCCCCCAGTGAATTTTTTTGTGAACCTCCACCATCTTGGCTGGGACATCACGCCGAGAAGGCTTTCCGGCAATCAGACTCATCAAAACACAGACATGGACGCACAGCAAAGCCAAGAAAGACAAATATTCACAACAATAACATCCACTGATATTGTGTTGCGATGAGTAGTTATTCATACACTGTACATTGTTACTGCATACATGTATACAGTGCATTAGTTTTTGGCCCGCGGGCACCAGGTTGGTGACCCCTGATTTACAGAATAAGCACTGTCGGCTGGCCCTATATCAGTTTTGGCTCTGCTTGTTGACAAAGCAGTTAATTGGCCATCTGATATAACACAGCAGGTATGTTGTTTGACTGGCAGTGATTGACACGAACAGATCTTTGCAGAGACTGCAAGATGAGCAGCGGCCCCTGTTTCGCTAGACTTGAAATTTGCCATGAAAACCCATATTATCATTCTAAGATTTGTATACATCGTAAAAAAAATTATTTATGGATTTAAGCCCCGGTCACACCGCCCGAACTTTGCTGTAGCGTCCCTGGAACAGTGAAAAAAAATTCATCACTCCTTGTAACCGCGCACCACCGTTTAACAGAAGTTGGCCCCCGTTAAGGCAACGGCGTATACGCTCGGCCACCGCTGATGGTCCCTCCTACCGCTCCAAAAGTTTTGAGCTGTACAAAATATTTATGTAATAATATGTACAAAATATTGCCAGCGGTGAGGAGCGGGCAATTTTCCGGCAAAGTTAATCACCGCTCCAACAAGCACAGTATCAAAACAACTGTGCTCCAAATGAACACAATACCGAAGAATCTGCCGTGTGGAATGGCATCTTTTGGAAATGATTTGAACAGGCTTACTCTGCCTGCCACACGAGTGGGCACAACGTCAAAAAAATATACAACAACATCAGTATGTCATCCTTCGCAATATCGCGGTTCGATTATCGCAGTTTGCCAGAAATTAATTAGTTAATAAATCGCTGTTTTGCAGTAGAGTATGGTCTATTATTAGTCAAAACTTATTAAAATACAAGTGGTACGTAGCATTCTGGTCACTAGGCAGCAGTAATGACACAAAACATTGAGACATTACCTTACCTTACATTACCTTAACACTGCATTAAGTCATGAAGTCAGCCATGAAGTCATGAAGTCCGACATGATAGAGTGAAGAAGGTTCTCCTCCCATTCTGTGTGGAAGTGTTAACTTTCTGGCTTCTTAAGTTAAGTTTTCTTCTACTTTAAGTAGAAGAAATACATTTGAGGCTAACTGGTTAGCTTGCTAGCTTGCTAACTAGCGGCCGTCTCGAGTCCCTGCAGCATAAGAGTTGCGATGTACAATGAATAATAGGAGTGTACAGGTGTGATTTCATGTCTACAGGGCTCTAATAATAAAAAAAATGTATTTAGAAAGTCATAAACATGTTTTATATGCTCTAACTACAAAAATATTCAATTTATTCACATAGAATCCTACTTTGCGGAAATTCACTTAGCGGAGCAGATCTGGAACCAAATAACCGCGACAAACGAGGGACGACTATATCAAAATGGACCACAACAATAAAGAAATTATGTACTCTATGCTTAGTTCTGAGAGGATGCGTTCTCGAAGTGACGGCACTTCCTCATTTTTCTCCAGCCTCTGACAGGATTGTTTTTCAGTGGTGAAAAATGTGGAAAACAATGGGGGGGTAAATATGTCAACATTCAAGCATACATCTAACACAGGAAATATGCCTTTCAGTGTTATTTTACGTGGCAAAAATAACACAATTAGCACGCGTTTCGGTGTCATGAGCGGTTTACAACAACCACCTTTAACCACACATGTATGTGTGTGTTTCCAGGATGATGTGGGCAGCTGGTGCTGTGGCAGCCATGTCCTCCATCACCTTCCCGGCAGTCTCCGCTCTGGTGTCACAGTCTGCAGATCCTGATAAACAAGGTGACAAAGAAAATCGAGTCTCTTTTCCACAATGTTGTCATCTTCCACACATCAATAGGTCAACGTGTCACTATTGATTTTGCTGATGGGACTTGTATTGTTCTTGATAGTGGTAGTGTTGCGTGCAGGGATCTATTCTAAGCATCATGAGCACCTCCTAGCTTGTTGATCTGATCAGTTGACCTGAGTACCTGCTCCCGCCCCTCACAGGTGTAGTCCAGGGGATGATAACCGGGATCAGAGGCCTTTGTAATGGTTTGGGTCCAGCTCTGTATGGATTCATCTTCTTCCTCTTCAATGTGGAGCTCAACACCATGGACCCCATCCAGGGAGATTTCGACCCCCTGCCTCTGCACAGTCCCACTGAGGTAGAAACACAATATATTATACAGTATATTTTAACACGTTATCATGGGCCTGTCTGTGAATGTTGCTTGTCACTACAACTATGCATTTGTATGCATTGTAAGTCGGCTTCTTAACACCACTCATGCGCATCCGCTCTGCCTGAAAATAAGACGAAGCAGGAGGGATCAGTGTTGCCAACTTAGCGACATTGCCATTGTAGCCCTCTAGAGTCTGTATTTCAAAACAGCAACAAATCTAGCAACTTTCTCTGGTCCTATTGGCCACTTTTGGAGAGTCTAACTTGAAAGCACGTATTGCTCTTTTCAATGAGCAGCGAGTAGTGCTGTGGCCCCCACCCCACCCCATCGAAAAGCACTCACAGGCGGCTCCGTCTTGCTTGTGTCATAATAAAAAGTACAAAAGGCAGCGACAGAAGAAAGTTCAGTTGTATTTCTAAACATATTTGCTTTGCTTTCAATGATTTTAGCTCACTTTTTGCCTCACACAGCGCCCATAAAAAAGACAATCGCATGCGTCACGGACACTGCTAAATTGGACATTGACGCTTAGTTTTTAGGATTAACATTTCAACTTTTTCTCTTGACATTAAACCTTTTTTTGCATTTTTTCCCAATTTTACCGTTGTTTTTAGTTGTTTTAATTGTATTGCATTGTTTATTTACATTAACGTATCTCGGGCCAATAGAAAACGAGCCAGGGGCCACAAATGGCTCTCAGGCTAGACTTTGGACAACCCTGCTCTAGCAACTGCGTGAGCTAGCTACTGTGCAACAGTGCGTTGCAGGCTACAGCATGCGACTCAAGTTAAATTGTGCATTTTCGTGATAGTTGGGGCTTTTGATTGGATCGGGACGGTTGGCCAGTATCGAACCAATACCAATGCTGAGTATTGGATCAGACCATCCCCAGTTATAAGGACAGAGAGTGGATGAAAAATATCATTCATGACTAGAGCTACTACAATTAATAAATTATTAATCGGTTATCTATTTAATCGACAACTATTTTGGTATTTGATTAATTGTTTTTTTTATGACTAGAGCTACAACAATTAATTATTAAACGGTTATCTATTTAATGGACAACTATTTTGGTATTCAATTAATTGTTTTTTGATTTGAAATGTAAATACCCTCAGATTTTAGCCCCTCAAATGTGAATATTTAAATCATCATGAAAGTCATGCATGAAAGCAGACCTATTATCTTTGCATATCAGGCAAAACAAGATATTCACACACATACTGTAAGCTTTGATTTTGGAAAACAATCAGCAACATTTTTGCCTTCTTTCTGTTAATGTGGTCCTTCTAGGGCAGGGGTGTCCAAACTTTTTCCACTGAGGGCCACATAGTGAAAAATGAAAGGATGCAAGGGCCACTTTGATATTTTGTAAAGCAACACATGTAGATATGCTAACATGTTAGATATATTTCCAGAAAAAACTGCATCTCAGTTTTGTGATATAGGTGGAAAAGCCTATTAGTATCAAATCTTTGCTCTGCGGGGTTTTTTTTAAATTTTCAAAATATTCCAACTTTCTTCTTAAATAATCTTTGTAAATTTTCTGTTTCTAATGTCATGACTTTATTCCTATAATATTTTGACGTTATTCCCATAACATTACCCATAATATCACTCCCCACTTCCCCCAAACTTATTTTCCAAGAATCACAACTTAATTTTCTTTTGTTTGTTTCTCATATTACGACTTAAAGAATAATATTTTTATTATAGTTTATGTAGTATTTATTATTATTTATTATAGTATTTCACTGCGATGCAATAAAATATTATTATTCTTCCGAATAATATTACAATTTTATGCTTGTAATTGTTTTTTTCCTTGTTGCAACTTTTTTCTTCATTAGAATACAGCTTTTTTTCTTCATATATTGATTTTATTCTGTCTTTCTGCTGTTGTTTTTTTTTTTCCAACTATTTCAACTTTCTTATTGTAAATTTTCTTCTTGTAATTATGACTTTATTCCCATCATATTTTGCCTTTATTCTTGTAACATTCTAACTTTTCCCACAACCTTAGTTTCCAGACATTACAACTTTTATTTGTTTGTTTTGTTTTTCATGATATTCCAGCTTTAAAAAAAAAGTATTTTTTATCAACATAATGCTACTAAAGTGAGTTTATTTTTCTCATAATATTACGACAGTCTTCTTGTAAAATTCAACCTTTTTCTTGTTAGATCACAACTGTCTTCTCCTAATAGTTTGACTTTAATTCTTGTAAAATTACTGCAAATTTTACATTTTTTCTCTTTTTTTTTTTTTAGTTTTCTTGTTAAATAATATTTTTAGAATGTGCCGCGGTCCAATAAAATAAAATAAAAAAAAAACAGCTGCAGGTCATAAATGGCCCCTGGGCCGCACTTTGGACACCCCTTGTCTACCGATGACTAGATTAATCAAAACAACAAGCTTCAGATTAATCGACTAAGACAATAATCAGTTGCAGCCCTAATAATAACTTTTCCTGTTTCTATTAGCAATCTCTAATCCCCGGCCCACCTTTCCTTTTGGGAGCTTGCACCGTGGTTGTCGCCTTCCTCGTTGCTCTCTTCATACCGGAGAAAGCGCCCTCTGTCTCCGCATCCTCTCCGCTGCCTCTTAGCGATAAGCCCCGTCCGGGCAGCAAAGAGTCGCTGTCCTCCCTGGCAGGCATCCACATCAACACGCCTCTCCCGGGCAGCGATGAAGAATCTCCTCCCACCACAAGCGAGGAGGACATTGAGCCTCTGCTGCAGGACAGTATCGTTTGACGGACCACCGTGTGCGGGACGAACATTGTGATTAACATTTTGTTCAAAAGGAGGAGAGCACATTTTATTTGCTGCAGGGTGAGCTATTGTTTGTCTTGTTGTTGTGATTGACAGCAGGAAGTGCCAATAGCATTGTTGCTTTGCCCGAGGGCGTGGCATGTTACTGGACAGTCCAGTTTAATGTGGCAGCTGCAAAGTGCTCCAAACGCGAAGCCATTGCTTAACTGGATGAAGACAGCGATTTGATTTAACAGAACGGAAACCAGCTTTTCATACACTTTTTGCTCAAGAAGATAAAAGAAAGTTTAAAAGGTCGTGTAGTCAAAAGATGATTCATCCAAACACGCTCCTAAATGTCCCAATACTTATGCAACAAACACAATACGGTATCCCAAAGAAAGTAGATGACAGCTTTTCCCTCCATCGTTCATATTCAGTACATAATACAGTTGGTTCTCGGGTTAGATGATGCAAGCCAAGTTTTAGCGTAAGTCTGAACGTATTATACCTTAAATAAACACTGCACACACAAGGCGTGAAATACAGTCAGAAAAAGATGAAATGCTAGAATTAAATAAGACGAATAAAAAGACAACAACTTCTTACTTTTATCCCTGTGGTTATCCTACTTTCTTAAAATATTGTCCCAGCTAGTCTGGAGGGATAAGCTCCTCTTCTCGGCCCGGATCTCCGTGTAACAGCGCACAGAATCCACGACCCCTCTAGCATTCATTAGCATTCCATCATCTATATCCTTAATGATGGTCCTCCTCTCTCTGATGATGTTCATTTTCACTCCCATGGTGATGGCTTTCCTTTTCTTTGGCGCACCGTCGCTTGGGAGACATAACGAAGTTCGCTAATAAAGCGATGTTATTCATCCGCTCAGCACGAGGCACACATTGCATTCTTGTACACTGCGCGTATTCTTCCACGAAACGTTCTAAACCGAGGACCACCTGTACTTCAATACAGTGTTCCCTCGTTTATCGCGGGGGATAGGTTCTCAAAATAGCCCACTGTAAATGAAATCCGCAAAGTTGCCAACTTTATTTTTGTGCAATTATAATATGTTTTAAGGCTGTAAAACCCCTCACCATGTATTGTATACCCTTTTCTCAGAGTGGCAATAACATTTTCTCACATTTCTCTCTTGTTTAAACACTCTCAAAGTTTGATTTTTAATGATCAACCTACTAGGTTGGACACAAGATATTATTTCACTCCCGTGACATTGCCTCGTCCTGCCGCTTTTCGGCTGTAGCGCTTTTGTTTCCTTCTTAAAACATATTGCTCCTGAAGTAGTATTTTACTCCCCCTCCTCGTCCTCCATGAATCGAAGATTCCTTTACAGTATTCCGGAGCCGTGTAACTTCTGCCTTCCTTCAGCATGTCCAGAAGCTAGCAAACAGCTAGCGATCATACAACAGGAAACACGGCAGTGCTGCATGAAGGACATTGATTGACAGTGGTCTACAGCCAATCAGAACGCAGAACACTTAGCCAATTGGGACTGTTGTGGCTCTATATATAACCGGCTACATATACTGAGACAGGTGGAGGGTCACACATCTTTACTTGCACTGCACACATCATCAACTCTCACAAGAGTATACAACGCCCTCTACTGTGATCAGTAGTGAATACAATAACAGACACATACAACAGAGCACAGATAGATGGCTCTGATACACCAAAACAATGTGTGTTTATACCCTGTTAAAAAAACATGCAATATTGCACTTAAAAATAAGCGAGTCCGCAAAAAACAGTATTATGACACAGATGTATTCTACCAACTTGTGAATGTACTCAGTCTTTTCTCACCCTCCAACGTATAAAAATGTCAGTAAATCTGGTCTGAACGTCCTACTAAATGCCATGTTTGGACCATTTGCTCTTTGGGGGGGACATATGCAGCATTTGAACTGTAGTGAGGAGGCACAATGTACATAATGACTTGCTTTAAGACCTTCAAATGTAACTGAACATGAGCGATGGGTTTTGTGTTTTTGTTGGGAGTTGGGATTAGACTCTAGAAGTAACACTGAAAGGTTACGACCACTCTGGAGCCATCGTATGAAGCTCGTCTTTGCAACATCAACGCACACCTGAAGGCACACCAGAGGTTTTCATTGTGTTTAACTGACAACCCAAAACATGTTCTCATGACCTCCTGTTTTATAATCACCAACAAGACGTAGTTTGTCGCTCCTGGAAGTGATGATTATATTTAGGAGGAAATTGTCCAAACCCATATCATAATTACGATGAAAATGTTATTTGATTGTGGCCCGCGGCGGTGAAAGGGTCTCAATGCTGTAAATGTTGTACATAGATTCGGTGTTTGTCATGAAACCAAATGTACATGGGATTGACTTTAAATGTATGTTTCTTCTGAATGTGTTAAGAAAAGAAACAAAACTTTGTTGGTTAGTAGAAATTAAAACAGAACACACCCGACCCCCAGCCTCATGAGTCATTCCCACCTTGTTCATTTCACTGTGCAATTTTAAAACTGTACAAGTATCTTATTTATCATGTATTGTGTGAAACGAAGACATGAACAACATTTGAATGCCGACCCACCATCCACCAGTTCAAGCTTGGAGTTTTTCCAGAGAGATTATTACATGGCTGTTTGACGTGTGTGGTAAAAGGCAGTGTGCTAGCATGAATTAACTTGAGACAAATGTGCACATTAGCACTCAATAAGTCATCAAAACTTACCTTTATGCATCCCCACATAGTATCAGCATTTGAGACCAAATATGAGGTGAAAGAAGAATGCTAAAAATACAGTAGTAGTCTATCTGTGCGGCGAGAGAAAGTTTGCGCACACACAATGGACATGCGTCAAGTGAGACGGATGTAACAGAGAGAATCCGGCCACTTTTCAAAATAAAACATAATGGAAATTCTTTTTTCTTTCTGTGCAGCCCGGTAGCAAATGACCCAGGCGCCCGGGGGTTGGGGATCACTGTACTAGAATGTATACTAATTGAATACTTTTTCAGACTAAACTGGAACTTTTTAAGTTTAGAAAAGTATTTACTTTTAAAGTTAATTTTAAGTTTGCAAAAATATACTTTAAAGTATACAAGTACACTCATCTATATACTATGAATGTACTGCCTGTTTCACACCGCCCATTCTGGGGCTTGAAGACAGGATCTTTGCAATGCAAGACGAGAGTGTTGACCAATGGACCAGGTAGGTTTACCAATGTACTAGCGGGCATTCGTTACATGTATCCCTTTTGAAATATACTCCTTAAAGTAATCTTAATAAAGTAATCTTACCCATACTGTATGTACACAAGAGTGTGATGCATTTACAAAATCATCATTTACAAAGACAATGTTGAAAACAAGTTTTATATATTTTCAAACATTTCAAAAACAAAGACTTGTGAAATCAAGTCCTTACTGGAGAAATAAAAATGAAAATTAGATATAAATTCAATGTTAAGCACAAGTCAGTGACTTGACCTTATTATGCACTTGGCGCAAGATAGATATACTAAGTGTTACTACTTTGTGGCAAGTACAAGTTTTAGTATTAAAGTATAATTGTAAGTCTTAGTACTAATGTACTTAGACTTTTTACGTACAGAGTGTTCTTTCGTTTATCGCAGGGGACAAGTTCCCAAAATAGCCCGCAGTAAGTGAAATCCGCGAAGTAGCCAACTTTTTTTGTTGTTGCAAATACACTAAGTCCCCAACTAACGAACACAATTGGTTCCAGACGATCGTTCTGAAGCCAAAACAAAATTAATATTACAATTAATATTATAGGTACTACATGTATACATACATGTGTGTATACATATACAGTATATGCGTATGTATGTAAATATGAGTTTGGATGCAGTAATAATATTAAACAAGGATAATTAATGATAATAAAAATGATATAATAATACGTAATGATAAATGTTATTTACCTTTGAAGAGGAGTGGTCGAGCATACGTCGTGGTGGAGTAGGAGGAGATATTGAAAAAAAGGACAAATCATCATGGTTAGACTCTTCTAAAAGAGGTAGTGTTCTGTGGGTGGTGTAGAATTAAGCAGGCCTATTAACTCTTCATAAACTTTAATCACACGCTCTGTCCGGGTTGTATCATAAAGCTAAAACTTAGCTTTCTATTTACCGGAAGCTCCCCAGCGACTGTTGGTCCCATTAGCAGTGTCACAGTGCCCTCTACTGGTCAAGCATGTACAGTAGCAGTAGAAATTTTGTACTGATTGAGCAGCCTAAGCACTACAAGGCAAAATAAAATATAAACCAGTTGGCTTGTGTTCGTATCAGCGAGTGTTCGCTAGTCGGGTGTTCGTAAGTTGGGGGGCCTAGTGTATACAGTTTTTTCACCATACACTTTTCTCAGACAGGCAATAACATTTGATCACATTTCTCTCCTGTTTAAACCCTCTCAAAGAAGTTCAAACTTTTGTTTGAATTTTAATGAGCAACACAAGAAATGATTAAGTCACTCACCCACATTTCACTCCTGTGAGCGTGCCTTTTCGTCCTGGTGCTGTTTCGCTGTACTGTAGTGTTTTTGTATCCTTGTTAAAACATATTGCTGCAGACGAACCGAAGATTCATTTACATGCTAGCAAGCTCGCGATGACACAGGAGACATGGCAGGACGGCAGGGAGGAGATTGACTGACAATGGTCTACCGCCAATCAGGACGCAGAAAACAATGGGCGGTGCAGACAGACGAGCGAGGGAAGAGATAGACACTCAACCTCCCACAATGCTATTCATTGGGCCAGGCTCAGCCTGTAACAGCGTTCAGGCTGTAACAAAAAAAGGTGAAACAGCGAATCCGAGAAAGGTGAACCGTGATAGATAACAACAGGCTTTTATTGCAGGTGTGAATGATCTCACAACAGGCACAATAATCCCTAACACACATCAGCGTGAGTCTTATTTATGTCTTAAATAGCTTATTTTCTGTTAATGTTACTATGTGTCTATGTACGTTACTATAGGGGTGTTATTTCATGTCTAGAGGGCTCTAATAATATTAAAAACCGTATTAAAGTAAAGTACATCATTTTGGAATAAAAGTATCATAGCATGAATGAAAGTGTTTCATATTGGGTGTGTCAGAAAAAAAGTTGAATGATATTTTGTGCCTCTAGATGGCGATATGTGTTTACATATACTGCATTCCCATCATCTGTTGTAGAGTCTACTTCCCTTTCGATAACACCTAACCAAATCAATTTGATTGTCAACTTGTCACTACCTAGCTGACGATATAGCACTCAGTTACCGGCGGGGGTGATCCAAATATCGATAGCATTAATACCAGTATACTTTAAAGTTCTCTTCCGTGTTTATTTTCAAATATTTTTTGTTGTTACTTGTAATATTGTTACTTTGTTGATTTTGTCATAACCATCCATTTTCCTCTCCTTATCCGGGTCCGGGTCGCGGGGGCAGCGGTCTCAGTAGGGAAGCCCAGACTTCCCGGTCCCCGGCCACCTCCTCCAGCTCCACCGGGAGGACACCAAGGCGTTCCCAGGCCAGCTGTGAGACATAATCCCTCCAGCGTGTTCTAGGTCTGCCCCAGGGCCATCTCCCGGCTGAGCATGCCCGAAACACCTCACTAGGGAGGCGTCCGGGAGGTACCCGAACTAGATACCGAAGCCACCTCAACTGGCTCCTCTCCATGTGAAGGAGCAGCGGCTCTACTCTGAGCTCCTCCCGGATAACCGAGCTCCTCACCCTGTCTCTTAGGGTGAGTCCAGCCACCCTACGGAGGAAACTCATTCCAGCTGCTTGTATCCGCGATCTCGTTCTTTCGGTCACGACCCAAAGCTCATGACCACAGGTGAGGGTGGGAACATAGATCGATCGGTAAATTGAGAGCTTTGCCTTCCGGCTCAGCTCTCTCTTCACCACGACGGTCCGGTACAGCGACCGCATTAATGCGCCGATCCGCCTATCGACCTCACGCTCCAACCTTCCCTCACTCGTGAACAAGACCCTGAGATACTTGAACTCCTCCACCTGGGCAGGACCTCATTCCCAACCCGATTTGATTTTGTTATATTAATATATTATTTATATTTTGACTACAAACACTATTGTCCTTATTTTGTTTAAACACTGGTATGGAATAAAACGAAATAAATTGACTGGAAAAGCTAAAAGACAAAAACAAACAAAAAAATTTAATTATTATCATCTTGGTGTATTTAAATATAAAATATTATATAATAAAAAATATATTTTTTGGACTGAAATATTTGTCCTGTGTTCAAGAAGCAACACATTAAAGGCAATCACAACATTATTCAGTGATCTTGGAACATTTCAAGTAAAAAGTACAGGTGTTGATATCAGTATTGCTATGGGCAACACCGGCTCAGAATGTACAGTTCTTGGTATCAAACCATTTGCAGCAGCCCCCACTCGTAGAGTATAAGACACTGCAGGGAAAAGTTAAAGGCACTTGGAAGTGGCAACTGCAAAATCAAGTTAAATGGAAGTCGGAGGAATCCAAAGTACTTGTTGTCAAAGACATCAAGGAACTGGACAAATACTGATGATGACATCATCTCAACTACAAGGAAATAAAAGACACAACTCAAAAAAATGAGTGACAATAAATATAGATTATACCAAATTCAACAATAGTAAGCAACACATTTCATTCACTGATCATCCTAAATAAGTTATTGCATCATTTATACCCCAAATTGTTTTACTCCAATATTTACATATTTATCCTTATGTATCCTATCTTTGCTCTGCTTGTCTTTATTTAACGTCTCCACTTATTCTAACTTATTTATTTATAATTTTAGTACTTTCATTAAAGTTTGTTATCCTTATTTTTGTTTACATTAGCACTCCCAAACACTGCACAAAGCTATGCGCTGTCATTAAAAAAAACAACAACTCCTATTTGATATTAAATTTTTTTTCAGCACTTTCCTCACTTTTCTTTACACGAAATGAAAACGAAAAGGAAATCTCAAAATGTAAGCAAACAAAAGTGTCAAAATGTAAAAGATAGACATATATATATAACACAATGTAAAGATATAAACAAAATAACTGTGACAGTATGCAATAAAAGGGAGTATTAATGTAATTGTTTGAGCAGAATAAAGTCAGCAGTGCAAAATAAATAAACAAAAATGGCTCTCATTCGAATCTCAAAGAACGTACCCCTAGTCTGTAAACAATGTAACAATATCAACAATGTAACAGTATGTGCAATACAACAACAAAAAGAGACCGATATTTGTAAAAATATAGAAAACATAGATATTGATGCGATACTAACATTACCGTAGGTATCGATACTATTGATATTTGGATCACCCCCTACTATTGCATTAATGATGGTAAACTCGATTCCTTTGACTGACCCGAGTTCTTATGAGTCACTCACGGAAGTAAATCGAGTACTGGAATCATTCGAGTCACTCGTCACAACACCCATGCGCATAAACCCGCACACGCGCAACAAGGTTTCCTTTTTTAATTTCGCGAGCGGTAGCAGGGGTGAGGAGGTGAACGAGTTAACAGAAACGAGTACCCGTGAGTCCCGATTCAGGAAATAAAAGTGGGGAGATTTGAGTGACCCGTTCAGGACTCTCACATCTCTACTTAGCTTTTCTCTATGACTGAAGAAAAAGATTGACATGAAATCCAAATCACACGGACGTCATGATCGTTTTCTCCCCCCCCCAACTGACGTCACGCTTTTCGCTATCTTGATCACCAACAACCCCTCCTCTCTCTCTCTCTATCTCGCTCTCTCTCCGGCTCTTTCTCTTTGCTCAGTGAGTCGCATCAAATGCTTTTGTGATGCTAAACTTGGGGAAGAGAGAGTTGGACAGGGAGAGGTTGGATTTCTGTTTGGACAGATCTGATTTAATCTTGAAGTGTGATCCCATCCTCCGTACATTCAACGTTTAAACTTTTTTTTTTTAATTAAAAAAAAGTTTGTTCTGCCACTCTTGTGCCGGGTGTTGTTTTACCGGATCTGCGCTTGAGGAATGCAGGGTGCACTTTGCAGCTCGGTGTTCGGACATCTCCTGCTTTGCTTGCGCTCAAGCCAGGCTTCTGAATGATCGACGGGCATGTACTGGTGAAGGAGAAGAGGCTTTTCAGCCGCACTGAGCACCGCGTAGCCCGGTATGAGCACTTCCTTTCCGGGCATGGACGGTAGCCGGGTCGAACTCCAGCAGGCGTCGGGCGGTGCAAGAGGAGGCGGATGGGTCGTGGTGGAGGCCCGGCTGCAGGGTGGAGCACCGTGGGGCTTTACTCTTCAGGGCGGCCTGGAGCACGGACAGCCGCTCATCATCTCCAAGGTACAACAAAGTGTAAAAGTAGTGGGCTTTATAACATACTTTGCTAGCGGAACAACTGTTGCCAGGTTTGTTGAAAATGTACATTTGGAAGTATTTGGGAAGCACTACATTTTGGACTAGTTAACAGTTGGTACCGGGGTGGATCTGGGATTGCTGCTTTCAAATTATAGATAAAAGGCACTTGAGAACACTTGCACTGTAAATGCACACCCTTTAAATGTGTTGTCCTCATTGATAAGTTACTGCATGGGGGGGCGCTGACTTTCGAAGGTGTACCTCCCGCCCTCTTCCTGTTCCGGCATTGCAAGCCACGCCCCCACGTAACGCGCGCATGAGTTGTTTGTTGACAGCTAATAACAGCGTTTTTTGGCCAGGTTTAACTACGAACTTTAGCTATCTTTGAACGTATCATAACCACACAATGACTGCAAGTTTTTAGTCGTCTCTCTGAGACGTGCCACGGACACGTACGTGAACACCAGACAGCGGTGAGTGACAGCCATGAACGCCAATCAATCCAAAATACTGAGCCGAAGACAGACAGCACCTTTATTTCATTCGATTTACGTCCTAGGAACACAAGCGAATGGCAGAAACCGTGAGACACCCAGAAGAATGTCTTACTTCTGATACACGTGATAAGAGACTGCAATTATTAGATTTGATTAAGCTCCAGAACCCTCTCTTCATTTGCCGTTGTTTTCTAGTGACGGAAGCTAACAAGCTGAATGCTAGATGCACAATCCAAGTTTAAACCCTAAATATGCCTCACACACTTATTAAACACATTTAAAGTACAAAGTGTATAGGTACTCACCACCAATGAATGATAATGTTAGATAATTGACGAACAGATGGAATTGGAGTCCCAGTGTAGCCTTTAGCCTGGTTGACAGGCTGGCCCTAGCCCTTCTCCAAGCCGCATCTACATAGTGCTTGTCTATTGTAATTCCATGAACGACTTACAATCATATATTAACTGGTGTTCACCTCACTGCAGTTTTGACTGTTGAAGCTGGTGCTTCGGGAGCCAAACTTGTGCGTCTCAGCACACGACTATGGTGCGTTCAACCACCGCCAAACAAAGTGCGAAATCTGAACGCTTGATGAAAAAACATCAGTGAAGGATAAGTCATAAACATGTAAAAATTGTGTGTTTTCTAACAGTGGTACATGCATCCTGTACATTTTCGCCTTAATTAGCACGTATTTTTACGTAGTGTGATGTGTTTTTATCAGGAAAAAAAATTGTAGGAAAAAACGGTGTGTCACTAAAAATCCACAATCCTGGGGGGGGGATCCAGTGTATATCGCATTAATTTTGACTTCATTTTATTTTTAGACTATGCCGAGGGCCAACACAAAATGAGCTACGTGCCAAAAATGGCCCCACGCCGCACTTTGGACACCCCTTCTTTAAACGTCGAAAACACACCCCCTTAATAAGTCAAAGACAGGCACTTCAGATCACAGGTCAAGGGAATACGCCTCACTTGTACAAAAACAGAAAACAAATTAGTTTGTGTTAACGTGGACTATATAAATAATACATAAAACGATCAAATGAAATGTTAATGTTTTCAAAAAATGTTCAGTACTTGAGCTCCTGTTGCCGCCCCTAAGCTATGCTTTTGTATCTAGCCTGTGCTTCGACCCGTTTGCTAACTTATATTCTGTGAAAAAAAGTGCCGAACTGAAATGCTGTACAAGTAGTAATTACACAGAAAGTGGTCATTTTTGGAATGTGTCAATAGATGGCTGTCATGTCCCAAATGAGCCGAACACTTCCATGATGGAATGGTTTGAATCAGTTGCGAAATGTGGAGGTAGATGAGCGTCACAAAATGACTGTTGTCATAGTGATGTGTCTTGTATCTTACTTGATGTGTCTTGATGTAACAGACCCGACAGCGGTAAGTGAATTTCTGCAAAGTAGTATTCAATGTTAATAAATTGAATATTTTCGTAGTTACAGCATAGAATGTATAGTCATGTTTATGATCTAAATATGTTTTGTATGTTGTTTTTTTACCATTATTAGAGCCCTGTAGACATGAAATAACAGCCCTATAGTCACCTTTACACTCTTATTATTCTTTGATTACACCACATTGATAATGCGCAGGCTTTGGGGATCATTGCAGGGACACAAGAGACGGCCGCGGCTGCATAGCATGGTAGCGAGCTAGCTAGTTTGCCCCCAGTTTTTTTATTCTAAACTTAAGAAAGGGTTTCAAACGCAGTGGGGAAGAACGACAAAATAAGCCCAAAACGTACCACTTCCACATGGAATAGGAGGAGAACTTTTCACTCTATTGTGTCGGCCATTTCATGGCTGACTACATGCCGTGTTAAGGTAATGTCATGTCTCATCAATGTTTGTGTCATTATTGATGCCTAGTGGCCAGAATACCACATATAACTTGTATTTTAATAGTTTTTGACAAATAATGGGCCATACAACCACAAAACAGCAGTCATGCATTCATTTTTGAATACCCGCGATAGAGTGAGGGCGCGACAATCGAACGACGATGTAGCGAGGGACGACGACATACAAATCATGATTAGCACTTGGAGGAAGATTATTTCACTTCACCTATTTCGTCCTCAACTTGTTTATCACATCAGTAAACACATTTTAGCCCAGGCTAAAATAGTCTTCATGAGTTTAATCTGGTGGTCACATGATTCCCATTAAACTTGCAAGAATGAATGTCACAGCATTTATACCAATAATTGTTGTTGAAGATGTGTCCTGACCAGATCTGAGGGTTTTTACAACCTCAGCTGGTTAACTTCTGTAATTCTAGGTTGTTCTGCGGCTGCGACATCAATGAAATAAAGAGCTGAATCGTTTTTATATCGGGCCGTATCACACAATGGTTGCTTCAAAGAACTTTTCTTAAGAAGCACACTAATTAAGAGGTCGAACAGAAGCTTTTTGGCAACAGTGGTGAAAGAAAAACTTACAATGGCATCAACTGTACAAAGTTGGAACAAGAAACTACACAGACAGACCCATTATAATGTCTTTATGAGCAAGGGCAAACAGGTAGCGCCAAATCTAAACAAAAAAAGGTGTTTGTGGCTGTCCAAATGTATCCCTGATGTACTACTGTATGATGATTGCTAATTTAATTCTCACAGGCACACGTAACCCCTTGCATTTCAGATATTTCGGTCTTTTTTTTCCTAACAGTTAGATATTACTAGGGAAGGGCGATATGGACCGAAACTCACATCCTGATATATTTATCTGGAATATTGATACACGATCTACATCCCGCTATTTTTTTTCCACAAACTTAGTTTAGTCAAAGTCAAATATGAGTGCAAAGGTGTTCCATTAAAATGAAAAAAAAAAGAAAAGTCCATTGTCTTTTTGAAATAAAAACAGAAACGTAAAATATAATCGTCTATTTTCTATAGAACAAACCTTGAGCAATGCTCAAATCCTCAGCTATAATATGTAATGAAGTGCCCTGTTTAAGAGGACATTTTTAAATGTCAGCAGCAACTAAAAATACTTGGGGGGCTTTTTGTGGGTTAAATCTGATTAATTATGTCTTTGCCAGCACTAAGTGTCAATTAGCTCATTGTCTCCATGTTCCACAGAAGACAATGACGCACCATCATTTACATGAACTGGGTTTGTAGTTTTCGTAGGTTTAAATGTGGCTTAAATGTAGCCACTGCTCAGCCCGGTGTTTGCCACAGATGGTGTTTGGTTAGAGGTGTGGTTTCTCCAGTGCTACTAGCCGCTGCCAGTCGTAGCTTCTCTGAAGCTAGATGCTAGCCACAGCCACTACCGGTGTGAGGTGTAGTTGCTCTGAAGCCTGATGTTAGCCGCTCCTAGGCCAGGTGCTTAGCCACTGCTTCCGAAGGCCGGTGCTAGCTGGAGATGACGCCTGTAACGAGGTGTAGCTTTTCCAGAGATACAGCGCAAATCCAGTCTGTATCGATATGGACGATATGTTTTGTTTTTGATATCGGGTTTGAAAGAAATATATATATATTTTAAAAACATCGATATATCGCCCAGCCCTAGTTATTACTATACCTTTTAGTTTCAGTCTATTAGCTCAGTGTATTTTCAGACCAATCTAATCTCATAGAAGGCCTTTTTGACACACACACACACTCACGTAGCACAACTAAAGTTGTACAATAGTCACAGAACCTGTGGAAAAATCCTGGGAGACACACTATAGATGTATAGTTCTCACTCACACAATTAACTCTCACTTCTACATAAACGTAACTTTCACTTTCTGGAGGGGCGTAGCGAACTGCTATAAAGACTCTGTATACTTTCATTCTGGGCTCTTCCTCCATCTTCCTCATCGTGTAAAATCGTCAAAGCATTCACACCTATAAAATTCTACACCACTTTTCATCTACGGGTTTAACCTTACATACAAACCTACACGCAGTGTCATCTTGATAGGTGTTAGCATGCTAACAGTTAGTATGTTAGCATTGATGCCAATATGCCAATGCTAGCATGTTAGCAATTTAGCTATTTTGTAGCTAAGAACTTATATAGTTTGCATGTTAACATTTAAACTTTTTTTGTAGCTATAAACATACTTATCATGATATCATGTTAGGTGTTAGCATACTAACTGTTAACATGTTAGCATGTTTGCACAATTCTTGCTACTTGCACTCGCTGATAATTCAAATCATTCATATATGAATTCATTTCTGCAGCTTTTCATTTCAACTAGCATCTAACCATTTCAGCGTTCATCCAGTTCATCCAGTTGCATTTTAAGACAGCTTCAGTGCTTCAGCTTCTAAGCTAACTCTACATCATGTCTGCATATCAACATTGATCATTTTAACAGTAGTGCAGTTCTTCAGCATTCACACACAATGTCTGCTGACATTGCATCATCTAGTTGATGATAGAGCCCAGCGCTGTAAGCACATATATTGATCTTATTTGTTTAATACAGTTTGAAAACCTTTTAAAAAGTGTGATCATTGACTACCTGCTCCTCTACAGTAACATTTGGGGTGTACACATGCAGACGTGCAGCGTGCGTGCGTGTGTTTTGAATCTTGTACCACTCTTTCCATCTAAATGATACCTACACACCAAATTCACTTTAACTTAAAATGTGAACAGGGTAATGTTGTGCTGTACTGTAACTGCCCTGTGGAGAGCTCCATCCAAATAATATTGCCTTTTGAAGCTTGTTGAGAGCCAGTTTAATGGACTCATGAAATTGCGCTGTCAAATAGCACAAATGCCAAATCCAGTGTTTTCATATTATGGGCCACAATTAGGGATAAAAGAGTCTTTGACACATAATGCGACAACAACACTTAGAATCCAATTATTTCCAATAAGTCCCACAGCACAGCGACTGCCAGTTTTGGCAACCACGCACATGGTCAGCGCTAGTGGTGAAAGTTCAGTCTTGTTAATCTTAGACCACTGCATGCTTGCAGAAAAATGGGAAGCAGAGTGTATGTTGTGCTGTGTAGCACATAAACGTGACCATACAGCACTACGCCGAAGGCTCACCAGACCACTGGATTTGATGTCACCTTGACATTTTCACCCTTGACATAGTAAAACAGTTAGACAAATAAATAAAGTTAGCGTCATTGCAACAAAAAAGAAATCCTACTTGCAGATACAGAAATGTATTTTCACCTTCCAGAGTCATAATGATACCACCTATGCTTGTCATTTTCCATGAATAAGGAAGTAAGTAGCCTGCTGCTATAGACAATAAACAATAGACTATAAACAATAGACACTTTAATACAGCACCTCCCCGCTTTTCGCAACACTTACATTCAGGGACTACTCTCGAATGGCGAAAAACAATACTATTTCATATAAATGTAAAACCCACAAGACATGCTGGGTAACTTCCTGTTGGGGAATTGTGCATGTGGGCTTTCTAGCAGGCCTTGCGGGTTATAAATTTGTATTGTTTTGCATGTATATTCAGGTGTCTTTTCATACCTGAATAATCCGTGTGGTATGTTCGGCGTATTGCTTGTTATTTTTGGTTGCATCGTGAAGGTTGAGAAGCTCCTGTTGATTTGTGATGTGTGAATGAGGTTGTAGATGAAGCTGGTTCACGTGAAGCCAACACCAACAAATGGCCTAATTATGGAGATTATAAGCACAAAATGGCGGGTTCAAGTAATATTTTGATAAAAATTGTACAAATTTGCAGGGTCGTGAATGTTGAGTTGCGAATAAGCAGGGAGCTACAGTATTTTGGAGGTGTATGTTCCACTGATTGACATTCTAGTCTATACAATATTGTCATTTTTCTTTGCTAAAACCACTAAACTAATGGTGGACTAAGACATTTGCCCAGTTCTGTGTGATGGCCTCTTTTCCTGTGTCCTGCTATTTATTTACATTTTGTCTACATTCAAAAGGTTTGCAACTGGATAGAATAAACGTCAAGTTCAGTGTGACATGACACGTAATTTGAGCACAAGTAAAGTATTGGAATTGTTACAATGGTTGCAGCTGTATGACTGACATGCTCATTCACTTAGAAGAGCCGGCTCTCAAGAACTTATTAAGCCTATTGGGTTACTTTGGATTCTGCACCAAAGGAGTGCCATCTCCTTGTCGGGGATGAGATCCTGTCCCAATTGAAGGAGTTCACAAGGTCTTCTTCACGAGTGAGGGAAGAAGGAGCTGAGCTGAAAGGCAAAGCTCTCAATTTACCGGTCAATCTATGTTCCTACCCTCATCTATGGTCATGAGCTTTCCATCGTGACCGAAAGGACATCGCGGATGCAAGCGGCTGAAATGTGTTTTCTCTGTAGGGCTCAGTTCTCCCTTAGAGATAGGGTGAGAGGCACTGTCATCCGGGAAAAATTTGGATTCAATGCGGAGGACTAAATGCTCCTCCGCATTGAGAAGAGCCAGATGAGGTGGCTCGGGCATCTGGTTAGGATGCCTCCCAGACACCTCCCTGGGAAGATGTTCAGGGCACGATCAGCCCATAGAAGGCCACGCGGAAGACCCAGGACACATCGGAGAGATTATGTTTCTCAACCGCCCTGGGAACGCCTCGGGATCCAACGGGAGGAGCTTGACGAAGTAGGCGGCGAAGGGTTCGTGCTTAGGCGGCTGTCCTCGCAAATCAACTTTGGATAAGTGGAAGAAGATGGATAGATGGTGTAGTCACACTACAGCTGTCCGATTAAGTCTGTGAGCATGAACTGAAGAACCCTGCTTGGATGAGAGACGAAACGTATTCTCAAGCAGCCTAAACAATCCAGTTGAGATGGATTCAATGGCCTGAGAAGACAATGCCTTGGATCAATAGTTAATAGTCACCATCTTGGCATTGTAGTGAAAGCGGAGGGACTAACCTGAAATAATGGCGGCTGATGAACAACCTGTTGTGGTGGATACAGTCAACAGAAGAAGGGGGTAAATATTACAATCCCCATTTCCTGTAAGTGTGCAATGACAGTAATGGATTTGAGACACATCCACATTCTTTATTGATTAGAAAAGGTATGTTGTTTTTGTAAAAAAGTACATACTAAACCAGGGGTGTCCAAACCACGGCCCATTTTTAACTGGCCCTTGTCAAAGTCTCAAATATAACAGACTGTGGCCCACATACAATATGTACTGTTTTCTACTTCTTAGTGTAAACACTAGGTGGCGCACCTATCTGGAACAAGGTAGTGTCTCCACAAAGAAAGCGTTCACAGAATAAAAATTGCCAAGGATATCCAGAAATGGTGGAACCAAAGAGAAGCAAGATTGCAAGCGGGTGCTATGCATAAAGACTAACATGCCATTAGACAAGCCAGCCAGTTTGTTTCAGTCTGCACGCACACACTTTATGTCGGTAAAATAAGTATAAAAGGGACTCTATATGCGTGGAGATGCTTCTTTTAGGCTGAATCAGTAGACGACATTACCCTCCTTCCACCGGGTGATGGCTCAAGCTGGCAGAAGGTGTGCCGAGGGCGGATGCAGGTTTGTAGGCACCGCAACATTGTTAGCCTCAACAGAGGGAGCTGACTAGCTGAGCTTATGTTTTGCGCCATCATAGTTGTTGAATTAGTTGCATGCTTCGAGGAACAAAAGCAACACATGTCCATGTTTTTATGTAAAATGCAAGTCATTCAATAAGTCGTACTTTAATAAGCAGTCACAGTTACAACCCAATGCACAGTTTTTAGTAGAACACTTTTCTTCATTCTTCATTTAGTCCAGGGGTGTCCAAACTGCGCTCTGCTGGCCATTGGTGGCCTGTGGCTCCTTTTTTATTAGGCACATGGTGGAAATATAATTATTAATGATAATAATTATAACAAAAAAAACATACAAAATTGGGAAAATAGAGCTAAAGGCAGTATGTAAAGAGGAAAAGCTTGAATGTTGACACTGTGAAATAACACAAAGCTTTGTCTTTAATTATACTTTACGTTTTGTACGTTGAACCTTTTTATAACATATATAAAAAAATATATATTAAAGTGGCCTCTGCATTCTTTGACTTTTCAGTATGCAGCCCTTGGTGGAAAAAGATTAGACACCCTTGTACGAAATGGATTTGCTCTGTGTGTAGAGATAATGAATATCATCTGGAGTACCAAAACACACACACACACACACACACACACACACACACCATTTTCAAGGCGTGAAATGATTACATTATCAAGGATTTTCCTCTACTGCTCTTCTTTCCGCAATACCATCACATTAGTGAAACTCATTAGTCTTTTGTTTGTCAGTATTAACATTATATAACGTGTACTTCTAAACTCCTCACGACTATGTTTCGTTTAATGTTTGTTCTGCATTTAAAGGGATTATGGTACCTCCCTGCAGATGGAAGCGGACGAAGCACATTGCAGTTCAGAGTAGGGTGTGATACACCCTGTAAGAAATTCTTGGCAGTTGTTTTTACATCGGAAGAGGACCAGAGCAGAGGAGTCTCATTCTTCACAACTGTGCTAGATGACTTTGGCATTCACCAGAGCGTATCAGATAACCTCACTTTCTAGGGATTGTCTCTTTGTCTTTGTCAAGTCTTGGGGTGTTCAGATCCAGAAGATTTGTCATACTATTCCCTGATTGTGATCATACGCTGACTGTGGACAGGACCATTGTGGGGTGCGAGTAGAATCATATGTCGAACCAAACCGGCAGAATGTTAAGATAAATTGTATCCACGTACTTTTTGGGTTTCCTCCCTGCAAAGTCTCATGGAAATTGGTTGGGCAGTTTTTGCATAATCCGTCTCACTAACTAACCACAGCATTTTTTTGCACTTTAACGGTAACATGTTTTCTGCATGTCGCTATGTCACGGGTGTCCCAAGTGTGGTCCAGCGGCCATTTGTGGCCAACAGCTCATTTTTCATTGGCCTGCACTAAATTGTACACACAAAATTAAGCAATCTGAAAAAAAACCCATCAAAAATGGAAAAAATAGCAAGAAGGTGTAATAGGAGGAGAAAAAGTTGAATTGTTGACACTACAGTGGTACCCCGTGTAGGTCGACCAGCTCATCAAGTCCCGATCCACCATGTTGTTCTTATTACTAAAAAGTGCCTGTTTAAGTTGAATTCAACATTTTATATAGTCGACTGCTTTTGTTGACATAAAATATGAGACCCAAAGGGGTAATTTTTATGAAAAACCGGTCTGTTTACATGTGTTGTAGTATTGTTTTGTTTGTGTATTCTGTGTTTTTGCAAAAGCAGATTTGTTGTTGTGTCAAAATCAATAAAAACAAATGAAGAAGGGTGGCAGGGGAAAGTGGAAAGGAACTGCCGCATAGGACCGACGGGCCGGTAGACTTCTCAGCCGTTCATTTGTATTATTACGTATTTATAAATTATTAGCAACTCAGGGTGATCCAAATGTGTTTCTACTGAAAAAACATCTTATTTTTGGACAAAGAAAGACAAAGAAAAAATGTTTTGACCAAAATCCTGCAAATTTGTAGCGCCGTGAATGCTAAATCACAACCGTGCAGTCCGTGGATCCACTGCATAACAGTATCAACAATACAACAATATTTACAACAAAAAAACATGCAAACCATATGTAAAGAACAGTGATGTGCAGTGAGGTTCATAGCTGGTGAGGCGCCGACTCCTTTGGTGTTTTTTTAAAATGTTAATGCGGCTTGCTCATTGCTCAAAATGCAAAAAGTCACAAGTAAATATGCAAGCAATGGCTAATTTTGGTTATGTTGACAACCTCTTATGTCGACGTGGGTCAGCCAATTTGAGGGATGCCAACTTAAAGGTTTTCCACTGTAATAACAGTAATTCTGATAATAATAATACACTTAGTTACCTACAGTATAACACACGCTCTGTCTCTAAATAAATAAAATGTCCTGTTCTTTTAGTCTCTTTTTTTTTTAAAGTAAAAATATCAAAATGGCTTTTGCATCCTTTGATTTTTCAGTATGCGGCCCTTGGTGGAAAACCCCCCCTGCTCTATGTGGTCTGATAATACATATGATGTAGACTCTATAGCTAAATGATGACCCATACCAGGGGTGTCCAAAGAGAGGCCCAGGGACCATTGTCGTCCCACAGCTTGTTTATTATTGGCCCTTGGCATACTGTATTCTAAAATCAAATTAATTCGTTATTAATGAGATATATGATTAAATAGTACACTAATTTATTGTGTGGCTTATAACACAGCTTAGATGTTGATGTTCTGGTCACATAGATGAGGATATTCTGACCTACATTGGATTGGTTTAAGCATCTTTAAATGCACAAAAGTGACCCTCTGCATCCTTTAGTTTTTCTGTATGCTGCCCTCAGCGGAAAAAGTTTGGACACCCCTGACCAAAACTGCTCCAGAAAGTAGGCAAATTTTATACCTCAGTTATAGCAAACTTAACTCTGCATATTTATATGCCCAACTAATAATCAATCCTGTCAGGTGATGATGTAAAAGACATTTTGAAGACAAAAGCAGAGTTGAATCCCGCCTAACTCACAGGGAACCTAAGCAAAAAGACACTGTGACCTTGACAGGACACGTGCACACTTGATAGACGCACATGGAGGCGCCCTCCAGCTCACTCACTGACAGGCAGCTAAGAGCCATCGTCAACACACCTGATAAAGCATTGGTACAGTGTTGATACATGATAGTAATTGTGTGTGTGTGTTTGTGTCGATGTGTGTGATGAATCCTCACTCTTGGTACATTCTTGTCTGTGTGATCTTGAAATGTGGGTTTTGACAACTTTCCAATATGATTTATGGTGAGGCAATGTGTGAGTCACACGCATGTGAGAATCACGTCATGAAATGGCGTTGTGTCCAGCACAAGATAAGCTTGACACATACAATATGTTACCACTTAGGTCTTCTTTTGTGTTAGCCATAGCTCTGCATGCAGCAGCACATTTTCTTCCTGCCTTCAGTTGCTTCTCGAATAGTTTCCAGTCATTTGCACGGCACATACAGTACATGTCAACAAACAACCATTCACACATATTGTCTCATCAATGTAACCATTACTGACACCTAGCGATCAGTGTAGAATACAGTGGTTAGTGTCATTAATTTGTTCCAGAAGTTTCGGCTCTAACCATAATGGATGCTAAACGGATCAATTTTTCCCATAAGTAATAATTTAAATTCCATTAATCCGTTCCAGAAAGCCTATATATATATATATATATATATATATATATATATATATATAGTATATAGAAATGATAAATGAAAGGGATAAATAAACATTGAAGGTTACTTTTACCTTGAGTAAAGACGTGATTCTTGATGTGACTGGTCCCGAAGACACGATGTGACAGCGAGACACCACACAGACACCTTCGTGTTTTGCCAAGAGTTTCTTGAATTCAATTGTTTTTCTCACCTCGATAATCCAAAATTGAGACAAAGAAGGTTGCAAGTGCCAGCTTTTTGATAAAGAAAGCAAAAAACACAACTCAGGAAATAACTCATGATATACTGTAACAGGGTGATGGTGTCTGTGTGGTGTCTTGCTGCCATATCGTGCCTTTGGGAACCGTCACGTCTTCAGTGAAGCTAAAAGTAACCATAAATGTTCATTTATTGCTTTCATTCATCACGTATATGTACTAAGAATTGTTTTATGCATGTAAAACTTAAAGCTATAAAAACTATTATAAAGCTATAAAAAAAAAAAGTTTTGTGTTAACATTTTGGAGAGTAAGCTGCTGATGACATCATAGATGGGCGATGTAGCTGAGTTCCGGTTGCTATTTATTTTGTTAGCTAAGGATGCTAACAAGAACGTTTGTTATAAAAATACAATAAGAACACCGTTGGACTCACGCAGTATATAAATAACACGACAAGACGCGCGCCATATTGTACGCTAACCAGAAAAACTGAGGCAAAATTATGGCATACATTTTCAACGTTAACCGAAAAACACGTAACTGGGCGGATCCTAACTGAGGTTCCACTGTATTACATATCATTGACATGTATTTGAATGCGTTTTCTAGGGGTAATCTCACGAGATTAAAATGTGACACAATTTCTCGGTCAGAAAAAAATAGGCTCGCAATAGTATAGAAATAAATTAATCACACGATAAACTAAAATGAACGCAATCATTTTGCCGGCCTCCATATATTGCCATTTCCATGCGTGTCTGTTTTCCTCATCTCTCGCCTCTAAACAGGCAGGAGGAACATTCACTCACCTAGATGCAACAACAACATTCCATAGAACAACAGGATTTTTTGGCAGTCATGTAGTCACTTTGTCTCTGTGGTGGGAGGCGGGGCCTCTAGCATACACAAACACACTCACACACACAGAGTGCAGCAAGGGAGCCTCATGAGGAGCAATGCAAGCTAATGTACTAGAAATTAGGAGGAAAAACGATGCTTGCAAAGCCAAATGCCACAGCCCCCGTATGGGAATATTAATACAGTAAAGAGCAAAGTGAGCTCATCAACACGAACGAGCCAGTATGAGGAATTTTATAGAATGTATGAAAAAGTTAAAATCTCGCTTTGCCTCGTTCTTGTGGACCCAATCTCGTGCATCGTCAACAGTCGAGTGTCTCGTGACACCCATAGTGTTCTGAATACCTTATAGTTGTATTTTAGCCCACTTACCCGTTTTTATGCTTGAAAATGTTTAATGTGGGCCAAGAATATCTAAATTGTGCTTAAATATGCTTATTTTTGACTAATAATAGGCTATAGTCAACCACAAAACAGCGCTGAGCGTTGGTAGTGTAGTGGTTCACATAGCTGACATTGCTGATGATCGCCTGACTGGTAAGCAAGATCCATCTCTCTCCTCCAGCTCTCCTGCAGGCCCTTAACAGGACAAGCAGCGTACAAAATGGACATCAAATCACAAAATGCTGTCAGCAAAGGAGCTGACATCACTGGCGTCACACCCTTTTAAAGCTCACAGCTCGCATTTGGACATCACTGTCAACGTTTTGCTAGCGTGGTGTGTGTCTTTTGCAGGTTGAACAGGGCGGGAAGGTGGACAGTCTGAAGTGCCCCCTGCAGGTGGGGGATGAGATTATCATGATAAATGACATCGAGCTGACGGGATATCGACATGAGGCCATTGCTCTTGTGAAAGGATCATACAAGACTCTACACATCACCGTCCGCAGGTATTGTGTGTGTGTGTGTGTGTGTGTGTGTTTGTGTGTGGATATGAAAAGGGTGAGGATTAAACCATCAAACAACGCCAACTTTTACTTGGATGCTACCACTGGTTGTCCACAGTGCTTTAATTAATTACAACAATTTGGCTGCGGGTGTGCTATTCCACATGTTATCTTTCAGAATTCATTGTTGACACCCTGCTGGTTATAATAGCTGCTCTGTGTTTGAGGTGTGGGTGTGACTGCTTGCAATGCTGTTGTTGCTACTGCGGCTTTTATTTGGGGCTGGCTCAGTGCTCAGTGCAGGACTTTCCAAACACACACACACACGCAGTCGGACAAGTGTGGTAGCACACCTACTGTTGTGTTAAGGTGCGCTGCAAAAAGTAGAAATCTCAGCAAGATCAAATATCTGAAATTAAGGTAAAAAAATGTTTGTTTTGACCAGCTACTTAGACATTTTGTGGAATCTTGGTTAGCGTTATTAATTTGTTCCAGAAGGTCAGACTCTAACCCATAAACGGATGTTAATCAAATCAATTTGTCCCATAAGAAATCATGTAAATCTAATTAATCCGTTCCAGAAGCCAAAAATGTTAACATAAAACACGTTATTATATTTGTACATGCAGAAAACAATTTGAAATGCATATAAATGATGAATGAAAGGTATAAATGAACTTTTAAGGTTACTTTTACCTTCATTGAACAGGTGATTCTTGACGTGACTGAAACCAGGAAGGTGGTGGTGGTTGATCTCGCTGCCAAATTGCGTCTTAGGGAACAGTCACATCTTTTCGAGATGAGACCCCTGACCTGTTAATTTTTCCACAGGGCTAATACATTTCTACAAATGCAGTTAAGAGTAACAGTTGGACAATTAATGACATGTTGGTATGGTATGGTTTATTTGTTTCAGACATGATTAACAAGTTACTTTAAAGGGGACCTATTATGCTTTTCCTCTTTTCTGACCTATAAATGTTGTTACAATGTTGTATTCTTGTGTTAAACGATGCCAACGTGTCAGATAATGAGGTTTGCGCATATGGAAGTGAGACCTGAAAGCACTTTTGGATGGCTCTGCACGCTGTGGTTTTTTAACACCGAGTTCCGCTGACGTCAACGCAACCCGGACTTCCTTGTATGGGCATGCCAAGGCAAACTCCGTAGGCCTGCCCTCCCCCGGCTCTGCTCTGTTCACCATGTTAGCACATATGGCTCCCAGGAAATGTTTGCTCGGGTGTGCCTACAGAGGCAAGCATCTGGCAGAAAAGGTTGGAGTTATTGATTCCTGGCAGGCAAGAGAAAAATATGCTCATATGTCAACGGCACTTCACACGAGACTTTTGTGAACATGGGCCAATACGAAGCTGGACTATTCGCCAAACTGTTGCTGATGCCCGACGCCTTTCCAACGTTACTTAGTTGTGTCGAAGAGTCAGAAGAGCAAGCTGTATGTAACAGTCTATCAGTGTCCTAACTGTCTTTATTTTGTGTCAGTAATCGGACAAAAGTGGTTGTCTGTGTAGCATTACAGAGTGCGCATACAGCGAGTGGAGGGAGTGTCATAGCGGAGTGGGTGCGGCGGGAGGCGTACCCGGAGGAGGGCCGAGAGTGGAGTAAATTATACAGATCGTTTGGGCGGGAGGCTGGAAACCCAAGGAAACACTGCAGGAAGAGGCGCAGACTCTGGAAGATCTAGAAAGCTTTCTGTGCGGGTTATTGTGGGTAGCTTCTCTATAGGAGTCCAGAACTCAATGTGTATAATAGGTCCCCTTTAAGGAACATCATGTGGTAACATTTGCACAGTTCAACATGTCCGAAAAGGAGTGGGAAGAAGCAGAGCTTATATTTAATCTTTTGCCTTCTCCATGTCTCTTACTGATAATTCATTCACACCATAACTGTTCCATGTGGCACTGGCATCAGACCTGCATGGCCCAGTCACAATCACATTGTTCATGTGCATGGACTGCTCCAAATCATCCATTCTGCACACCACTTGTGATATAAAGTGATCCTTTTCATCCTTTTGCTTCTTTAAAGCATCCGCTTTTTCCTTCCAGCCCATCCATTTGTTTACAAAGTGATGCATTTTCATTCTTCAAATCTTTAATGGGTTTCATTCAGGATTTTGCTTGTTCATGCTGTTTATCTGTTTTGCTGTTTAGCGCCTTCCTTATATCATTCAACATCACGCTTATCTCCCGTAGTGTACCTGCCAGAGATCTGGAGTGGAGTCATGCGACTTGGCCTCGAGTCAGACTGAAGTCACAATTTTAATGACTTTGGATGTGACTTGACATCAAAGGCTTGCAACTCGACTTTGACATCAATGACTCGGGACTTGCACATCTTTACTTGAGACTTGACTGGATATTAAAGACTTGAGACTTACTTGAGACTTGCAAAACGCTGACTTTCTCACACCTCAGGTGCCTGCTTCCTGGCTTTATTTTAATTGCAGCGCCGGAAGCCTTACCAGCGCCGAACGTTGGCAATCAACACCTTTGAAGATTGAATGTGAGCGACAATTAGCTTACCTTGTTAATGATGGTCAGTACTTTACGTGTCTTTTTTTTGACGAGTTAGTTCCTCGGTTTTCAAGCAAGTGGTGTCGGTAAACAGATCTGTAATTGTGGTGGAGATCTGTGGTCAGGAAAGGTGCCAAAATAGTTGAAAACGTTCAGTCCACCCACACAGGAAGTGATATCACATTTTTAAATTTAGCTCGAGGCAGCAGGGGTGAGTAAGTGAACGAGTTAACGGAGACTGGTACCTGTGAGTCCCGGTTCAGTAAAAAACTTGCAAGTGTCACGCAGCTCGTTCATGACTTGCACATCTTTCCTGTCAGGTGTTTGTGTGCATCCCCGTAAGATAAAAGGTGCGTGGCTCAGTGCACACCTGTCAAACGCTGCGTCACTCACCATACCTGTCTGTCCATTTCACTCCCTGTCTCTCCTCCTTACCTGCCGTGCTCCCTCTGATTGGTGCATTCCAGCGAAACCTGATTGGCTAAAGACTGAGGTTATACGGCAATGTGGGAGAGCCACACGCTCACTGCCAGTAGCGCCTTCAAAACAAACAATCAGGTTTTCCAAAGAACTTCACATCAGAGCTGTAAGTGTGCAAGCGTGCGTATTTAACTTGCTGTTTGAAGTTCTGATTTTGTGTCGGTTGCAGCTTTGAAATTTGCTGTATCAGACGGAGACTTTCTTTTAATCGTTACTCAACACTTGATAGCTTGTCATGTGGTTCACCAGAGTCAGTATTGAGCTTTCTGAGTTGTGCGGACGTATCAGTGGGGGTTTTAGAAGTTTGTGTGTGTGTGTGTGTTTGTGTGTGTCACTTGTATCTCGCCTTGCTCCACATTCTGCAGATGTTTTGTCATTTAATCCCCCCGCCTTCCAAACACTCTGCACAGCACTGGTGTTTTATTACACAGCTTTCATATTACGCTCCTGTTACTTTCTCTATTAGATGAGTTAGGCTAGTTAAGCTATGTACTGTAAGTTGTAAGTTTTGTTGCTTTACTGCAAACTACTGCAAGAATAAATAGAATGTATAATGAGTGTTGGATACGAGTGCAACTAAATGGACCCTTTATATTAGAGACTCTTGTAGAATAGACTATATGGAATACACCTTTAATAAATAAGATCCCGCACAATAATGTTCCAGCTGGGGAGTTTATTACATGACATTAGAGGAGGTAAACAAGTCAGATTGTTGTTGTTGTGATGGTGTTTTTTGTACCGAAGGTTAGTCAAAGATCTAAATGCGCTGGAATGTTCGTTTCTAGTCTGCAGCCTGTGAGGAGGTTGAGCAGGTTTGACAAAGTTCATCATCTGAATCTTGATCATCTAATTATAGCTGATAATGACGAATAATGGTGTGCATGCATATCACAAAGTGTCATGCTTTCAAAGTAAAATCATTCACCACTATAGTAATTCTGTCTCAATTAAGGATAGGTATTATTGATTAATAGATTATTGTTAAGAAAGAAATGTAACTTCTTAAATCCTGGTCTTGAGAGGCTTGCTAGAAAAAGACATATCCAAAATACTGTTAAAATACGTACATGAGTTGGCATCATTAATCAGTTCCAGAAAGTCCAACCCTAACCATAACATACTCTTAACCAAATCAATAAATAATGTAAATCAAATTAATCTAAAAGCTAAAAATGTTTGATTATTTTAAAAGTGTAGTTTTACATGCAGACCACACATTGAAATGAATTAAATGAGGAATGAAAGGGATAAATAAACATTGAACATCAGTTTTACCTTCATTAGCAGCATTGGCAGCAAGATCCACTTGGACACCACCTTCGTATTTAGCCTTGAGTTGTTTCTTGAATTCAATAGTGTTTCTCACATGACTGACTTCAGGTTCCTGTTTCCATGTACAGTAATTCCTCATTTATTGCAAATAATGGGTTCCAGACCCGCCCGTGATAAGTGAATTTCCGTGAAGTAGGATTCCTTATTTATAAATGGAATATTTTTGTAGTTAGAGCATAAAAAACCTGGTTACAACCTTGTAAATACGGTTTTAACATTATTAGAGCCCTCTAGACATGAAATAACACCCCTACACCTATACACTCGTATTACGCAATGTAGTACACATAATAACAGAAAATAAGACAAATTAGACGTAAATAAGACAAAACAGACTCACACGTTAGCATTGGGAGATTTCCTTGTTGTTTTTTTGGGACGATATAGATACTGTACCTGCTAGCGTGGGTTCAGTCCTCATTCGTTGACAGTGTGAATGTGAGTGTTTGTTTGTGTATGTGTGTCCTGTGATTGACAGGCAACCCATCCAGGGTGTAGTCTGCCTTTTGCCCAAAGTTAGCTGGGATTGGCTCCAGCTCACCTCGATCCTGAACAGGATAAGCAGTAAAAAATGGATGGAAAAACCCAATTTCTCTGCCAGTTTTGTACTACGAATAGAAGAGGGAATGTACTTTATTTAGACAAACGTATATTTACAATTAATTGTACTAAACTTTATTTAGACAAATGTATATATACAATTAATACAATAGTCATCAACTACATTTGTCCAATGGCCAGAATTGTTCTCAGCAGACACTGTGAGGACCAGATGTTATCATAAAATTAATATTGTATCCTAGGTCAAATATTATTTGATATACAGTGGATCCCTGCATAGTCTTGATTCAGTATTTGCGACCCCACAAATTGACAGTTTTTTTTTAACTACGGTATATATTTTTTGTGTGTGTGGAAAAACCCTCAATTTTCTGCTTATAATCTCCATAAACAGGCTGTCAGTTGGTAGAAAACCCGTCTCATATGCCCTACATTGGGAAGCCCACATGCACAGTTACCCAGCACACCTTGGGGGGTTATAAATTAGTATAAAATACTATTGTTTTGCATGTATATTTGTGTAAGTGTTTATTTTGATACCAGTACTAGTCCGTGTGGTGCAGTTACATTGTCTGTTCCACATGTATTACTGTTTGTGTTATTTTTGGTTCTACCATGACTGAGGGAGGCATTTATTTATTTTTTTCATGGGCGTCTCAATTACTCACGGATTTTTTTGCCATTTCTGGGTGGTCTGTCTGAGGACGCAACCCCTGCGAATAGCGGAAATTGACTGTATTAATTTTGTAATTTTTAGCCTTTTTCGGTGTTAACAGCAAGCAGCAAGCAACGAAAGTCCAGTGACTTGCACGGGCCCACTTTTGCAAAGGCAGAAGCACTCCCATCAGGGGTTTCATTTAAAGTATAAAGGTTGCGTATGCACAAAACATGGGCTAAAAGTAGCGTAGCGTACATCACTTTTTACCCCAGTGTTGTCATTTATAACAATTTGGATGGAACTCTTGAGCCGTCGTATGCAAATTTTGGAGGCAGTGACGGGAGACTCAAAAGGGGACGAAATAAATCACGTGATAAGTCACTTGACGTCCCGTAATTCACTTTGAATCAAACCTAACCTACTTGTCTTTTTGCTCTGTACATCACTTTTCTAACAAAGTACGTCCTTGTCGTACCATAACTGTTCCACTCCCGTTTCACTTTCAAAAGATATAAACAAAATCAGTCCAGCAAATTAGCATCAGGATTGATGGCGGAAATGCAACATAACACCAAATAGTAGGACTGTCACAATAATCAATAAATGGATGAATCGAACAATAAATAAAAACGAAGTCGAAAATGATATGATGATATGACAAAATCATATAAAATATGTGAAAATGGTCTTTTAAACGATATTTAAAAAAAAATAAATAATCAAGAAGTACTATGAGAATGAAAAGTAATTCCCAATTCACACGTCTCCATTTATGATTGGCCATTGTTTAGCGTTAGCGTCTTTTTATGCCTTTTTGGGTGCAACTGCAGGTGCCTTTGTCGGTGCAGAGTGTTTTGTCGACATTGTGAGTTATGTCGGAGAGAAAACTTACAGCAAACATACAGCACTAAAGAGCCACACTGCTAGCGATCTCACAATGATGTAAATTAGGCAAGCTGAACGCATTCTGTACTGTACAGGACGCATGGCGGAGATTGATTGATGGTTTACAGTCCCTTAGCCAATCGGGACGCAGAAGACAATGCGGGTTATCCCTTAGCAAATCAGGACGCAGAACACAATGCGTTCATACGCTGTAAAAAAAAAATAAAAGCATGCTACCCTGTCAAAAATTGCACAAAAAAAAAAATCTGTGTCATAGGAGGCTGCATAGAGTGAACCGCGTTATAGCGAGGGAACACTGCACTATGTGAGAATCCATCAAGGTAAGATTTGATGACGTTATTGAGTGTTAATGTGCATATTTGTGGTGCACCTCCCAAACAAACTCCAGGCTCATACTGGTGGATGGTGGGTCTGTATTCATTTAGTGCTTTTAATTTGATGTTGTTTCTGTCTTAGTTTTACACAATACATAACTGTATCACTGTAATGTACGTATGTTTTACTGACGGGTTGAAACTCTTTCCCGGTGACTAGCGAGTGCGCTGCTACTATTTACATCCACTCTCTTCAGTCTTCAGTCATTCGAGCACGCACGTCAATCCTTGTGGTGTCAGCCCAGTCTTTCACGTTAAGGGACTCACTGTCAACCGGGTGCTAGTCTTGCAATACCTGGTGCATGTCTTTACAATCGATAAATCTGAGGATTTATGGCTGATTATTATTGATCTAAGAAGCTGCTATCCTGATGCAGTTGCATCTCTCGCTTGTCAAAGCGTTCACAACCCACCTGGACTCTACCCTGAATTCAGTCATTTTATTCTGGGGGCCAGATGCAATGTGGCTCACGGGCCGCTGTTTGCCATTAACTGCGCTGGACATCTTACAGTATTTCTAGCAAGTAATGAAAATGCCATAGCTGTCAGCGGCTGAGTTAATGTTCTGTCAAGATGTTTGACTTTGTACTACTGTTGTTTGTTAGTGAGCGTTCCTCACTGTAGTGGTTGACTTTTTTACTGTGGTTGTAGATGTTTCATTTTACTGCACAACATAATTCCAGACGGTGCTTTGTAATATTTTTATAATTTATAATTATAATATAATATTTATATAATTATATAATCCTAATTATATAATTCCTCCAGCCTCCCTAATAAAGTATTAGGTGACCTATCCCTTTTAAAGCAAAAATAACCTACCACTGATACACTGACATGCAACACCACTATGTACGTGCACAATGTAATAAGATCCAATACCAAAGCTGTAACTTGTCATAAGATATTCCTGTCTCAAATTGGAATGTGCTGAGTTTAGGCTTTTTTTTTCTTCTTTTTTTTTTAAAGATTTGCATCACTAAATATGTTTATTTGCATAGTATGCAAACTTTTAAATGTAAAAATGGTGACTGTAATATTATATGTGTTGAACAAATGAATGTTTTTGTTATGTTGGTGTAATTGCAAACTACTGGAAGTTTATCAACTTCAATTTTCAAATGAATGGAATTTACAATGAAGGTTAAATAATTTTGAGTGCAAATGTACATGACTGATTGAGATGAATGATAAAGTAGTACAGGAGAACCCCACCTTTTGAATAGCGAAAATCCACGAGAATTAAGACGGCCATAAAAATATAAATAAATACACTCTTGCTGTTGTTCACTCACAACACTGTCCAGGTTTAAACCCTAAAAATGCCTGACACACTTATTAAACACATTTTAAAGTATAAAAAGTATAGGTACTCACCACTTATGAATGAAAATGTATGATTAGCGATGAATGGTATTTATTAAGCTGTGGCAGCATCAGAGAACACTATTTAAAATGTAATTTTTGCTTTGCAGCAGGCCTACGATGGGGCGTTCAAGAACTACTGAACAAAGTGTGACATCTCAGCACTTGGTGAAAAAACATCAGTGAAGCATAAACATGTAAAAATGGGGGATCGTCGTGTAACAATACCAGCTATGTAACAATATAAGCAAGAAACAAAATACACATATTTGAATTCAATTAATGGGTTAAATTAGTTCCTCCTTAGGGTGCAGATGTGTTTTCTGTGGAAGAAACAGCCTGTTTTTGGATTAAATGAAAAATTCTTAGACCTTAGACCTTTTAGGTCGCAGTTGCCGAATCGTAAAAGTCGGTCCTACTTTTTGACAACCCAGCTTTATTGACCAACTCGTCAAGTCCTGGTCCACCCTCTTCTTATTATTACTCAAAAGTGCGACGTCAACATACATGGTCGACTGTTCAAATAAGATATTTAAAATCTAAGACACAGGTGTCAAACACAAGGCCCGGGGGCCCGATGTGGCCCGCTACATCATTTTATGCGGCCCGCGAAACCCTTGGAATAATTCATGTCAATAATTCACTTCACCTCTGCCCTTCTAAATGTATTTGATCTGTCATTTTGACAGACACATTGCACTGCATGCGGTTCTTCTAAACGTCAGTATTGTCTAATCATGCAGCAAGATATTCCAAGCATTTTTCAAAAACAAATACTTGAATGTCTGCTTGTCACCATGACATTCTCACTTCACTTCTCATTTTGAAGCAAGTTATCCATCAATTTGTTAGTAAAAATATAGTAATCTAATGCATGGGCAACTGTGTAATAATATTATGAGGTTACATTCATATTTAGATTCATAAAAACTGCGATGTGGCCCTCAATGAAAATGAGTTTGACACCCCTGATCTAAGATATCAGGTCTTATAAATAATTACCCCACTACATGATTTAGTTGTGTTGCTCATATTGTTGCATTACTGATATATTGATACAGTATATTGTTTACACACAAAAACTCGCCATTGGGAATAGCCTGCAGGAGGTCCTAGGTCTACAAACAACTTTGAGTCCTACAATTGCGATGTTAGTCAGGTTTTAGTGCCAGTGTCAGAACTTATACCTAAATTCTCCTAAGTCACTCACACTGTACACAAGGGCACATAAGGTACATATAAAATACAGTAATGAAAATATTGAACACAATGAAATAGTAGTAAAAAAGAAAACAACTGGAGGGGGGCGTTGCAAAGGAGGGACAGACAGGGTAGGGTTACTAGGTGAAGGAAATCTCAATAATGAGACCATTACGCTGCTTAGTTATCACTGTCCATTTCATAGTCTAAGATCTTTTCACATGTTCAAAGATACCATCCTTCATGATGGTCGCAGCGGTTGACCTCGGCATGCGGCCACTGTTTCTCCACTGAGCATTTTACATTGTCTAATTTCACTTCACTTTTCACTTTCACTTGCCTGTTTTTTGGTGCATTGCCATTAGAAGAGGCTGCCTCATTCTTGGATTTGAAAATTGCCAAAGTTGAGGATAGTCGCACATCTTCTGGAAGATTGTTCCAGAATTTGGCAGCATAAAACTGAATACGCAGCCTCACCATGTATAGTCCTGACTATGGGCACCCGCAGGAGACCACTACCCGAGCTTCTCAGAGCTCGAGATGGTTTATGTGGCTCTAACATGTCAGAGATGTACTTTGACGCAAGACCATGAAGAGACTTAGTCTGCACACAAGCAGAGATGTTTTAAAGTCTATTCTCTGAGTGACGGGAAGCCACTGCAGAGACCTGAGTACTGGACTAATATGGTCATATTTCCTGGTTAATAAAAAGTGCAACGAAACACGTTGATCAACAAATTAAAGTCAAAATCACAAAAATATTGGCTTTGGTAATACTGGCTCTGTATTTACTTGGTATCAGATACCCAAGTTTGCAGTATCACCCCACCCAGCATGTTGAACAGCCGTTCCTAAAGGCCTGTTGGCTTCAATTATAATATTTTATGGCTTTTTCCTCACACGTTTTTATTGGCGATTGATTTTGGCCAACAGTCTGCCAAGGTAAACCCTGTTGACATTCTGATCAGGTCAAAATGTGTGATTGATTGTATTTGATACAAAAATCTGAGTAATGGGGATCAGCACTTTATTTTCTTAAGGGTTTAAGTCTGTATCACCCCAGTCTGTCTCTTTGGCATCTTCGCTGACTCTCTCCCTCCGTGCCTGTGTGATGTAGTTGATCTGAATGAATGTTTGACTTTCTCTTCTCCAAAACAGGAAGAAGTCATTACAGGCACAACTGCAACAAAAGCGTTTCCCTGACGACCACTCGGTCTAAGTGTTTATGTGTGCGTTCCAGCGGGTGTGAGATTTCATGACAATTTGGAGACAAGCTGTTCACACAGTGACAACACCACAGGTTTTTTGTGTTAGACCACTCTGTTCAACTTGTGTTTGAGTTCCTAGACTACTTTTTGTGTTCAGACAGTGACACTGGAGTAGATTCAGCAGGCCAGTGGGCCACAATCTTTCTGAGCGCATGGACCGGCCCCCTTTTCCCCCAAACTCCTGTCAGACTTTAATCCAAACTGATGAAACACAACAAACACAGAAGTGGTTTTGGTCATGAACAAGGAAATTTTAAATACAGTAATCCCTCACCACTTTGCGCTTGAAATTTTGCAGTTTCAATCTATCACCGTTTAAAAAAAATATATGAATAATTGTTGTTTGTTAAAATGTTGTCAGTAATGTTGCGTTAACGTTCGGTGAGACACACAAGCACCAGAGTTGATTGCTGGAACAACAGGCTTTTATTTCAGGTTTGAATGATCTCAAAACAGGCACAATAATCCCTAACATGGGCTACTGTTGTGGCTGTAACCCGTGCCAAGCTAAAACTCAACTCTGAACCCCTAATATCACTTCCTGCCCGCCCCTTACTTAACTCCCCAAGGACGGGAGCACATTTAAGCAGCAACGCACACAGGCATGAGTCTTATTTATGTCTTATAGTTTCTTATTATGTCTACAATGTTGGGTAATACGAGTGTAAAAGTGACTATAGGGGTGTTATTTCATATCTAGAGGCCTCTAATAATGTTAAAAATGTGTTTAGAAGGTCATAAACAGGTTTTATCTATGAAAATATTTGATTTCTAAATAAGGAATCCTACTTCACTTATCAAGGTCAGGTCTGGAACCAATTAACCGTGATAAACGAGAGATTCCAGTAGCTCCTGTCATTATTTCAGTTGAATTTTGCCTTCATGTCTCCCCATTATCCTGAGTTGTAGTAGTCAAGTAGCCAAGTTGTTCAGCATCCCTATTGACAAACCTTGTGAACTTAGTTTCTGTTCTGTTCTGAACTGTTGGCAGTGATCACAAGTGACCAATTTTGATCCCAGTGTGACGTCAAATTTTGATCCCAGTGTGACGTCAGAGTGAAATTAATTAAATAAATGAATGAATTAAATCCGATTATGTTTCAGTAGATGACGTTCCAAGGCCACTAGCAAATGTAGAAAATCCATGAGTAATGCCTTTGAATCCATTTTGGACACACTGTTCTCTCCCATCCCCCTCAAACCCCTACTGCTAACCAGTTACGAGGGTGTATGAAGTTTGAAGCATTGTGTATAAGAAGCGTTAATGCATGGTCAAACCTATGATTTTTTTTAAAGTTCAACCTTTTAGAAGTATTCCTGCCAAATTTTAAGATGCCAACATGCTTCTTAAATTTTTTGCAGATTTTTGAATAAGCAAGGGTCAAGGATTCCGTGAAAAATGGAGAAAACAGAAATTCGTGCAGTGGCTCAGTGTACTCAGTGGCTGCCATGGCAACAATTCCCGATTGTGGATTCGAACTTGTTCCCCAACCACCTTATTCGCCAGGCCTGGCCCCCTCCGACTTCCATCTTTTCCCCCCAAATGAAAAAAGCCTTGGCTGGTCACCATTTTGCCAGTGATGATGATGTCATAGCTGCGGTTGAGGAGTTTCTTGAGTCCCAAACAAAAGAGTTCTTCTACACCGGGATAAAAGCGCTTCAGCGCCGTTGGAGCAAGTGTGCAGCCCTTGAGGGGGACTATGTTGAAAAATAAAAGATAAAAAAAAAGATCAATGCCTCATCCCTTTTTAGTTTTTCTGATGCTTAAAATTTTCATACACCCCTCGTATTTCAGATTAAAATTGGCAATACATGACTTATAATTATTAGATTAGATTCAGCTCCAGAACCCTCCCCTTGTCTTTTCAATATGCCTCATACAAAAAACAAGTCGTCATGGCCATGTGTGGGGAAAAATGATGTAATGATGAAATAAGCTATGAAATATGACAGATGAGAAAGGATCATTGCATGCATGTACAGTTTTGCAGCTTGATGTGACAGGTTCCTTCTAATAAAACGAAAGCAATTAAGATTTGGTCGAGCCTTTTTGCAGATATACTTAACCTGACTATCAAACTTTAAATTCTTGTCCGGGACAATACCAAAAACTTCATTCACTTCCTCAATGATTTAATTCTTAATTCTTCCCTCAAATACATCATGTATGGGCCTGTTACGTATGGAAAAGCACATGGATACCGTTTTTTTAGGTTAAGAATTAGATGGGATAACTGGAGCCATTCAGAGATGTTCAATAAAGCCTGCGTCAGATGCTCACCTGCCAGGCTGCGTGTTTTTGAAGACACATGGATAACTGAGTTTGCATGTTCTCCCCGTGCGTGTGTGGGTTTTCTCCGGGTACTCCGGTTTCCTCCCACATTCCAAAAACATGCATGTTAGGTTAATTGGCGACTCTAAATTGTCCATAGGTATGAATGTGAGTGTGAATGGTTGTTTTTCTATATGTGCCCTGCCATTGGCTGGCGACCAGTCCAGGTTGTACCCTGCCTGTCCACAGTCAGATGGGATAGGTTCCAGCATACCCGCCACCCTAGTGAGGATGAGCGGTATAGATGGATGGATGGGTAATGGTAATGGGTTAAGCCTCGTTTACACTTGCCCACACTTTGTCCCCTGCAATGGTATGCAATTTTGCGTGAGTAAATTGGTCGTTAACAGGTGTGAAGTATGAGTAAACTGTGCGGGGCTGGGAAAATTTTGTAATATTCAAAATTTTCATGAACTAGTGGTGAATGCAACGTGAACGCACCGTGAAGGCAACGCAACCTATGTGCAAAAAATGCAGGCAGTGCGTATCAAAGCGTGGCTCTGCGTGTCTCATTCACATGAATGTGTTAACTTTTCCACCACCTCTTGGAGCAAGTCGGAGACAATTCTAGTATTTTTAGTATTTTATGTAGCATCATGGATCTTCCTTGTGATTTTCTGTTAAAAACTAATCATAATGCCCAAAGCCATGTCTTCTAGTCAGCTATTCCCTCTCCCAAGCTGTACGTACATATCTTTTTTTTTTTCCCAGTTTATTGCCTCATTCCTGTTCTCTGCACATTCTCTACCTGCAGCTACGAGAAAATATAGACTTGCCTTTCTTTATTGCTTGAGCTTCTTCTGTGGAGTACAACATCTTGTGGGTTGCTTGTAAACAGATGAATTAATGAAGCTGGGGTGATGCCTGCTGCTGCATGGCATTACGTGGGAAGCAGCCGGACAGAGCAGGACCAAAGAATGCCACGACTGCTTCACGGATGCGGGAAGTGGTGGTGACAGTGCATACCCATGCGGGAACAATGCGCGTCGCCCGTACTATTGTCATGCACAAGACGTAAACACTAAAATTCACAGTGTGCAACCCAGTCTTCACGCTTTTCAGGCGTGTCATAAATAAATAAATAAATGACACGTATTGCCATAGCAAGTTGCAGGACAATGCGTGCAAGTGTAAACGCCTCTTTAGTTTATTCCAAACATCCATACAAGGTTACCTTGAAGTACGTGTGATGTAGACAAAAACCTACGTTTTGCGTGTTGATGAGAGGCGAAAACAATTTTAATTTACGTGAGTTTGTAAAATATCCGTATGAGTGCGGACATGGCCTTAAAGTGCCCATGCGACATGCGTCATGGCCAGTTATGCAAATTAGACTATCACATCAGCCCCCAACATAATGCCACAGATAAATTGCAGTAACTTGAGGGCTCAATCATTTTCAGTTGAAATGTACGTATGCAGACATGCACACGTCTACTTGAAGGATGATGATGAATGAGGCATGAGAGGCGTAGTCCTACACAATATAGTCTATAAGGGAAAATGTCAATAAATGGGATGACATATTTGGATCAATACAGTATGTGTTGTATTTCATATTTCATAGTAGTTTTTTGTGGACATTATTGGAACAAGCCACACCCATGTGGACCTCACTTTAAAACAACAGCAAATGTTAAATTAATGTTACATACCGTATTTTCCGCACTATGTCACCCTTTTTTAAGGTTTGGCTGGTCCTTCGACTTGTGCTCTGCAGCGACTTATATGTTTTTATTTTCACACTGACAGCCGCGAGAAGGTGCTGTAGGCTTGTGTGCCAGTATCTTCTACCCCCATCACTCTTGTACTACTGAAAATTTACAACGTAAACACCAACTCATAAAGACAACTGAAGCCTGTCCACACGAATACGGATATTTAAAAACCCGCATATTTTTCTATGCGTTTTGGCCTCTCATCCCCACGCATATGGAGGTTTTTGTCCTTAAAACCTTTGGAAAACTCCAGCCAGAGTGAAGATGTTTTTAAAACTCCGGCTGCAGCGTATTTGTGTGGATGGCGAAGACGGAGCTTTTGGCTTGTTGCTGATGGATGACATAACAGTTATGTGCTGTTATTTCCACATTGCATAAGTATAATTTCATGTGTGCAATGTAATGTGTGAACAAACTTAGTAATTGGCGTGAAAGAAGCAAATGGGGGGAAAGGGTCGGATTAAATCAGATCTTCTTACAAGGTACTCCTTTTCCTTTTAAATTGTGTAACTTGAATCATGACGGCATCAATGGAACCTTGTATGCATGTTCCAAATGAGAAAACCACCACATTTGTGAACAATTTAAAAATGTATAGGTACAACGATATAAACCAATGAAACAATACTCACAAAATAATGACGTTATTCCCGTTTATTACATTTGCCTGTGGATATTCTCATTCACCCAGGTCATTGTATGTATCGATTGCAATTGGACTGTTCAGGTTGTCTTAGAAGACGTTTGGTGTTTTATCTGAGCAGGTTTTATCGGTTCATGCTGCTCAAAAGACTAGGTAGGACAGCTCTATGGACTGTGGAGGTTGTCTTGGAAGATGTTTCGCCTCTCATTTCAGCTCTAGTCTAGAGCTTCTGTGTAGGCTCTCAGTCGTACAGGAGTTGTCCATCGAGGGAAAGGCTTCTTGAGACGTCATCTGTACTTCTGTGAAGAAGGTGTCGGACGTTTCGCTCCTCATCCGAAGCCTTTCCCTCTAGTCTAGAGCTGTCCTATCTGAATGGCGAAATGTCTTCAAAGACAACTCGAACTGTCCATCTGCCATTCATTAAATACAGCTGCGTCTCAGTAAGTCAGAAAAGCACAGATCAAAGTCTGTATCATAAAATTGGCAAAAAGTTGAATATTATAAACTACTGGTTTAAGCTCTAATCAGCGAATGAACTGCAAAAAATCGAGATGCACCTGTGTATCGATTGTGCTCCACGTATCCTGAGAATCGAAACTGATAAATGCTGCACTTAACCTCTGGAAGTGTGTGTTTGTCAGCGTGTTTGATGGCGAGCGGAATGCGACATGGTCCCTCCTGTTGTGCTGATTTCAGGGTGTTCCACATTCCTCTCACCCGTGGAACAGGTTTCACTTTGAGCTTTTCTCTGTGCACCTGCTTCTTGTTTACTTTTTATTTCTGTTTCAAATAATTGTTGGTTGAAACACCTCGAATGGGCGACACAAGACTGAAATTAATGACAGATGTTGTGTTTGTCATGTGTCCCCCTCATAGCGTTCTCAGTAGCATTACTGAAAATGGGCACAAAAAGGTTCAATATTCAGTAAGACCATGACTCTAACCTGCAACCCTAATGACAATAAATAAATGGATGCATGGATGATTACTCCTAAACCAGGGGTTTTCAAAGTGTGAGACGCAGCATCTTGCAAGAAATAAAGAACATCTTTTTCAAACCTGCTCAGCGAACGCCAGTTACGTTGAAGGCAAAATGATAGATATTCATACCTAAAGTGAGCAAGCAAATAAAGTAAAGCAGAAAATTACACATAATATCTTCCATAAAATGAATTTTTGGCAGTATTATGTCCTCTTAAACCCTTTCAATCTCCAAACCCCGTGCTCTACATGTTTTTTGGCAATAGTGCACTCTAATGGGAAGAATAAGAAATCAATTATATTTTGATTATAATTATAAAGCTCATACATAAGCAGGTCATTTTTAATAGTGTGGCAACCATTGATATACACCGGTCAGTATATGTCTATACTTCCAATGTTTCATACAGGATTGCAATCTATTTGTGAGGTGTGTGTGTGTGTGTGTGGGAGGGGGCTTGGATGACATTAGTCGTCTAACTTGCTTAATTGGCTTGTGTGTGTATTTTTTATAGATATGGTGGGAGAAATGAAAAGCAAAACAAATACAAAAAAAGAAAAATTAAAAAAAGTTTAGAAATACAAATTAACTTTTTATTATGTCACAAGCAAGACAGAAGCTGCCTGTGAGTGCTTTTACATACATCACAAATATATTAAATATATTAAATCATGCTGTGTTGTAATTGAATTGAATTGAATTGGCATATTATTAGTATTGCAGGTATTCTATTAGTCTTGCAGGTTTGCATGATCTCACAACAGGCACAATATCCCCTAACAGTAGCCCGTGTTAGGGATTATTGTGCCTAAAACTCAACTCTGAACCCCTAACATCACTTCCTGTCCGCGTCACCTTAACACATTTACAGGAACACACACAAGTTGTCTTATTTCCTGGTTATTTTCTTGGTCAAATTGCACAACAAGATATCACACATAAGGAAGGAATCAGGCAGACAGGCTTATCATACTCCAAACCAGCAGTTTATGTAGACAGGATTTCACTACCGTGTAAATGCTGTCATATACTGTATGTTGCAGTGGTCTCAAAGTAAACAATAGAAAGATGTGATTCAAAGGAGTTGCCTGCATTGTATGGGATTGGTCTTCCAGCGCTCCTGAAGACATAATGTAGTGATTCATTGTGGTGAAAAGCTGAGCCTGATAAACGGTTTGCACTGGCACCCTGCCACGCACTACTGTCTTTAACTTACACACAAGGAAATGTGTTTAGTGTGAAAGTGCGTGAGACAAAATGATTTACTTGACTATTTGGGCCTTATAACCTCTGAACTTTTACGTATGAATCAGCAACTGCCATTGATCAGGAGGATACATACAGTATACTGTGCAGTAATCCCTCGTTTATTGCAGTTAATTGTTTCCCGAATCGACTGTGAGAAGTGAATTTCTGATTTATTAATCAAATATTTTTGTAGCTAGAGCAAAGAAAACCTGTTTACAACCTTATAAATACAGTTTTAAACATTATTAGAGCCCTCTAGGCATATAAGAACACCCCTATAGTCACCTTTACACCCGTGCTACCCATTATAGTAGACATCCATCCATTCATTTTCTATGCCGCTTATCTTCACTAGGGTATGCGGGTATGCTGGGGCGTATCTCAGCTGACTTCGGGCGAGAAGCGGGGTACACCCTGGACTGGCACATATAGACAAACAACCTTTCACACTCACAATCATACCTATGGACAAGTTAGAGTTGCCAATTAATTGCCAATTAATTAATGCATTTTTGCAAACCCCACACAGAGATGCCCAAATGGAGATTCGAACCCAGGTCTTCCAGGGTCCTGTTCCACAAAAGTAGGATTCAGACATCCAGGATAAATGACTCAGCTGAGCTCAACCAACGCAAAACAAAAGAGTTGAGGCTTAATTGGTTGCACAAAGCACAAGCCAGGATGAGTAGACACTGATCAATCAAGCCAGGTGAAACCAATCCCGGATCAGTGCGCGTATGCGGCTTACATAAATAGAACCGTTGAATCAGTTGAAATTGTGGGTGAAATGGACTGGAGATGTGAGTGAAGTTGTGTAAATATAACTCCATCAGACTATATAGTTCCTTTATCTTGTAGATGTGTACAGTCAAACCTGTCTTAGCGGCCACCTTTATAGAACGGCCACCTGCCTATAGCAGCCACTGAAAAATCCCCCGCAGCAAATTTACATGTTATAGACCCTGTGTATAGCAGTCACTGTCCAACGCGGCCAGTGGCCACCCAATTTGTTTCCCTGCATATAGCGGCCAAATGACCAACTCAAGTAGAAGCTTCATGCACGAAAAAGTTTTTCAATCAATGAAGCCGTCGTGTGTAGACTTTAATTACTGAGTCCTAGCTCAGTCACAATCATTCACAAGATCCACACAAACTGTCAGTTGTTCCACATAAAAAAGCCGTCTTCTTTTGAGCTTGCTGTTTCCTGGTCAAACATGTAACTTTAAGAGCATTTGCACCAAACCGCAAATTAGGCTGGGAACAGGACGTGCTCCCAGCGACGCTTCCATTAAAAAAAAAAACACACACGCTAGCATGCATGCGGCAGCGGGAGCAAAACTGAGTTCGGTTGTACTTACTTGAAGTATTTTAGAATGTACTCACGTTATTTTTCATCAATCCTCATCCACAAATCCATCAAAGTCCTCATCTTCTGTATTCGACACAAAAAAAGCCGTCTTCTTTTCCGTTCGCAACTAGTCTGTTAACTTGTCAGTGTTATTCAGCTCCGAAGCAAAGAAGGAAACTTCTCCTGTTGCTTCTGCCAACTTTATTTATTGAACGCGGCCACCAGACAGCAGCTCAGAACACACAAACATCTCTCAGCATCGTCTCTCCTTCCTGCTTGCCCACAAGGCAAATGTTGAACAAGCCCCACTACATACACTGTAGCTGTCCAGCCAGTGCCTGTAAGAAATGACACCGTTTATTTCCTGGTGTGCACTGGTCAATACTGTAATGCCGCTTGTTGTGGGGAAGGAGAGACTCACGTCGCCGATGCACTTTAATGGCTTTATTAACAGCGGAGAACACTGCAGGACTTTACATCCACGCCAACATAAACATACTTCCCAACTCTCTCCAAACTCACAGCTAGCACTGAGCCTAGCTCTCCTGCTCGGGACGCCCACCGTCATTTCCCGTCACTTCCTGATGAACTAAAGCTGTAATGACAACTCTGCCGTATAAAAAGTAAAATATTAAAAACAAGCGTAAGACATTACTAGCACAGCTTTGTTCTGTGGGTCGTGGATATATTCTATCAGTTATTATTAAGCCCCTAGCTTCCTTTTAGTAAGTAAAAACCTTGGCTATGATTGCACTACATTGTCATGTAGACCTACAAAGTACACTTGGAAGAAGAAGAGGTGAATAAATGTATTGCAACCGATGTGAAACTGATGAGGGGTAGGATTAAATAAGCTTTGCTTCTTCCTGCTCCTTTTTGGACATGCAAAATTGTGAATTGTACTATGTGATGTGCTACTGTTTGACTCATGCATGTTCAGGATTAAAACCATGAACCATGATGATAACAAGCCTAGTAGTGCTTTTATCTGCAGTCCGCAGTGTCCTCTACTGGTCAACATTATTATTATTTTTTTTTTCCCCTTTTTTTTCTTTTTTTTCCTCTACTGGTCAACATTCAAACTGGCCGCCAACCTGTCTATAGAGGCCACCTGTCTATAGCGGCCACTTTTGCAGACTCCCTCTAGTGGCCGCTATAGACAAGTTTGACTGTATTTGTATGATTGTTACATCATCTAAAACCCTATATGTTCAATGATTGAAATGAATGATGGCAAATGTTGAAATAATGACAGTGGATTTACTTGAATGTGAAAACAATGTGTAGTGGGCACTGGATTCATTATTGGTTTCCATTTATGATGACTACTGACGGAGATGAGGGATGAGATTAAATAGATGCTGGACCTTAGCCTGGTCTGGAGCAGGCTAACGCCACAGAATAAATCACCATGGTAACTTATGTCAGAACATATTCCATTTTCCACTATCCCACTTTTGTGCAACTGGATCACTGATAAGTTGAGACCAAGATATCCCAGCTAAATCCCTTATCCTAGTTTTGTGCAACAGGCCCCTGAGCGCCTGACTGCGTGGCCAACATGCTATCCACTAGGCCACCGTGGGGCTATAGTTGGTTCCAATCCTGCCTCTTCAATATTACGTCTATTATCATTACTAGTAGCGATGCCATTGTTCACAATCTGATTGCCACTGGCTGCCCTGTTCTCTAAACGAGAAATATCATCACATTTTAATCTTGCGAGATCTCGTGCCACCACAAATAAAACATACCTGTATATACAGTCAAACCTGTCTATAGCGGTCACTAAAGGGAAACTGCAAAAGTGGCCGCTATAGACAGGTGGCCGTTACTGTATAGACAGGTTGGCGGCCATTTTGAATTTGTGCGTGCACATATTAACATGTCTGTGATTAGAAGCTTGTTGTGTTTGTAGATACAGTTGTAAAGAACTACTAGGTTAATAAACCGCTTGTTAATAAAGCGATTAAAGTGCATCGGCGACGTGAGTCTCTCCTTCCCCACAACAAGAGGCATTACAGTATTGACCAGTGCACATTGTCTCACACCAGGAAATAAACGGTGTCACTGTCTGCAACAAGCTCCAAAGAAGACAGCTTGTGTGGATCTTGTGAATGATTGTGACTGAGCGATTGTGACTGAGCTAGGACTCAGTAATTAAAGTCTACACACGACGGCTTCATTGATTAAAAAACAAACCTTTTTCATGCATGAAGCTTCTGCTTGAGTCAGCATTTTGGCCGCTATATGCGGTCAGATATTGACCAAGGGATACAAAATGGGTGGCCGCTGGCCGCGTTAGACAGGCGACCGCTATACACAGGGTCTATAACACGCAAATTTTCTGCGGGGGAGTTTTCAGTGGCCGCTATAGGCAGGTGGCCGTTCTATACAGGTGGCTGCTAAGACAGGTTTGACTGTATATATTTTAACCAAAAATCAGCGACTCTATATGTTTGTGAATGCTGAATAGCAACTGTGCGGAGGGATCCACTGTAATGTTCTTTTTTTTTCCCAGGGAGTTTGATCCCGGATACATAGAGGAATTTGGGTCTTCACCTCCCTCACATCCCACCTCTTACAGTGCACCTTCACCTCCTTCTCTTTCTTCCACATCTTCACCACTGCATCAAAAACAACAAAAACAAAGCGGCCACAGCAGACCATGCTCCACAGGGGGAGTCCAGCTGCGCACCAAGAACAGGTATGCAACACGAATATCAGCGACAGCTGGTGAACAACATGTGAAGCGTGTGATCAGCTATGACATGAATCATCTAGGTTGTGGCTGCGTGGGATTTCATGATCTGATGAAGACAATAGTGGCATGGGTGCTGCAAGTTAAACAGGAAATGGCTGTATGGATTAGGCTGATTTGGTTGTATTCTATACAGGCATGGCCAAAAACATTGGCAAGTTTGGCATGCCAGTGTTTTGTGTTAGTTGCGTAGGTCATGACCCCTGCTGGACGTCCTAGCTGCATTCCTTTTGCGTATTCACAAGTGTAAGAGGGTTTATTAAAACCAGTTGTATTCTTTGGAATTCATCTTGTAAGCAAAGTTTCTATGGCGACCACTTAACGTTCTCTGTCTTCTTCTGCGACCGTGTATCTTTACCTTGACTGTTTACATTAGCTGTACCATTGAGGAAATGAAAGATGTTAACTGAGACACGGGCAGCATGATGATTAGTGGTTAGCACATCTGCCTCACAGTCATCCAGGTGCCAATCTCTGTTGGAACACCTCAAAGTGGACTTTGCATGTTTTCTGTGGGTACTGCGGCTTCCTCCCACATCCCAAAAACATCCATGTTAGGTTAACTGGAGGCTCTAAATCAAACCAACATAGATGCTAAAATGTAGATGTCAAGAAAAAACTTTGTGATGTAGGTGAAAAAGCGTATTATTAATATGAAGTTAGGTCGTTGCTCGTTTTTTCCCATTTTTGCAGTTTAGTTTTTATTTTCCACATATTTCAACTATCTAATATTTCAACTAATCTTCATAAATGTTCTTTTTGGAATATTCTGACTTTATTTCCATAATATTTTGACTGTATTCCCATAATATTGTTACTTTTTCTCCAACCTAATTTTCAAAAAAATTGAACTTTATTTTGTTTTATTTGTTTGTCATAATATTACAACCTTTAAAAAAATACATGTTTTTTTTTAAAGTATTTTGACTAAAATGACTGTATTCATGTAAAATTGTGGCTTAGTTTCTTGTTACAATAAGAATTCTTTTGCTTTATTCTCATAAAACACAGCTGTTTTTTTTTTATTTATTACAGCTGCTGTTTAAAAAAAAGTAGTTTTTAACAATTTCCACTTCCTTTTTGAAAATTTTCTTCTCATAATTATGACTTTATCCCCATAGTATTTTGACTTTATTCTTGTAACATAACTTTTTCCGCAACCTAATATTCCAAAAATTCCAACTTTATTTATTGTTTTGTTTGTTTTTCCATAATATTATGACTTAAAAAAATATTTAAACTTTATGCTACTTAGCATAAAGTCTTCGTAATATTACGACACTATTCTTGTAAAATTGCACCTTTTTCTCATTACGTGACAACTTTTTTTTTCCTATTTTGACTTGAATCTAGTCAAATCACTACTAACAGCTGCCGCTGGCCGCAAATGGCACCTCAGACCACGCTTTGGACACCCCTGCTTTAAATTGTCCACGGGTGTGAATGTGATTGACTGGTGACCGGTCCAGGTGCACCCCCCCTCTTGCCAGAAGCTGAGCTGGGATAGACTCATTTTATCACCCTGATGAAGATATAGAATGGATGAATCATTGAAACACATAGCTGAAACCAATATTCAGACTTCTAATTGGAATGGATCCCCTCACATTCACAATTCAGCATTCACTGGTTCATTGATTTTTGGTCCAAAAAAAGTTTCTTTTTCTTAAAAAATAAGCAATTTTTTCCATAGAAAACACATCTCATTCACCCGAAGTTGGTAATCATTTATAAATTGACTGATGTTTTTTCGTCAAGCTTTGTTTGGTGGTCCTTGAATGCACCACAGTTGATGTGAGACGCAAAAGTAAAACTTATACTAACTGGGACACGGTGACTCTGATTGTGTTGATGGATCTTCTTATCGCATTATAATTAATTAGTGGTGAGTACCTATACATTTTACACTTCAAAATATGTTTAATAAGTGTGTGAGGCAAATTGGAGAGAGAGAAAAGGGGAGGGTTCTGTAGCAGAATCTAATCCAATAATTACAAAAGCAAATTTTGTTGCAAATGTTGATCTCTGAACGGGGGGATCTCTCTCGGGGCTGCACTAAAAACAATTGCCACCTCGAGTCACGCCAAGATGCAAATCAAATTTCTGAATGACGGCGATTATTTTTATTTTACTTAACAAACACACACTGCCATTTTGCTGTGCCTCACTAGCCAGGGCGAATTGGCCCCACCTGCCCTGGTTCATTTGACTTTATTACGTCCATGAATGTACTCTCTATTGAGCGAATGCACCATGTTTTTGACTTAATGGATTATTTTCAGTCTTTCTATTCATTTTTATTAAGAAAGTCCCCCGTCAACTGGCCTTCCGGGACCTCCCATGAAATACGGCGCTGTACAAGGATGAACCAAAAAGATCTTTGGCATGATAAATATGTGAATACGATAACTATATCTGGAATAATACACTAGGTCCCCAACTAACGAACACAATTGGTTCCAGACGACCGTTTGCAAGTCGATTTGTTCGTAAGTCCAACAAAAGATAATATTACCAATGATATAGGTACTACATGTACATGTATACATATACAGTATATGCGTATGTATGTAAATATGAGTTTGGATGTAGTAATAATATTAAACAAGGATAATTAATGAAAAAACAATAATAAAAATGATATAATAATACGTAATGATAAATGTTATTTACCTTTGAAGAGGAGTGGTCGAGCATACGTCGTCGTGGTGGAGGATGAGGAGGACAAATCCTCGTCGTCGTTAGACTCTTCTAAAAGAGGTAGTGTTCTGTGGGTGGTGTAGAATTAAGCAGGCCTATTAACTCTTCATAAACTTTAATCACACGCTCTGTCCGCGTTGCATCATACAGCTACAATTTAGCTTTGCATTTCTCCTTTACACTCGCTCCCCACTGTCTTCCTCTACCTGTTGGTCCCATTAGCAGTGTCACAGTGCCCTCTACTGGTCAAGCATGTAGCAGTATAAATATTGAGTTACTACAAGGCAAAATACATGAAAATATAGACCAGTCAGCTTGAGTTGGTATCGCCGAATGTTCGCAAGTCGGATGTTTGTAAGATGGGGACCTAGTGTATTGTGTTGTGTATTGTATAAATGTAGTAATTAAATTCAATTAGTTGTAATTTTGGACCCTAAGTAGGGTTTTGGTGCTGAAAAAAATAAGAGTTAGGTTTGTAAAGCAACTTTTTTGTTTTAATAGCCATCCATCCATCCATCCACCCATTTTCTATGCCACTTATCCTCCCTAGGGTCGTATGCTGGAGCTATCTCAGCTGACTTCGGGCGAGAGGCAGGGTACACCCTGGACTGGTTGCCAGCCGCAGTCTGGTCGCAGAGCACATATAGACAAACAACCATTTACACTCACATTCACTTGACCTCCTGACCTTCCAGACCTCCTGACTGAGTGGCCAACATGCTATCCGCTAGGCCACCAAACAAAACTGCATATTTCAGAGTGGCCTTTTATTGTGGGCAGTCTAAGGCACAGTAATCACGGAGTCTAATCAGCATCTTAATATAGCACACCTGTGAGGTGGGATGGATTACCTCAGCAAAGGAGAAGTGCTCACTATCACACATTTAGACAGATTTGTGAACAATCTTTGAGAGAAATGGTGATATTTTGAATGTGGAAGAAGTTTTAGATCATTGAGTTCATCTCATAAAAAATGGGAGCAAAAACAAAAGTGGTGCGTTTATATTTTTGTTGAGTGTATGAATAAAATAAAATGACCTTGTTCACTGGAAACAAATGTTGAGAGGGCTCTCTGGTTTGCACTGCTGCCTCACCGCAAAAAGGTCTTTGGTTCAAATCCAGACTTGGAGCGTTTTAATGGGACGTGCTTCTTATCTCAATGCCTTTGTGGTTGTTTTGGGGGTTCTCGGATTTCCCCACACAATTACAAATATCTATGCTATGTTAATTTCTAAGCAGTCCTCCTCAAGATCTGGACACCGTCTCTTGGGGACTGAAACAGTGTGTGACAAATAAATGGAAACTCATCCAGTTAGTGGAAAAATCTCACAGGAACCACCAAAAGGCAGTTGAAATCTGCTTCCATGCCATTGCAGATTCTCTAATTAAAAGTAAAATCATTGTGGAGTACAAGGTATGCTGGGAATGAGGTCAGTGCCGTGCATCTTATCTGCAGTATTCTGGTTTTCTTGCATCACACTGCTTGTTGAGACACTTGTGTCTCCCATGTGTACTCTCAGTCCATACAAACAGTCTATAAATACTATCGCTCGTCTGTAGCTAGTTTCATCCAAATATGGAGGTCAGATCGTTTGTGTGTGTGTGTGTGTGTGTGTGTGTGTGAGGGTCAACATGGTGAACATAACAGCCTCACGAGGGTGCTAGAGTGACTGAAGACATTAATGTTGATTCCTGGGTTGGTTTTCATGCATGCTGCAGTTTTAATAGAGTGGAATGTGAAGTCGTGATTGGGTGCCTTTATGGAATAATCTGTTCGGGCAGAAGTTCCCAAAGAGTGGACCACACCACACACACGAGCTACTGCTATTGTGTGGAAAAGCTGCCAAAGCCCTGAGTTTTCATCAGCATGAGCATTAACTGGAAGTTAACATAGTACAGTGTCTGATGACAAACAAAAAGAATGAAAACCGGAGGAATTTTTTCCTTAGAAATAACGTACCTTAATCCCTCATTTTTTTGCGGTTAAGTGGTTCCAGACTCAACTGTCATAAGTGAATTTCCACGAAGTAGGATTCCTTATTTATAAATGGTATATTTTTGTATATTAGATCATAGAAAACCTCTTTACAACCTTCTAAATACAATTTTTTAACATTATTAGAGCCCTCTAGAAATAAAATAAGACCCCTATAGTCGCCTTTACACTCGTGTTACCCAATATAGTGGACATAAAAACATATAAGACTTAAATTAAGACTCATGCTTGTGTGTGTTGCTGTAAATGTGTTCTGGTGCTAGGGGAGCTGAGTGAACGGGCTGACAGGAAGTGACGTCGGGGGTTCAGATTTGGCTTTTTATCTTGGTGTGGGTTACGGCTGCAACTGTAGCTCAGTTAGGGATTATTTTGCCTGTTGTGCAATATGTCAAACCTTCAGTTAAAGCCTGTTGTCTTCTGTGTCTCACCGAACGTGACAGTAACATTACTGTTACCCAGTCACCAATGTAGAATTCTACAGTACATACAGTTTCATCACAGCAACATTGAGTGCGTCTTCTGAATGCCCTATATTTGTATTTTAATTCATTTAACCAACCACAAAACAGCATGATTTATTAGGAAAGAAAAACCGTGACAGTGTGAAGCCGTAAAATTCGGAAGTCTGAGAACACCGGCTTGTCATTGCCGTGTCTTCAGGGAATACAAAAACGATGATGTCACCAACCTACCGCCGCCTCATGGCCGTCATGTGACCAGAAGTGAGCTTTGACAACAAAGCAACATGATAATATTATTAAACATAATATTTTGACAGACATGACCCACCCCAGTCGACATTCTACTCATATATTGTTGTCTTTTTACTCCATATTACTGGCAGAAGTAATTCCACTTCTCGTAAGTCTTGAAAAGCGGAAGACGACGTACTCATGGGCATGCGTTCTTTCTTCTTCTATGTTTTGGTGTGTTATGTGGTTCCGCCCTTGTGTTTGTTTACGCACGTGTGCTTGTGTATTACATCGTTTTCACTCAGTGATTCGTTCCCGTCTTGATGTAACTATTTTTAATCTGGCACAGTATGGACATGACTTTTTTTCAACCCGCCAAAAAGAAAATCTCAGGAACGTTCCCGTGTGAACAAGGCCTAATAAAGTATCTATCCATCCGTCTATTGAATTCAAAAGCGTTTCTCACTGGGAATTGCACTTGCAACTTTCATTGGCCCCATGACAGGTTATTTCTCAGTCACACTCAATGAAAAACGCACAAACAGTAAGTCAGCAATGCGTAGGGTGCTTTGTTTGGACACTCGATTCTACGGAATGACACGATACAGGGCAAACGTAACAGTTTGATGTCCTGAAAACCCGGAACCTCATAGCCAAAGCAACTCTTTAAAAAAAAAAAAAAAGAATTATATTTATACTCATTTATATTGTGACGTTTTGTGTTCATAAACAGGCATAAACAGGCAACATTTTTCTGTTGTAACATCATTAAAATGCCTATTTTGATTCCAAAGGGGATCTAATAAGGGGTTCTACTTGTGCATAGTCATTATAGTAAAACAACAAATCTAATGTAAAGTAAGACTTCTGCACAGTTGAAATAGTGCCTGTCTTCTGTCAAAGTACCCTTTTGCTTTGTTCCCTCATTCCAATCTAACCACAACAGGAGCAACTGCTTCAGTATCCAGCTCAAGATACTTAGAGGGAAGTCTTGGGGAACCGGGATCAAACTGGCAGCCTCTCAGTTGCAAGCCAACCATACTCCACCTGATCCAAGCATACAGTATACTCAACAGATAAAACTATTCTCTACCCACAAAATCCCTTGGCTCAGGGCGGTTATCAGATAACATTTGGGTGGGGATGGGGAGGATTCTTGTGTCTGATTCGTCCAAAAACAGGAAGTGGAGCAGAGCCCCTTGAGGCTGGGTGTTGATTTGAGAAAGACAGATGTTGATAACAGTATCCAATTCCTTTCATTTCCTCTCCTTCTTCCCTTTATCTCATTTTCTCATCTATCCCCAACCATCACTGTATCTGTCTTTTGCCTCTACTCACCACTTTTTCTTAGTTTTTATTTATCCCCATCTTGTTTCTGCTCTTTTCCCAAATTCCATCCTCCTTCTTTGCAGTGTTTTCTCAGTTCCTCCCGCCTCCCCTTCTTTTCCTTCCCACTGCGTCTCTCCTCGCCTAGCATGTCTTGTCCTCCCATGCCCTCTCTGACCTCTTCTTGCTTCAGTTTATTTCTTCCTCACATCTGCTGACTCATCACATTTTCTGAAAATGAGATCATCACATAACTGCTTTGAACACCAGCGCAACACAAACAAATTCTCTTTTATCAGATGACTCTTGTTGTCCCATTGACTATTAAAAGTGCAGTCCTGTCTCCCTACATTCATTGTGATCGAGTTGGCCCTAAATACCAATAAGTACTCTTCAAACCTGCCATGTATAAGTGTCTCTTGTAATTTGATGACCAACGGAATGCTCTAAAGAAGGGATTTTCCACTGGGCTTGTGGACTTTGAGTGAATAACGTCATGTTCCATCAGTCCTTGAACTGATCCTTGAGGATGTCCTAGAGCAAAGTCCAGCTACAGGCCACTTGCAGCCCGCAGCTCGGCATATTTTCTTTCAAAATAACATAAAGCAACATTAAACACAGACATCAGAACATTACGAAGGATGGTTGGGGCCACAGTGAAAAGAAAACAATGAAAAAGTTCTGGTAAACATGATAAAAAAAAAAGAAAAAGTATTAGCCTCGATTTGGATATTCAAGAATAATTTAAATGAAAGTAAACAAAAAAAAACTTAGCATTTGACATCTACAGCTACTACACGCCAGGAATTATTTGTTGATATGTCAAAACTATAGATTAGAAAACATTAAAATATTATAATACATCGTCCACTAGTATATTTGACTATGTCCAAAATGTATTGGCTTATGAAATATTAATATATTATTTGGATCTTCAGGTAATTTATCAATTAACATTTTAGATTTAGAAAAAATATTGGAAAAAATTGTATTTATGTTATTTAGATAATCATTAGATTCATAATTTCAATAAATGAGTAACATAATAAAGAGAAATATACAGGCCTCTAGTTTGTATGCAGAACATGCAAATATGGAAGAGATCACGTAAAATGTGTAGTGCAATAATAATTAATAATAATAATAATAATAATAATAATAATAATAATAAATCAGAGAATAATACATAATAATGATAATAATTATACATAATAATTGTATAGGTTAATGATATTTAACTTGATATTTAACCTTAGGGGACCAAAAGGGTATTTAATTTCAATATATTGTTTCATTTTAATGTTAATTGTATAAAACTGAATTTGTAACCGAAATTGAACTAAAAATGAGATTTTCATATGTGCCTACACTCCTTACCCGCGGGACCAATTTGGTGCCATGGACTCCCATTATAACCACATATTGAGACTGATTTAAAAGTAGAAAAAAAGCATATGCATATATTACATTATTCATTTTCATTACATTTTTATGTTATGTGAGGGACCTTTTTGAGGCTTAAGGGTACAAAATATGTATATTTTTAAAATAAACTCATTAATCAATGAGGCTTTAATAACGTAAACATATCCCACGGTGCACCTAATGATTAGTACACACTTCCTATTTTGTGTTGTTTCCATTGGAAAAAAGACATAAAAACGAGAGGGACCGAGGCTAAAAAAAAAAAAAAAAAGGATGATTTTGTTTTTCAGGGGCCTCAAGGTTTAACTACTAAGCAGGTGTTGACCTACATTGGATTGGTTTTAGCACCTTTTAATGTACAATGGAATGGAATGTGAAATACATCACATTGTTCAATTTGAAGTTCCACATGTCCAAAAGGGGTAGGACGAAGCAAAACTTTTTTTAATCCTAAGCCTTGTCCATTTCACATCAATTGCAATACATTTATTCACTTCCTGTATTCCGATGTAGTCTTTACCTGTTGTTTTAGTCTTTACCAGTCTTTACATGGAAAAATTATGCAATGGAAAATGATAAGGTAATGTATCAGTGTAGTAATATAATTGTCAAGGTTTTTCTTCAAACATAATAAATAATAATCACATAATTAGTATAATAGTGAATAAATGATAATGAGTTTAAATAGACATAACTGAACTTAGCTGTAATAACAGGTGAATACCGACAACGAACTCACAAGAATGAAGAGTAATGAGTGTTGTAGTGATTAGACGTCGCATTTTGTACACATTGGTTCAAATCTCTTCTTCCTTGTATTTTGCAAACATCAACTGCTTGTGTTGTTTCTTGAAATCCCTCATTTTGGTGCGTTGTTTGAGTTCCTTACTCAATTCGTTCCATAATTTGATTCCACATACTGAAATGCTGTGAGTTTTTAGCGTTGTTCTCGCATATAAGTGTTTTACTGTAAGGGTAGTTTTTCCCTGAGACCATATTTGTCCTGTCTTGTTTAAAAGTATTGTATGACTAGGTTATTGTTTGCTTTATGCAAAATTTTAGCTGTTTGAAAATTAACTATATCAGCGAATTTTAATATTTGTTATTTTTGAAATAGAGGAGGCATAGAGGATGGAACTCATCAAGAAAATTCCATCTTAAAGAGTCCTCAAAGAGGGTTTTGTAGGTCACTGAGAAGCGCGCATGTACTCGCACACACTCTTGGACACGCCCGCACACAGCAGCTATTAACATAGTTCAAGCACATGTTTTGACACACGTTGATTTTGATTTCCGGCCAGATCAGGGGCGATTATTGTTATTATCGGCTGTAGCAAAAGTTTCCCACGACACTTCTGTTGGGGAAAAAAAAAACACTTTGTCAGAATGCTCAGTGAGACTACGCATTAGAACAGTAATGACATAATTTGTCTAATCTGGCATCTTTCTCATTCCTTGGAGCGGATATGAAAAGCTATAACAAATGCTGTTGAGTTTTCTTTCTAGCCATTTGAGTGCATGCATTTGTGGCAGTATAGTCATTGCAGTCACATGCTGTACACTCCAGGTTGAAGGCCCTGTTTACACTGCATTTTGTTGATGAAATTAGATATTGAAGCTGTAGTGGTCTTTTGCAAGTTATAGGACTGGATTTGTTGCATTCACCTACAGTGCCCAGTACAATACTTTATACCGTATTGTATCAAATATTGGAACAGTGAAGCCAATTCCTTTATTTTTGCTATAGACCGAAAACATTTGGATCAGAAAAACTAATAGGAGACAAGAGAGCAACATTTCAGCTTTTATTTCCAGGTGTTTACATCTGGATCCGATGCACAGCTTAGAAGATAGCACCTTTTGTTTCAACCCAAGCATTTTTCATGTGAGCAAAAATATTGGAACATGTCAGTGACTCGCCCAAGTTTGGCCGATTGCCACGCTTATCAATCAATAAATAGCAGTGACTGTCTACACTCACTTCAGATTGGGTAGGATACATTTTGCCTGTGTAGACTCAAGTGAGGAAATGTGCTTTTTAAAAACCAAATGATGTCTACAGGGCTCGAGTAATGGTAAAACCCCTATTTAGAAAGTCAAACAGGTTTTCTATGCTCTAACTACGAAAATATTCAATTTATTCATATTGAATCTTACTTTACGGAAATTCACTTATCACGGTCGGTTCTGGAAACGACTGTATTTGTATTTTACGTAATGTAGCCATTTTTGTGCTTGAAAATGCTTAATTTAGGCAAAAGATCCGTAAAAATTTGCTTAAATACAGTCGTCCCTTGTTTGATAGCGCTTAATTGGGTCCACAATAAATGAATTTCCGCGATATAGGAGTCAATGCTAATAAATTGAATATTTTTGTAGTTAGAGCGTAGAAAACCTGTTTATGACCTTACAAATCATTTTTAACATTATTAGAGCCCTGTAGACATGAAATAACGCTCCTATAGTCACCTTTACACTTCTGCGAATAATTGTTTACATCATATTGCGCAACTCTTATGCTGCAGGGACTCGAGATGGCCGTAGCGAGCTAGCAAGCTACTGAGCTAACCAGTTAGCCTCGAATTTATTTTGTCTAAACTAAAGAAGCCAAAACCCTACCACTTCCACACTTTTTTCACTCTGTCATGTCGGACATACCATGGCTGACTTCATCTTGTTTTAAGGTAATGTAGTTTTCATCAATGTTTTGTGTCATTAGTGCCTTCCTTCGAACAGAATACTACATATCACTTGTATTTCAATATGTTTTGACTAATAATACACCATAGTCTACCACAAAACAGCGATCAGTTATTAATTTCTGAAAAAACGCAATAGCGATGGAGCGATAATCAAGACGCAATGTTGTATGTACAGGTTTTTTTAACTAAAAGGCCGTACTCAACCACAAAACAGCATGATTTATTAATTCTTATATATTTTGGATTTTTGAGTGAGGGTGAACAGGTAGCGCCAAATCTAAAAAGGAAAAAAAAAATGATAGCACTAAATCTGTTTGTGGTGGTCCAAATGTATTTGTGGTGGGCGAATAAATTAATGTATAGAATAAAACTTTCTTCCACCTTTCAATTTCCCATGTTTGGTGCTCTCATGCAAATTCCAAACGGGCAATTTTGTGACTTTGAAGGAGACGAGGCCTTTGAAGACTTAAAACGCTCTTGCAGATGCTGTCTGATGGTTATTGGACTGCACTCGGCACCAGCAACAACCTTCATTTTTGTCTGGGATCGTCCCGTATCTTCACGGACTGCCAATCGGATCCTCCGGTTCAGGGCCGGTGACATTTTTTGGGTCTACCACTTGACTTTTTTTTCCCATAACACAGGATCTTTGAAGAAGTTTAAAATCGAGAGACCTTGCTTATGCAGCTGTGTAGGCTCTCAGTCGTACAGGAGTTGTCCATCGAGGAAAAGGCTTCTTGAGACGTCATCTGTACTTCTGTGAAGAAGGTGTCGGACGTTTCGCTCCTCATCCGAAGAGCTTCGTCAGCGAACTAATAAGTGCTGGTAGCCTAGGCCTTAAATACAGTAAGAGTGGGCGGAATTGGTGTGCCAACACCCTCCTCCTATTGGTTCCTTACACTAAGCCTGGGCGGAGTAGTGGTATAATCCTATCCTGCTATTAACACCTCCGATAAAAGGGAAGTGTCGCTCCCTGAGTTGGGTATGAACGACTCTGATACTGGCTCGTTAGCATCTATTGTTCTGGCTCGGCCCTGGCTTCACCTCATTTGCAAGACTAAGAGTACAGATGACGTCTCAAGAAGCCTTTTCCTTGCTTATGCAGCTTATGCAGAGAGAAAGCTTTTTTGCCTTTACCATCAAGAGATCATGACGGTGTGAATACCAGACAGAAAGTGGCATTGAATCCACATCCACGCTCTTAAAGCCTGTGGTCTTAAACCTTTGATCAGCCGATGAACAGCCTATTTCACTTTAATGCTTGTTTGCAATAAATTGCTTACTTGTCTCATTCCAATTTCTTCTTTTTGCATTTTGAAGCTGTACTTAAAACCTCCTTAAGATCCAACAGCAAAATGTAAATTCATGGAGTTTTTCAACTGGTCTTAAAAGTTTGATCAGGAGTGTACACTTACTATATATTCATGAGAATTTATATTGTTTTATGTTAAGTAATAACAAGGTCAGTTTATTCTGTGAAGTGAAGCAGGACTGATTTCTATTTAAGAAATGTTATTTTTGCACTAAAACATCAATTATTGAACAATTGTTAACATGTATTCATATTACTCCAAAACACGCATGCAATTAAATTCGAGTTCAAGTCAAATAGTATCAAAATAATTTCACACAAATTTTACAAAAGACCGAAAAAATAAGCCAGTAGGACTAAATACAGCCTGGTTGGCTGGCCCCGCCAACAAGGTCCCTTATTTATTTTTGAAGGAGTTGAAAACCCTATCTGTAAATAGTATAAAGAATTTTAACTGTTGTACCCTTAAGGAAATTACTCCCCCTTCTCTTTACTTTTTTACATACTGACACTCGTTCTCTAACAACTCTTATCTTCCTCCATCCCTCTGTTACTCATTCTCCCTCAGTATCTCTCGCCTCCCTTCCTCTTCTCTCTCACTCCTTTTTCAGTGTCTCGCTCTCTTAGGACAACATTCATCGCTACCTTCAGGCCAGACTGGGAATGTTTACTTCATGCTTTTAAAATGCGGCAGCCTAATGACTCGTAATTGCTTCATTTGCTTAACAAGCTCAGGGTCAGGGGCCAAAGCAGCGTGATTCTCTCCGGCACTCCAGTAGCAGACTAGAAGTAGTAGAGTTTGGATGTGCGGGGGATTTCTATTTAGTTTGGCTTGATTGTAGAAATAGACAAATATAGGAGAGCAGAGATTGCATATTTAAGGCACAAAAAGGAATGTAAGGTGAAGCTTAACAAAATTCTACGGCTCAAAAGCCTGCAGAAAAGTTCATTTCAAGGAGGACAAAGAGCATTTGAGCTTATGTAAAGGAGCCCTCACGGATACAATTTCAACAGAAATTGATATCAGATATGTTTTAAAAAGGCTGAACCAGACGAGCGTGATTGCTCACCGCTCTGGGACTTTAAAAGACCGCAAGAAGCAACGTGAGACTTTCAGCTGAGAATTGAGGCATTTGAATATCAACACCAAAAAGTGGATTTTGGATTGAGACCATGGAGTTGTTGGAGTTGTTCTACCGTAGGAAACTCCGCAGGAAGCAGAAAAAAGCGGAGCTCCACCGCTCCGATGGCGCGCTTTGTCGCTCGCCGGAAGAGGCCAATGTCAACACCCTGGCGACCGGCTTCATCTCCAAAGTCCTCAGATTCACCTCCAGGTAAAACGAAGCGGAATAGCGGTGGTCACACTTCTGTCTGCTTGTATGCTCGCTGGCTCTCTCATCATTATATGATGGACTCTTTGTGGTCTATGTGGTCCAGGTTTCAGAGTCAACTCCTGAACTTGAGGGTAATTTGGTGGGGTCTTTGATAGCGTAGTAGTTCAAATAGCTGAACTTCATGTGGCTGACAAGGACTCATTCTCAGCATATGATAAGCGGTGGAGTAAATGGATGAATGGATGGATATTTGTGTAAAACGTCCCGTCCTGCAATCCTGCAAGACCTGCAGGATTTCACGTCTCTTTCTTGTAAAGTTGCATGTTTTGTGGCTTTTAATGGTTTATTTGAACCCTTCTTTTTGCAGGGTGGAATGATTATACAGGGCCAGGCAAAATGATCTGACACATTTGGAGGTTAAATAAAAGGCAAATAAAGTAAAGAAACAAGAAAGTGTTTTTATTTTCGAAAAGTACATATAATGCCGTTCTGTTTCATTATGTTTTAAAAATTAAATCAGTCAAATGGGATCCATTATTGTCCACACACTCAATGAAGATCCAGTAGCTCTGAAGTTGGTGACCCATAACAAGATGGTGTTTGGAGCTGGTACGGAATCATGTCTACCAAGATTGAAGTGCAAACGGAACGCTCGTTGTGTTGCAGTTACAGATTCGTTTGTTTTGATAAACGTTTCCACGATGAAAGCGCGATGCTCGCCAGTCCAATTGATGGCAGCAACTGAAAAAGAAACGAAAAACAATGGCATTATAAAGAAGCAAAGCAAAATGGCATTATATGAAAAAAATGGCATTATATGTACTTTTCGAAAATAAAAACACTTTTTTGTTTCTTTACTACATTTGCCTTTTATTTAACCTACAAATGTGTCAGATCATTTTGCCTGACCCTGTATAACACGTATCTTCAATAGTTTTTAAAAACAAGATTTGTGTAAAAAGTTAAAAAATTATGATAAAAATAGTGATATCACAATATAAATATTGTTGCTGTTGTCCTTCTATAGAGAGGAAAAGCCAGGGTTAGTGTTTTTGGGTTTGTTTGGTTTTTTTAACATCAATTTGTCAGCAACAAGTAAAGTATTGTAAAGATATTTGTATGTTCTGCTGAATGGCTGAATGAATGAATGAGTGAATCCGTATGGTTAAGCTCAAAAACTTAGCCAAACTGGACTTTCAAGACAGGACAGAAGGTGATCAGACTTTTATAGAGAATAATTCATAATTTTGGAAAGCCTTTTGGAAGCATTTTTAAACAACTGCACATTCCAAGATCATCAGTTCAAATAAATGTACGTACGTACAAGTTATTTGGATGTGTCATCTCACCAGTGACTAGAAGAAGACCCATACTCTCATTGTCAGATGAAAGGAAAGTGGTTCTGGTGCACTACACAAAGTGAATGGAATTCTTGATCTTAAAGGGATAGTTAGGATTTTTTGACATGAAGTTGTATGACATCCCCATCAGCAGTGGACTATATCAACAGTGACTTACCCCTAACCCCTCACCCCCCACCATTTGGTCCGACGACTCCCGTCGGACCAGGCTGGAATGTGTTGTGTGTGTTGAGAATGGCAACTGACGGTTGATAGGCGCTGGGTGCAAGAGTAAATGTGCCTCTCGTCTTTTTTCACTCACGTAGTCAGTGGGCATTGTAAAATGGTCCTTACATTAAAGCAGTAAGACACAACACGGTGAAAATATACTCCTCCAGTCGCACGCACACAAAGCTGCACTAGCTAAACTAAGCGAACCCCGCTACTTTCCATTCACGCTCCGTATCCGAGGAATTTCCAAGGTTTTTCGCTGCCGTTTTGACATGTTTAGTAGTGTTTGTGCGGTCCCTATTATAAGCAACCAGCGGCAGAGCGGCACTTCCCATCCGAGTTCCCTACACCATGAGAGGGAACTACGGCTGTAGCTACGCAGCCGAATATCCAACGTCCAACGTGAAACTAACTTCACCACGCTACACTGCGGACATATCTACATGGTGGTGTTGACTTTTCTTCTTCTTCTGGGTGGCGCGAGTCGAGTGGCAACCAGCTTTGAGGCGCATTACAGCACCTACCATGTTGCAGTGCGGCAGCAACCGGATCAGCCCGATCTCGTGGCGGAAGCCGATATTATCCAATTTATTCACAAATACAAAAACCAAAATTGGCAGCCGACATCCCTTGAGTGACATTGACAGTGAAATAGGCCTAGCTTGTCTTTTGGAAAGAAAATGATCAAAATCTTCTTATGATGGCTCTATTGTATGGTTTATAGATCATAATGATGACTTTATATTTCATTAATTTTATGGGTATTGTATTGGCCAATTCAACAAAACAACTGAAACCTCTTAAATATGCCAAGTGTTCTCATAACTTTGTATGTTATATATTATTAAGACTAAAACAGAACAGCAATATGTACTTTAAATCTAAGGAAAAAAATCACTGTAGATGCTTAAATGGTAGCATAAAACAACCTGACAATCTATTCACTAAAATCCGCCATCATGATGATGCTTCTGGTAATGGCAAAATGTGTGTTTTGCTATGAGTTATTTCTTGAATTCAATAGAGTTTCTCACCTTCTTTATCAAAATGCTGACACATACAACTTTCTTTGGCTCCATTGTGACTTATTTTGCAGTTGTGATCAAGACCTGGGGCATAACTGTGTTAGCAAAGAACTACAGTGTGCAGTGCTGATGACATCATAGACGGGCGATGGAGATGACTTCTGCTTCCATTTACCATTTTGTTAGCAAGCTAATCGGCTGCTAACAAGGACTTTTTTGATTAAAGAACACAATTGGACTTAATCAGTGTATTAATAACACTACACTAACCGGAAATGGTACGTGAACCAAGGCAAAATTTTAAAACCGAAAAACACACTAACCAGGGCGTATGCTAACCGAGGCTTCACTGTATGTATATACATACAGTCTAAATGTATAGTGTATTGTGAGTATAGCTAGTAATTCTTCATTTCAACGGAATGCCAAGAGTTACTGTAAATACAGTTTATCCTCCACAAAATAATAAAATGTGTTTTCACACCACAGACGCAGTGAGCCTTCCTCTCGTCCTCACTCGTGGCATTCAACAAAGCTTGGTGAAGGTCAGCAGGACTCAGAGCAGGAAGGAATGGACACTATGAGCAGTGCCTGGCACCACAACTACCACGCAAGGTCAGTGTGTGTGTTATCAACAGTGTCTGACACTGTGTTAGTCACACTCAGTGCCACAGTTGTCGAGCAACGGATCCCACAATATTACAGTGGTGAAAACTGTAAATATGCAGTTTGTAATTTACTGTGGAAGTGTGTTACGTTTTTGTCTTTGTGTGTAATGCACCTATATTGCAGCACACTAGTAGTGCTACTACTAATGAGAAACTGGTCCCCCTGCACGCGCTTTCCAGCGACTGCAAAGCAGCTGTACATCACCCCAAACAGGAATCAGAAAAAAGCAAATAAGAGCACAGAACAGACATGAAAACTAAGGAAAACAAGAACTACACCTCAACCTGTCATGCAGAACACGATGTAAAGCGCTGGTTATGCATTTACTAGTTAAATTCTATTGCATATTGCAGTATGTCTTATTTTGCATAAACTTTGTTTATTTGTGAAATGCATCCAGGAGAAGCAGCATAATGTGTTGATTACACGATTACACTAGGGAAGAGCGGCTGCCTATACCGATATCGGTTGATATCAGTAATTGAAGCCCTAGACTATGTCACATATTGGATGTTGGTGATAAAACCAATATGGAGCATCTCTAAGACCGGCCAGAGTGGAGATATTCACAAACATGGGCTTCACTCTGTGTGGCTGGGTAAAACTGAGCTATTTGGATTGTGTCATGAGAAATGTGAAACATTATCTCATTGCAGGCCAGTCAACTGCTCTGCTGGGGATAATGCATCAGGGGAAGAAGTTAAAATAGCTGTTGTTTTTTTATTTTTAACTCTTACTGGTACTTGTCTTGTATATTTTGTAGCTACCTTTTGAGTGTTAAGTTGCTGTGTAATGATTTTAGCCTTCTATCTAAGATGACACTGTGAGTCTGACTGTTATATTGAGTAGTGATCCCTTGCGATTTCCGATGGGTCGTCAAGCTCGTCGTGAGTTCCCTTATAGCTCATGATTGGTTCCTGCTAAAGAAAGAGTGACCGTTGCCTCACTGATTCACGAGCAGGCCAGTATTTAAACAATTAGTAGTAGTTCGGAAGTATCAGAGATGTCATGAGATTTGAACATGGTCATAAATTAGCCGCAGGGTTCAAAGTTTAAGAAAAAAGTAGCAGATTATACGCTGGAATTTTACGGGAAAATACAAATATAAGGCATTCTGGAGATGCATTCAAAGACGTGATGCTATGAGTGGTGTCCGCAATGTTAATGTAATGTTTGGTGAGACACATAAGCATTAGACTTGATCACCGGAACAACAGGTGTTTATTGCAGGTTTGAATGATCCATATCAAGTACAATAATAATATCTAAGGCTGTCAATCGATTAAAAATATTTAATTGCGATTAATCACATTTTGTCCATGTTAACTCTTAATTAATGGCTCTTAATTGCAGATAGAAATACGTTTTTATCAATAATAAGTAGGGATGTAAATCTGAACGATTGGATACGCAACTATGATAACTACATAAAATGTTATGTTATCGGATATCAATTTTGGAAATATGGGAAATATTATTTTATTTAAAAAAATAATATATATTTAGAAATCTCCCAGTCTTTGCTCTTTAATGCGAGCAGCGTTTTGTGGCACTTTGTTTAACGGTCCTTGAACGTACCTTTTAACTTTGTCCCACGCTTTACAGATAGACTACTATGCTGTATTTTTACCCTTTTTCTTTTGCCTCATATTTGGTCTTTCAGATTTTTTTTTACATGAAGTTGTTTGACAGCATTGTAGTCCAGTAACATCGACTTACCCCCCACTTGGTCTCCTAAGTCCAGTTCTGGTCAGATTTCTGTGATGAAGAATGTAGTTCCGCTTAGTTGCTTATGGGGACAGTTAAGACTTTGGCCTCTAAAAACAATATGCGTTCAAAAGATTAATACATTTGCATCACAAAAATGCCTTCTCAAAAACTCAAACCTCACAAAACGCTCACCGTTCATGGGTATGTGATGAAGAGACTCGCATCTTCTTCCGCTGTGGAATACATACATACTGTGAATAAGATGGCCACGGCGCGAAGTAGATGTGAGCGTCTTCATCACATACACAGGCAACAGTGCGCAGGAATACGGCGGGAGACAAATATATATCACGCCAAGCGTTTTGTGAGGTCTGATTGTTTTTTTTAGACGGCACTTTTGTGATGCAAATGTATTAATCTTTTGAACGCATATTGTTTTGAGAAGCCAAAGTCTTTACTTAATTGTCCCCAGCAACTAAGTAAAATTACGTTCTTCATCACGGAAATCTGACCAGAACTGGACTTAGGAGACCAAATGGGGGGTAAGTCGCTGTTATTGAACTACAGTGCTGATGGGGATGTTACACAACTTCATGTCAAAAAATCCGAACTATCCCTTTAAGGTAAGATTTGATGACCTTACTGAGTGTTAATGTGCATATTTATCCGCTACACAACCTCTCCGAAAAAGAAAACTCCTGGCTCGTACTGATGGATGGTGGGTATTCATTCATTTTGTGCTTTTAATTTGATGTTGTTCCTGACATAGTTTTACACAGTACATAAATAAGATAAATTAGAGCGCCATAGTGTACGTATGTTTTACTGATTTGTTGAAAATCTTTCCCGGTGACTAGCTAGTGTGCTGCTATGCTTGACAGGCCATAACATAATAATCGTAATATCAGGAGCTGTTGCGGCCGTAATCCAATCCAAGCTAACACTCAACTCTGAACCACGTGACTTCCTGATCTCCACACGTCCGGAACACACTTTGCAGCACACACAAGCACATGTCTTATTTATGTCTTAAATGGCTTATTTTCTCTGATTATATCTACTATATTGAGTAATCGGAGTGTAAAGGTGACTATAGGGGTGCTGTTTAATGTCTAGAGGACTCTAATGATGTTAAAACGTGTATTAGAAGGTTGTAAACAGGTGTTCTATGCTCTTAACTAAAAAAAATATATATATATTTATAAATAAAGAGTCCTAATTTGCGGAAATTCACGTATTACGGACGGGTCTGGAACCAATTAACGGCGATAAACGAGAGATTACTGTACTTAAAGACACATGATGCATATTCCATAACAAAAAGCATTAGGTATGCTTTGTATCATTTAATTTGTGTGCTTGACTGCGTCACACGCTCAACTTAATGAAGTGTTGCAGCCACCCCGTTTTAACTTAAAGGCAGCACATTAAATATTATTTATATATACACTGTATATTGATATAAAAGTTGCACATGACTATAAGTCGCACACTATGGAAAAAAGTGTGACTTATATTCCGGAAAATAGAGTATTTTATCATGCTGCAGTATTGAATGATTTTGTTTACTAATGTGTGTGTTATATCATTCAAATGTTTTGTCATGGTAGCCTGTGATGGCAGGCAGTGTGTGTTGTTGTGCATTACGTGTTAGTTATGTAAAGGGGAGCTGTTGGTCAGGAGGTTGACATCAGACAATGTTACGTCAGTGTATTTGTTAAACAGCAGTAAATGGGAGTGAAAGGCTCTGACATGACTCTGTTTGTTAAAGGGGGCATTGACGCTAATGCCCAAAGAGAGGGGGAATTCTTCATGTCCCCCTTGCCTTCCGGTCTCCCGGGGCAACATCTCACCCCCTACAGCAGATAGGCAATTTGTTGACGATAGTGTGGCGTTTTGTTCATACTGAGACCATGTGAATGGAAAGTAGACCTGAGTAATGGTGAACGGTGACGTTGGAGAAGCAGAGAAAGTTACTGACACAGAATGGGGAAAGACAGACAAAGACTGTCTTCTTTTCAAAAGCACTAATTGCATTGTATTCGCTTGGAAGAGTCGATGAATCAAAGTGTAACGTAGACACTCTCTCTCTTTTTCACACACACGTACTCGCACCCAAAACCACATTTTTGACTGTCAGGGCATTTTGCTTTATAAGAAGAGGAACAGGATTTTTGTGTGGAGTTCTGACATGGCCTCAACAATTACATCCGTATATAGAGCAGTGTATATACTGCATGTCCTCCTTGAAAATGCTATTGTTTGTTGCTGTGAAAAGTGCTTCAAGTGCCTTGCAGACATGCATTTTTCATACTTGGCACGCATTTTAACCCTTGAATATGCTACGCTGTGCTTTAGGCTGCTCTCCAGGTACACATTTTGTTGCATTCCTCAGTTTCAGTATTGAGTTCAGTCCGTGAAACCTGGATTATGTCCCTGCACCATCGTATGCCACTCTTCCCCTGCAAACCCTGACGTGGACATCCGAAAACAAATTTAATCCTGTGGAAGAACGTTATTTCCTGTGTGTATATGACTCGTTCGAGTTGCAATAACACTCTCCTTTTCTTTTTCATTACCATTGTTCGCTCACTGCGAAGAACGCTAACAAGCTAAATAGTCAACATGAGTTGTGGTTGCTCATGGAGTTGACATTAGGTCAAGCTCTCAACCCACAACATGCACAATAATCCCTAACATGGGCTACTGTTACGGCTGTAACCCAGACCGAACTAAAACTTAACTCTGAACGAAGTCACTTCCTGTCCAACACTGGAGCACATTTACAGTAACACACACAAGTTTCACTGTGTAATATGTGTCATTTTCTGTTATTATGTCTACTATATTGGGTAATATGAGTGTAAAGGTTACTGTAGGGTTGTTATTTAATGTCTAGAGGGCTCTAATAATGTTAAAAAGTGTATTTAGACGGTCGTAAACACTTTTTCTATTCTCTAACTATGAACATATTCCAGTTATAAATAAGGAATCCTACTTTGTGGAAATGTAACCGCCATAAACGGTGGATTTAAAAATCTGTAAAAACTAATTTCCTATGTATTTTATTGTAGTTTCTGTTTAGAGATATTCCACATGACTTCTGCCAATTTTTTCAATTTATCATAATATATTTCATACATCATATTTTTTGCTTGAATGTAGCACCTGCTTCCAAATTAAGGACATTGTTAATCATTATCTTCATAACAGAAGTAATAATAGTAATTGATCCACATGCTCTGAAAGAATCAAGAATGTAAAAAACATCATAATCCTCAGAATGTGTCATCTTTAAATGTGTTTCTGCCTTTGTGTGTTGCTCAGTGCCTCCACCACAGACCTCGCTGGTGATTTTCAGTCTGATGGCGGCTGTCTGAGGAAGAGTCCGGACCAATACAGCTCAAGAGGCAGCATGGAGAGCCTGGATCCTCCTCAGTCTGGACACCTCCAGCACCACCACGCGCTGGGCCAGCACCCCCACAGCGGGCCACACCCTGCCTACTCCTCCTGCCAACAGCTGTCCTCTGCCAGGTTGGTATTAACAGCTATAAAAAAAGAAGCTTTCATGTTTTCAAGTATTCATGTTTTACAGACAAATTAACGTTGCATGAAGGTAGTGACAACATGAGCAGTCATGCATGAGCAATGGCTCAAAAGCCAGCCAATGGTGGTAGAGTAGATTTAGATTCAGTATTTTAAAAAGGGGGCCTATCCATTAAAATACGCAGACAGAATATATTTCAGCATAACACTTAATAACCAAAATAGCTTTTTAACTAGAGTGGAACGCTTTTATTCGACACCCTTCAGACTGGCTGACTCACCTCGGCATGCATGGCTACTTGTTGATGGCAGAGTTGACGGGGCTGAATCATGACTGCTGCAGAGGCCAGTGAAAAGAGATAATTGCAGTATGTTAGCTATTATGCTTAGTTGTATAATTGGCAAGCCAGGGGCAGATGGTGCTGTGCCCCAAAACAGACAGCTGACAGGAACAGGAAGTCTAGGGACATCTGTCCACAAAAAGCACTATAAAAATGAAGAATTTCTCATTTATCAGTCGACTTGGTCAAATAAACCAAATCTCTTGTTTTAGGTCGTCCAACAGCATTGATCACCTCCACAGCAAACGAGACTCTGCATACTCCTCCTTTTCCACTAGCTCCAGTATTCCAGAGTACCTTGCTTCTGCGCCGACCTTTTGTCCCGAGCGTTCCTATTCTCTGGATACCGTCCCTCAGAAAGGAGGAAGCGGAGAGATGCAACAAGCTGACGTTCATTACATCCGCACGGTTTACAATACCCAGCAGGAACTTGCTCAGGAGCAGGAACTGACATCTACACCGACTTTGTCGCTACGCAACAGTGACTCCAGAAGTGCGGGAGGAGAGAAGGGAGGGCAAAGCAGAGATCCGCAAGGTGAAGTGTAATACGCAAAGGAAGTGTAACTTTTGGCTTGGTGGCATCAATGATTTGGTTTCACTCTACACAGGAGGTGGGGTCTGCTACCGTGGCAGCGGCAGTGGCAGGATCAGTGGTGCACCGGCTGCAAACAGGCACAGTGTGGGTCCAATATGGGCACCTGGGACCAGTCACAGCTCATATGAGAACCTGAGAGGGGTACCTGCTCCACCAAGGCGCAGCGATAGCTATGCAGCTATCAAGAACCACGAGAGACCCAACTCTTGGTCCAGTGTGGATCATTTCCGCTCAGCTAACAGGCGAGTACCATAATTCCTGGACTATAGAACACATACCAGCCGTACCCACAAAAAATACAGTATACATACATACGTATAAGCCGCACCTGTCCTTAAGCTGCAGGTGTCCACGTCGTAACATGGGATATTTAGTACACAGAAAGTGGTTACACAAAAAGATTTTTTTTTAAATTTATAATTAAATAAATGTTTTTTCCAAACAGCACCAAACAGTGCATGTAATACGACTAGTTCAACAGTAGCCTTCCAGAAAAGTCTTTATCCTCCTCCTGGGAACTAAAACCACGAAAGTCACCTTCTTCACCGTGAAAATTGAACAGACTCATAATTGCTTTGTCACACGCTTTTCAGTCTCTCTCTCTCTTTCGCTGTTGCTCTCGGCATCACTTTCGTCTAGAGGCAAATTAGCCCTTTAGCTTGAGCTGTTGTCTTCATTGCTCAGCAGTCCAGCCTTTCAAAAACCATTGGTGATTTTTTGACCCGCTATAAAGAAATACACTTTATTAACCTTGCAATACTACCTCCACTCAGTGTTCCCAAAGGCACTCCTCAGCTCAGATGATGAGACATGAGACGTGAGACACTTTGTTTTTTATCAGAGTTCAACATCTGCTGCCGTCCAGAAGCTGTAGTAATTCTACACTTGATCAAACTTACTTAAGATTTTCAGATCAAAACAACGATCGCTGCATAAGACTTCAAAGTGTGATATTAGCGTCCACTTCACTCGTCCAAATCACTACTTCCTGAAGTTGCATCATGGGAACTGTAGTTCTTTTAACTATAAATTAGCTTCAAATATAGTGGCTTATACACCAGAAATTACGGTACGTGTTCATTCGTAAAGACATTGTGATATACAGTGGATCCCTGCATACTCGCGGTTCAGCATTTCCCACCCCGCAAATTCCTGGTTTGCTCGGAGTGAAATACGGAGTGAACGCTTCATTAGCACATGGCGCAGTGCCTGAAAGGAGGAAGTAAAGGAGGAATTAAGGAGGCAGATACAAGTTGTTCATCGTTCTGTGTGGGTTCTATGAACAAATAAACCACACACACACGTAATGAAGATGATTCCCTGGCTGGTAACTGTTTATGTTGCTCCTCTTCATCTCTCAACTAAGTCTCTCAACTTATGGATGCTTTGTTTGGACACAAGACTCGTATGTTAGGCTCACTGTTTGCCCATACGAAAACCAATACATATTTTTAGCAATAATACAAAATAGCACGAAAACCGAGGTTTCACTATATTCATGAATTATTACAGCTTTAGGATGAATGAGATGTTTTTTCTGTGGAAAAAAATGCCTATTTTCAGAGAAAAAATAATTCAAAACACGTTTTTCTTTTATTAAAAATCTGCAAATTTGCGAGGCTGTGAAGGCTGAATCTGTCAGACACATTGTGAAACAGTATTTATTATATAATTACAGTGTGGTTATAAAGAGTCTATATTGTACATATTTTTCTCTGGATATTTGGCTTATTATTAATTTATTTAAGCAGCACCTTTGTGCCCCCAATGACAAACACACCCCTCCCCTCACACATTTTTGCATGTTGACAATGAATAAAACAATGAAACATGCCATTTAAACCAGTGGATGATGTTCCAATTAGGTCTCTGCAGAAAAGTTCCTGGCATCACTCCAGTGGCCCAGTGGCAGGTAAGATGATGACATCATCTGCATTTTAACATGATTCGTTTTAAGACCCAAAAACAAGACTCAAATCAGCTACACTAATAATATTTATTTTGTAATTTCAGCTAAAGGCTTGTACACCACTGAGGGCCAGCTCCACACAGTCATAGAGAAGAGCCCAGAAAGCAGCCCCACCACAAAGCCCAGACAGGGCTTTCCTCCACCAGGTTCACCTTCTGTACCTTCCACAGGTCCTGTAAGCCCTGCTCCCCAGTCAGGACGCCTCATTCTGCCCACAGGAATATACCCTGTACCCCAACCCGAGCCACAATATGCACAGATACCTACTTTAAGCCCCGTGTCACCCACCTCTGGAGTTTACACCGCTCTGGCCAAGGACAACACCCGGAAGGAAAATCTGCAAAATGTCAGAGGACAGGAAGAAGAAGCCACAGAGCAATGGAGGGACGGAATACAACCATCTAGCGAAAATGGAGACCAATTCAACACTATGTCACCGTACCCCCACACCCCTTCTTCAACAACACAGATCAAAAGAATACATGAGTCAGACAGGTAATGAGTCATATACTCTTTTTCCAAAATTGCTTTTGAATATTTTCAGTGCAAAACACTCCATATTGGCTAACAAAGCTGTAACATTACAGCTTGTCAGTCAATGGGTCTTATCGATTGGAAAAAGTGTAAGAGGGTGTTGCAGTGGGGTTGGGGTTTGTTTCATCTGGTTGACATGGTAAGAATGGAGTGGAGCAACACTAACACTCTACAGCACATGCTTTCATTCACTAGTTAGTGGATCCCCGTACATTCTCACATTCGTGAGTCAGAATCCATAGCCCCAAAAATTGGCAGGAATTTTTTTTCCCCCATAAATAGCAATTTTTTTGTGAAAAAAACACAAAACAACTCATTCACCATAAGTCAATAATAATTTATAAATATGTGATAATGCAGGTAAAATGAACAGCATTCATGTGCCACTGTTTCAAAAAAAAAAAAAAAAAAGTCATCAGGCGGTAATATTTCATACCGCATGTGATGCAAAAGTTTGGCTATGGAGGCACGAGCCTCAACAGTCAATCCGGCCTCAAAACTTGCAACAGGGTGAACACATGTTATCATATTACCATAAGTCATTACTGGAAGTACAGCACGCAAGCCGTGTGGATTGTAGACGCGGTTTGGAGTAATGCCTCTTCCAGCCTGCTAGCCCCTAGCGCTAGCCTGACGACCAGGCTAAAGGCTGATTTGATGTGTTCATGGATCATCTTACATTATCATTCATTAGTGCAGAGTAACTAAACACTTTATACTTTTAATGTGTTTGATAAGTGCGTGAGGCCTGCGATTGGCGGGCATTCAGTCCAGGGTGTACCCCACCTCTCGCCCGAAATCAGCTGGGATATGCTTCAGCGTACCCCCGTGACCCTAGTGAGGACAAGTGCTGTAGAAAATGAATGAAAGTGTGTGAGACATATTTAGGGCTTCAGCCTGGATATTGTCATGAGTGAACAATGCCAATCGAAGAGAGAAGGGGAGGGTTCTGGAGCTGAGTCTAATCTCATAATTACAACGTCACTTTTATTGCAAAATAAGGTTACTTGCGGTTTGCTGGTGGTCGCGGATCATAATCCCCTATTGTATAAAAATGAATTTTCCCTCAGAGATTGAATGAATGGATGGACCCTAATCTTCTCTTGCCCCTCTTAGAAGCCAACAGGAGGATAATCATTTTGGACACAATAGCCCAGATCATGCTGCAGGGGGTCTGAGGGCCAGGCAAACGTCCTAAAGCTTTGAAAGCCACCTGGTACCCCCCTCTCACAGCCGCCACAAAATCTATGGTCATTCTAAACAAGGACCCCTCAACCAAATGTGGCAGCAACAGGATTTCTTTAGCCCCCAAACTCAATCATCTCCAGCTCTTGGGCCCCAGACCTGCCAAGAGTGGAGAGACCCCCTTAAACACCCGTGCAGCCTTGCGGTCATGTGTCCAGGTACAATGGGACAAATCATTATTTGACCCCCTGCTGATTTTGTAAGTTTACCCCCTGCCAAAAACATGACCAGTTGTTATTTTTAATGGTGTGTGAGCCCATCTGAATGGATGATTCAGACAAGGCTTGGAAGATGTGATTTGGTCACATGAGATCAAAATTGAGCTCTTTGGCATCAACTCAAGTCACCCATACTGTCCAACATGGAGGTGGAAACATTCTGTTTTGAAGCTGTTTCTTTGCTAAGAGGACAGGGAAATGTTACCGCGTTGAGAGTCCAATGAACAGGGCCATCCACTGTAGAGTATCCAACATACAGCCAAGGCAACAAAGGTATGTGGCCCAAGAAGAAACACATTAAGATACTGGAGTGATGCACTTTTATGGATGACTGGTGGGACAATAGAGCCTAACTTATAGAAGTTAAAAATAGACTACATCAGTCAAATGTGCCTTATAAAAAATTTGGGTGAAAATTGTAAAAAAAAAAATAAATAATAATAATAATAATAATAATAATAATAATCCACCCACCATCATGTGTAACATTGTACGAAGATATCATCATATCGCGTCTATTAGCATATCTCACTTCAATTGACGTGAAAGGATTCATTCTTGGTATGTGTTTTGCTTTTTATTTTGGAACCTTATTTGCAACACAGTTGCACGAGAAGTTAGCATATCAATATAAGTAAGTGTGATTTTGCTCATGTGGCTTTTAAAAAAATGTATTTCTAAAGACAGACTAGCATCAAAAGCACGTATTACGAGAAAGGCCATACATTACGGGTGGATGATGCTGCAAGTTTTGGTAGCGGACTGATACCAGGTAACACAAGACCAGTATTGAAGATACTGATATTGATACCAATACTTTTTACATGAAATTATTCAAGATCATTGACTGATTTTGTAATTTGCCTAATTATATCAAATCAGCTTTTCTGCAGTAGGTTCATCGAGCATATCTTTATTTTTGGTTTTTTTTTTTGGAGCATTTCTGTCACAGCAAGGACCTTTGACTAAGCACTTTTGCAGTAGATTCCTATCTTCAGTGGAATCAGTGGCCGGTTTTCCAGTTTCCTCCCACATTCCAAAAACATGCATGTTAGGTTAACTGGCAACTCTAAATTGTCCATAGGTATGAATGTGAGTGTGAATGGTTGTTTGTCTATAGGTGCCCTGCAATTGGCTGGCGACCAGTCCAGGGTGTACCCCTCATCTTGCCCGAAGTCAGCTGGGATAGGCTCCAGCATACCCCCTAATTAGGATAAGCGGCACAGAAAATGGATGGATGGATGGATGGATGAATATCAAATCAGTTTTTATTGTGTTGTAATACATAACAGTAAGGTGAAAAAGGGTCTATAAATTCTATGGGGATTATATATTGCCTACTTTTTTCCTCTGTGGCTGAAGAACATTTGTTTTGTGAACCGGCACAATAGAAATACAGTACAGGCCAAAGGTTTGGATGATCCCAAACTCATTAATAAGGCAAGAAATTCCACTAAGCAACCCTGACAAGGCACGCCTGTGAAGTGAAAACCGTTTCAGGTGACTACCTCATGAAGCTCATTGAGAGAACACCAAGGGTTTGCGGTGCTATCAAAAAAGCAAAGGGTCGCTACTTTGAGGAATCTGAAATATAAGACAGTTATTTCACCCTTTTTTGTTAAGTACATAATTCAACATGCTTTCACTCATAGTTTTGAGGATCTACAATGTAAATAGTCATGAAAATAAAGAAAACACATTGAATGAGAAGGTGTGTCCAAACCTTTGGCCTGTACTGTACATGTAAAGTGAAGAGAGGGCACAGGAATGATGTTTATAGATGTTCATAAAGTCTCATCTTCCATTTTCTCCTCAGTCACAGATCAATGGACCAATCTGACGCTCAACCAGAACCAGTGGTTTCTACCAGAGTGGCACAGGGACAGGTGCCACCTTCCGATTCACCAGTTCACCCTCAGCTTCAGCACCCCTCCTCCTCTCAGGTCTCTCCCCGTCACTACAGTGACTCAGCAGTAGTTCATTACCATCACTGGAACCAGAAAGAGCTGGACAAAGACAAAGAACACCCGCTGACCCGTCTGGAGAACGCTCTCGTAGAGGTCCAACAACACACTGGCCCTAGCGGTGTTGTCTCTGTCAGTAGCTATGACAACAGTGCATCGGGTGAGGGCATGCAGGGACCCACACGGAGTCTCTCTGTGCTGGAGAGGGTCAGCCGCTTTGAGCATCGTGAACGTGCAGGAAAACAACGCAGTCAAAGCGTCAGTCACCACAAGACCTTTCATTGGGTCAGTTAGAAAAAAATCAAAGATCTTCACATCCTCTGTTGACAAATTGAAACTGATCTTGCTTTGCTACTTTCTGTTTTAACAATTGAACAATTTTAGAATCAGACCACTGACAAAGCCTATAGTGCCCCCCGTGGAGCAGAGGACCTCAGAAGCATGCTTGAAAGAAGCACCAAAGCCCATAGAACTATGAGTTACAGAGGAGGCCGCATCAACTGTAAGAAAGACAGGTTGGTTTATGATGGTGTTGTTTTTTGATGATATGCAGGAAAACAAGACTACAGTAATCCCTCCTTTATCACGGGTAATTGACTCCAGCCCGACCGTGGTCAGTGAATTTCCGCCAAGTAGATTTCCTTAGTTATAAATGGAACCTTTTGGTAGTTAGAGCACACAAAACCTTTTCATGACCTTCTAAATATTGTTTTTAACATTATTAGAGTCTTCTACACATGAAATAACACCCCTACAGTCATCTTTACACTCTTATTACCCAATATAGTAGACATGATAAGAGAAAATAAGACCTGGTGGGGGGCAGACAGTAAGTAGCTTCAGGGGTTCAGAAATGAGTTTGAGTTTGGCCGAGTCTGTGACGTCTTTGAATGCGACTTCTCAGTGCCTTATATTTGTATTTTTCTGGCCCCATATTTACTTAGTATTGGATTGATACTAACATTTGTAATATCGTCCACCTCTAATCAATACTATTTATATTTCGATCGATACGTCCTCTTCTAAAATGCGTGTTTCACAGTGATAAGCGGTGACAAGTACCTTCCAGCTCACATACGCCCCTACTCCTTCAGGATGTGCTGCAAGCGCCTCCCGTATGACATTTCTCTGTATTTATTGTCCGATTAGAATAATGGTAATGATCTAGCCCTTTGATTGGCTGGCGACCAGTCCAGGGTGTACCCTGCCTCTCGCCCGAAGTCAGCTGGTATAGGCTCCTGTATACCCCTGCAATCCTAATGAGGATAAGCGGTATAGAAAATGGATGGCTGGAAGATGATGATCTACATGAAAAGACATTACACAGGCTGTAGAAATTCATGGTGTGTAATTAATGTTTCTGCAACATTATGTTATAGATGACATGCTGACAAACACAAACTGGCAGGCACCATGGCTTGGCCACTAAGCCGAGGACAGGCGCTGGCAGCAGCCTCATCTTAGCTTACTACCCTGTATTTGATCAGGAAATGTGCAAATTCAGCTATTTTTATTTAAGGAAATGCTAAAAACGATTGGAATCGTAAAGAAAATACATTTAGAATACAGTTCAGTGTATTAATATCGATATTTATTTAATGTTATCATTATGGCTTTTTAAAATGTTTCATTATACTAAACTGCCACCCCTGGCCGCACCTTATTGGCGTTTCTGCCACTCAGTGCTTTATTGTTCTTGTATCGTACAGGACCACACCTGATCCCAATTCAGCCCTGCAGAGGAGCATCAGCAGCCTTCAGTTGGATGGATCAACAGGAGATGACGGCAAGACCTCTTGGACACAAGATGTCCACAACATGCTGGGCTCTTATCAAGACACATCCTTCCACAGGTCAGAGGTCATCTTAAAAATGCAGTTGTTGAATGTAAAAATCAGTGGTTTGTTTGCCAACCTTCATAATATGGAATCTTTGTCTTAAAACAGATCTCACAGGGACGTGCAGTCTAAGGTCGTCCGTTCCACCTCCTTGAGACACAATTTCTCCCCAACTCGTACTTCACATGCAGCTCCTCCTCCCATTTCCTCCTCCTCCTCACCCAGCAGCCATCAGCCTGCTTCCCTTAAACACCATCCCTCTGGGAAGAGAGGCCCTAAAACCATGCCCAAGCCAGAGAGTATTGTTATCTCACCGCCAATCACATCCCCTCACACTCCGAAGGAGCGTCATGTCGTCGGGCCTGAGACTCGAGGGCCAAGTCCCCCGGCCTTGCCCAGCACCCCGCCAGTTGGCCCCCCTGCTCTGTTGCGAATCTGCGGACGCAAACGTATGACTGCAGACCAGAAGAAACGTTCCTACTCTGAACCGGACAACATAAACGAGGTTGGGATTACGGATTCGGAGACATCTTCTCTCTTCAAGTCAGGAGGAGGTAAGAAAAAAATAGAGTTGAACCACCCGTTTAAGTTGGTCCCATTTATGTAGACAGCCCGTCGACGTGTGGGTCACTTTATATCGACAGTGTCATTGTTATTGCAAAGCAGTGTGAAACAAAAGCAACATAACGTCTAGCATTAAAACACGCACACCGTGACCTCCTGATCAGTGCAACATAAGCTTCAAAATAAAGGCATTGTTGGCTTTCAGACAGTGTTACATGCATGCTGTAGCGGTACATTTGTTTTATCACATATTATTACTGTTATATTTGATTAAAAAATCTAATTATTATGGTGAATGAGATGGATTTTCTGCAGATAAAAATGTTTTATTTTTGTCGAAACTAAATATTTTGTAGCTTCTTTTTACCAAAAATTAGCAAATTTGCGGCGGCATGAATGTCTAATCGCGAATGTACTGTGATCCCCAGTACAATACTGTATAAAGTTTCTCTAATAATTTCTTAATGTGTAAAGCTGAATTTAAAATGCATTTAATTAGTGTGTGAGGTACTGTATATCACAGCTATCAAAAATAGGCATATTTAGGCCTTTTTATGGGTGTGAGTTGTACAGAATGTGCACATTTCAGCTTGATATTTACACCCTTACTCACAGATCACAAACCAACCTAGCTTATCAATCAATGCCCACCTCACTCACTGTGCAACCAAAAATATGCGACACGTGGATCACACAATGGAGCGGACACAAACCATGAGTATCGAAATAGAGGCCTACACACTAATATACGTCCAAATCAATACTATTTGATACTAATTTATAACCCGCAAGGCATGCTGGGAAGCCCGCACGAAGGCTTCCCCAACAGGAATGTATGCAACATTCCTTGCAGGTTATAAATTACTATAAAACAATACTGTTTTGCATGTATAATAGTGTGTAAGGGTCTATTTTCATACACGCATTGTCCATGTTGTGCATTTACACATGTAACTTGGTATTTTTGGTTGTACTGTAAGTGAGGGTTAGATGACTTCCTGTTGTTTTGTCTTGTGTGAGTATGGGTGCAAATAGACAGCACTTTCCCAAGCAAGTTGATGTTACGTACAGTAGCATCATTGAAAGAAAAATACACATTGTAAGGGTGTTTCAAATAGGGATGTCCCGATCCATATTTTTTGGCTTCCAATCCGACCCGTTACCGATCCTTTTTTTTTTTTTTTTTAATAATAAGCTTTTGTTACAAACATGAATTTGTGGAATTGAATATGGTTATGAAAATAGCTCCTCAAAGCATTAAAAATAATGAAACCAAAGTATTGCTGAATTTACTTTTTTATTATACAGCATGAACAACAATATTGTTAAAATGGGCATGCAAAATACTTTTAGGGTAGGACTAATCATTTGACATGGTTATAGATCAATTTGTGGTATGATTTAGAACATATGACACTTTTTTTTAACAAACTCTTTTCAATGTAATAGTAATTGGCTGAATTTATCTAGTATAAACAACCAGGGGTTACAGTGGCACTTCCCGTGAGAGCTCCCCGCACCATGACACCGCAGTCCTGGTACAGTGAGGGGGAACTACCGCTGTTGCTACGCAGCCAAATATCCAACTTCCAACGTGAAACTAACTTCACAATGGTACACTGCGGACATGTCTGCATGGTGGTATTGCGTTTTCTTCTTGCGGGTGGCGGGAGTCGAGTGGCAACCAACTCTGAGGCGCATTACCGCACCTACCGTGTTGGAGTGTGGCCCATTGTTACGACCGTTGTACGGCAACCGGATCGGCCCAATCTCGTGGCGGAAGATGATTTTATCCGATCTTCAAAATACAGCGGATCGGCAGCCGATCCCGATCCTGAAGATCGGATTGGGACATCCCTAGTTTCAAATACTCGCTGCTTTTCACCATTTGCAGGTGCTCTTGGAATGTAACCCCCGCAAAAGTGGAGCTCTACTGTATTTGCAAAGTTTACAAACTTGCAGTAGTTTGCATTAAATCAACAAAACAAAAACTGTTGAAATAATTCAACACAGGTAATATTACAAAAAGGGGCACTGTTCTTTTTTAAATCTACTATCCGCTTAAAGTTTTTCCTTTTGAAACTAATTGGGGGTTAATTATTGTTTCTCGCAGCTGTATTAAATGTGTCCATTGGCTGGCAGCATGCTTTTCAGCTAACCTGATGCACTGACCCTGAATTTTCTTATCTGACAGAGGCGAGTGTGGCAGACCGACGGAAGATGTTTGAGCTTGGGTTTCCAAACAACGCCATTTCAAGGCCCGACTTACGCCAGCTTCAGCAAGACGCTCTGGCTCAGTACGTGCAGAGGAAGAAAAGTGCAAAGAAAGAGGAGGCAAGACAGAGGAGTGGGCCAAGGCCTCTCAGCGCTTATCTACAGTTGGAGAACGCCTACCTTTCAGGTGTGTGCATCAAGGCAGAAACTTGGTGAATTATAAATAGGAGAAAACTGGATTCTTGTGGGGTCCTTATTTTTTAACACTTAAAGAGAGAAAATGTACCTGACACCCGTTTTATCTTCTCTCTACCTGCTTCTTTCCTCCAATCACTTCCCTTCTGTAAACTCCACTCAGACACCCTCAGCGTGTCATCCACGTCCAGCCTGCTGTCTCTCCAGGACGCTGGCCCCACCTCAAGTGAGAGGCATCACATGTCATCTTCCCCTGCAGCTGACATGAGAAACATTCAATCTAACTTCTACTATCCAGGCAGGGTGACCACCCCGAGGCCTCCATCACACCCTACACTTAGGTAGTAGAAGTGGAATGCATTTCTTTTCATGAAGTCATTTTTATCACATTACTGCTCCTTTATGTCAGCATCCATCTATGGCAACAACCTCATCAAGTCCCGGTATTACAGTCGTCCCTCGTTTATCGTGATTAATTGGTTGCAGACCCGACCGTGATAAAGTAATGATAAAGTCCTTATTAGAAATGGCGTATTTTCATAAATAGAGCATAGAAAACCTTTATATGACGTTCTAAATGCATTTTTAACATGATTAGAGCCATCTACACATGAAATAACACCCTTATAGTCACCTTTACACTCATATATAGACATAATATATTAGACAGAATGAGGGAAATAAGACAGAAAATAGATTTATGTAGACTCACACCTTAGCACTGGGAGAGTTCCATCTTATTGTTTGTTTTTTTTACTTCCGGAACTTATTGCGGTGGCTAATGTTAACATTACTGACACCTAGTGACCAGTGCTACATACTACATATCGACATGTCTTTCAAGGCGTTTTGTAAATATCTCCTATTTGCCATTTTTGTACAAAAAAATGATTAATTTAAACCAGAAATACATCAAATCACGGTTATTAATTAATGTGTGACCGTGATGGAGTGAAGTCGCGAAATGCGAAGCGTGATGTGGCGAAGGAAGACTGTATTGCCAGTGCCAGCTTAACTTAACATCATCATAAAATGTGAGACCCTAACATATCACTTCAATGAAAAATGGGTCAGTTTATGTTTACATGTGTTGTAGTATTGCTAACTTGACCATCATCGCTAAGCAGCGTGAAACGCAACTCTCGACATAACTGCTGTCTAGTTCCACAGCATTACAACATTCAAACAGTGACTTCCTGTTCAGTGCAAAATAAGCTTCAAAGTAAAAGCATGTCAGTATTAACATGGATTCAACCATAGCAACTAACAAAGCGCACCCATTTATTTTTTCCACCCGCTTTTTAGCCAATGGAAGAATGATTTGGCCAAAAACTTTATTGTCATTGTAGTCAAGACAAGTGTTAAAAAAAAGTAATTAGTCATAGTTACTTTCCCAAAAACGTAACTGAATTAGTAATGACATTACTACTTCATAAATGTAATTAGTTAACGGGTGAAGTAATTATTGTGTTTCCTAGTTGAAAAACCTTGAAAAATGTAAAAGTTTCCTGAGATTAGGGTTGAGGGTTTAGCTTGTGACTTGCAATTCTCTACCAGAAGTCAGTGTTTTCCCTAGAGCGAGCAACCACAACTCTTGTTGACTAGGTAGTTAGCTTCCTGTGTAGTAGTAGTGAACAATTGTGACTGAAGCGACAGATGTATAATAACACGCCACATTGCACTGTCTGTAACGGTAACAGCGTTTAACGTAGTCATTCATTACATAGATTACCTGGTAATGGAAACCAATAACGGTGTTACTCCCAACACTAGTCAAGACATACAATTAAATTACCGCAGCAGCTTAAAATATATCAAAACAGAAGATTCAAAATAAAAATAAGCACAGATGGAGGAAAACAATGTCAACAAACTGCCTTAGGTTAAGAATTCCTTTATCGCCCTTCTCCTTATGTCTCTGGTGAGATCCACAAGTAAATGTGAAAAAGAATGGCTCGTTTCGGTTCTGGTTATGTCGACAACCGCTTAGGTCAGTGTGAGCCAGTTTGAGGGGTGTCAACATAAACGGGTTCCACTGTATTACTATTGTTTCATGACCCCTGTTCCTGGTGTTCCCTTAGTGGGGACTCTCCACCTGAGCGCCACACCTCCATCAGCCACGTCCCTCACAGTTGCATCCCGGGGGCAGACGGCAATAGACACAGTCCATTTTCAAGCAGAGAATCACCACAACAGAAAGCAGAGCCTCAACAGACGTGGGGAGGGCCCAGGCACCTGAGCAGGGCTTTGCAAAAGGCTCAGTCCAGGCTGGGCTCTGGCAAATCGGCCTCTGTTGAGGATCTTTTGGAGCGATCGGAAGAAAGGCGTCCTCACCACTCGCGCTCCCGCTCATCGCCCACTGTGGAGATAATCAAGCAGGTAACGCCGCAGATTGCAGTTTCTGTCATTAGAAATGTGCCACATTATGTTGTGTTTCTGAACCGTATTTAACAACAGAGCATGAAGTTGTTAACTTATGGGTGTTGGTTATATTTTGTGTGTTTGCACCTGAAAAGACGCACGGGTGATTAAAAAAATGTAAGTGTGCGCTGATTTCAAAGATAATTTACATGTCATTGTACATCTAATGTAGCACTATATTGACCAACAAATGCCTTACAACGCGCAATGCGTATGAGCTATGTTAAGAAGTAGGGGTGTCCCGATACAACTTTTTTGCTTCTGATACAATACCGATATTGCAGCCTTGAGTGTCGGAGGATACTGATATTGATCAGAACAGATATCAGCAGGAATCATACAAATTTTCACTATTTATTTTGTCGTGTGGAATGTTCGAAAAGGCTCGATCAAGTGATATTACTCAGTGAACAATAGTCAGCAACAGTAGGTATGACAAAAAGTCACTTTCTCACGTTTTGTGGATGTTTCGGATGGCGTTGGCTGTTTGGGGGCGCCGGACGTTTGTTTCTTGGCCTGTTTCTTCATGCTGTTTTTTCCCGTGCGTGATGAAGTTTGTCATGTCGAATTTCCCCAGGGGACTTGTGCACTGCGGGTTTTGCACTCGGCTGCAGCGTCTTTATCGGACTTGTGGAGGGGTCGTCGGTCCTGCTCCTTTTTGTTAGCACTGTTGTGATCATGTGCGGTCTGCATGCCGGGTTGCGTTGCTGGATCGAAGCGCTGGAGCGGGGTTTGGAATAGACTTCAGAGATTTTAGATGCAGGACGATATAATCAGATACTAATTTTTTGCTGATATTGGACTGATGTCCGATTTCAGTATTGGATCGGGATGCCCCTAGTAAGAAGCAGCGTTGCGATGCCATCTGCTGTACAGAGTTGTAACAATAAGCCACACAAGACAGTCCCATTATAATGTGTTCATGAGTGAGGGTGAACCGGTAGCGTTGTGGTGGTCCAAATGTATTTGTGGCAAGCTGTATGTTTGGGAAACACTGAGGAGGAATAGTGTGGTATCTTTTCATATGGGCTAAAAAACTGTGACTTAAGACAAAGTGGATAAGATTACAGTATTTGGGGGATTTTTGCTCCGCTAAATAATTCCAGTGTTCTGGCACAATGCTGTGTACGTTGCAGTGCATGGTCAATACTGTATGTGGAACAAACACTAAATCTTTGAGATAATCATGTCTCTGCTGGTTTAGTCATTAAATCTGATGGAAGTTTTGGGGACATTTTGTTCAGGAAACATGCATGGAAACAAACAGTGTTTCCTGTGTGGTGCCAGAGAGCTGGCGATGGTGACTGGGCGCTGTCTGATGTTTGCCGATAGGAAAGATACAACATGCACCCACACACGTATGCACATGCCATCCTCAGGGTCCTTGATGGACGGCAATAAAAGAGGAACGTGACCTTTATCGTTTTGACTTATCAGTGTGACCCGCTTTGTTACATTTGACACAGACACAGAGACGTACTTTCAAGCACAAATTTGTCTTTGAAATTCACACAGATTAGCGTAAGCAACTCGTGTAGGGATTCTTTGGCTCCAAACTAAATATATATACGGCATTTAAATTTGCAGTTGATATCTGAAGGTATACGCTTCTCCTTTCAATATTATAAGAATGAAATGAAACTAATCGTTACTTTTCTTCCTGTGGCCGTCGTGCACACTGGAAGGGGCGTTTCAAAGGAGGGAGAGACAGGAGGACGACGTGTTAATAATTAGACGACTACGCTGCTTAGTTATCACTGTCCATTTCGTAGGAGCAGATGCTTTCACATGTTCAAGGATACCATCTTTAGCCTTCATGATGGTCTCAACAATCGAACGTCTTCGACCATGCACGTGGACAATGTTGGTTGGCATATCTCCACTTTTTAAGCATTTTACAATGTAATGTTTCACTTCACTTTTCACTTTCACTTTCCTTTAATGCTTCACGGTTGAGAGACGTGATGGAGGTTAAATTGGGAAAGTTAACTAAAAAGAACAACAGTGACGTCCTTCCTCAGTGTAACGGCACACACGTAGCTAGTTTTCTTTTTTCAGTATTCATCATTTATGGGAGTGCGTCATAACCACACAATGTTACAACACAAGGGCCGCCTGTCTTCTTATTTTATTAATACCAGGTTCCTTCTCACCGTCAAATGTCTAACATGGTCATAAAGTCACCCTTTAAAACAGAAGCAATATGTTTACACTAGTCAAAGATCCTCATTCTCATTATGACAGGAGCTCTGTCCTTTTTAAGGTGCCACTGCAAAAATGCATGTCAGTTGATAGCCCTGTTTTAGATCCATCTATCCATCCATTCATTTTCTGTACCACTCAAACTCAAGCTGTGAATGTATCCTGACTGCTGCTTGGATGAGTCAGGAAAAGGGAGGGGGAGACAGCAGCGGATATATGACTATGGTTGGTTTGATGTGGTTCTGAGTTTAAATCAGGGGTGTCCAAAGTGAGGCCCGCGGCGTTTTTTTTTTTTTTTTTGGCCTGCGGCACATTCTAAAGATATAATTTTACAAGAACAAGGGGGAAATTTTAAGGAAAGGTTGTCATTTAACGAGAAGAAGTGATCATTTTACAAGAATAACGTCATAATATTAAGAGGAAAAATAATGTAGTTTTAGTGGCATAAAGTTGAAATTTTATTGTAAAAATTTTTTAAGCCGTAATGTTATGAGAAACAAACATAACAAAATAAAGTTTTAAGTTTTTAAAAATTTGGTTCTGGAAAAACGTATAATATGATAGAAAACAGTGAAAATGTTATGGAAATAACGCACATAATATTACGAGAAGAAAATGTATAAGAAGAAAGTTGCATAGTTGGAAAAAACAGCAGAAATGGAAAAAAACAGACGTCATTTTACAAGAATAAAGTCTAAATATTAAGAAAAAATATATATAATAATATAATAATAATAATATATATTAATATATAATATTAATATATATTGATATATAATATAATATTAATATATATATATATATATATTAATATATAATATTATAATATATAATAATATAAAAAATAATTACAAAGATCATTTAAGAAGAAAGTTGAAATGTTTTGAAAATTAAAAAAACAAAACAAAAAAAACAAAACAACAGCAAAAATGAAAAAAAAAATGAGGGAAAAGCGTAATAATAAGCATTTTCACCAATATCACAAAGCTGAGATGCAGTTTTTTCTTCTTGGCATATCTACATGTATTGCTTTAAAAAATATCAAAGTGGGCTTGAATTAGTTTGAATTTGTAGACTTTGGTGGTTGAGGGCCATGATGCGGGCCAACTCAGTGCTGTTTTCCAAACACTTCCACTGGATGGATGAAATTGCAGCATGGCATGAATTTCATGCATATGATTTAGAGTCTCCAATGAACCTTCATTAACGTTCATTGTTCTGGGGATGTTGGAGGAAGGAGGAATACCCAAGGAAATCCACACAGTCACAACTGTGACATTTATTTTCATTCATTACCATTCACTAATTACTAGAATTTGCGTGTGCTTGGACTAGCACTCTATTGGAGGTTTTAAGACACTAAAATGTTTGCGTTTCAGGACATACCACCAAGTGAAGAGAAGATGTTTGATGCCTCCATCACTGGACCTGAGCACTGCGCTAAGACGGAAGACAGGTAAACGCTTCCATGCTTTGAGATCAAGATACTTTCTTCTAAGTGCCGTTCCGCACCAATGAGAACGAGTACAATGGAGGCAGGCAAGTTTGAAGTAATAGTGACCACAAATAAGGAGCAGGAGTGGAGATGATTGACAGGAGAGTTGAAACAAACAATGAACAAGGAAGGAGAAAAAAAGGTGTTTTAAGGAGGTATGTAAGGTGTGTCATAAGTAAGTGCTGTATTTTCTAGACTATAAAGTCGCTCCGATGTGACAATAAGTCAAATCAGTCAAAAAAAATTGTCCATAAAAAGGAAAAAAACATAACTCGCATTTATTGAGAAATGTATTTAACAAAATTCAAGACCAAGAACATTTAATCTGGAAAGGCAATTTATTCATCTACACCAGAGGTCAGCAAAAGAGCCATTTTGCCTCCTCTCTCAGGAAAATAAATAGTCTGGAACCGCAAACTATTACACAGCTTCTAAACTTCTCAAAGTTGTAATCTTTTTAAAATGTTACCTGTTACAGCAACAAAACTCAACAAATCAAAATGCAGCAAGCATGTGCAGGCCTTCTCTGAAATCATTTTAACACCTTCTTCAGTGGTTCCCGTATTTGTTTAAAATGAAAACAAAATGTAGCCAACTTTATCATTAAAAAAAAGCTCATCAGAGTTCACATTTTTGCATATGTGTTGCTTGCTCAATAGCCTTTATGCCTGTGCTGAATTGCCATTGATAACCGCTCTATTGAGCCTGTCCTTGACTGTCTTTGCAGAGGGAGGCGTTCATTCACTTTCCGAATCATTTCTTGTTCATTTTTTAATTCGAAGAATAGTAGCTCTGATATTTTTCTGAACGATTCTTTCCCGTACAGTATTCTCCATCTGTCATCGGCTTTCCCCCTAACATCTCATTTGCAGCCCAGTGTTGCCAATTTGGCCATTTTCTCGCTAAATCTGGCGACCTCCCAAACCCTCTTGGTGATTTGTTTTCCCAAAAGCGACTGGCGACAAATGTAGAGACTGGTATCTAGAGACGTAAAAGTGAAAAAGGGTATTGTTCTGCCTCGCCTCACAGCAGTCACAAGCGGGGTGACACGGTCAGCTCCCGCAGCACACTATCCGCCTCTCCTGGAGTCACCACCTCTGCGATTAGCCTGTCACGGGCTCCGAGCACATAGCTACAGCGCGCTTCTCACGATAGAACATATTGCTATGCTCTCGTAAATTCTATAGTTTCATTTTACTATGCAGTAACTTGCTTCAGACTCAACTCCAAACCCGGTCAACTTTTTTCTCTCTGATAAGACTCACTAGCCTACCCCCCCAGTCAGAACGCAGTCTAGATGCATTCAAGGACTTGCGGTGAGTCGGATATTTCAACTTCTTTTTGAAAATGCACTTTCCCCTACTTCGGTGTAAAAAAAAAATAAAAAATTCACAGAGCTCAGCAAAGGGAGCCGCAACAAGGTTGCCGACCCCTGAACTACACGATAGCACACAGAACAACAGGCTGAATACTGTTGGTGTCCGCTTTGTTAACCAAACACCTTAACAGTTATTATTGTATCAAGAACCAGCGAGTCCAACAAGCATGTTACGGATGAGCAAGTTCATCAAGCTTCTCAAGAACTCATTCCACATCATTCATGGGTTTCTTCATTGCAGCAACAGTAACATCTGCTTTTCGCCAGTCCCTTGTTTTTCACTCACTCCAAACTTTCTTTCTGCTGCTTGATTACCGTTTTTGGCTGCATATTTTCCTACCTGTAGTTTGTAATCTGTTTAATAGGAATTTATTTTGGGGGCAATTTGTTTGGGTTCAGGCTTTCACTGTTGTCTTTAAGTTAGCCTAGACCGCCCTCTTGTGGCTGTCGACAGTAATGTTCACTCTGGTTCATGGCAATGAATTAACATTTTAAAACATGTTCAATGATAAACACTCCTGATCGAAATTGTAAAACCAATTGGAAAAATTGCAAGAATTGACATTTTGTACAGTTGGATCCAAGGAGGTTATAAGTAGAGCTTCAAATTGCAAAAATAAAAATAAAAAATACTAAGTAAACAACCATTAAAGTGAAATAGGCAAAAAATCCCTGCAAAAATGTGGCTCCAATGTCATTTTCTGTCAGGTATTCACACTGTCATGATCTCTTGATGGCAAAGGCAAAAATGCTCTTTTTTTGAGCTGCATAAGCAAGACCTCTCTCTGGCAGCGCGCCATTGCTGCTGAGGGTGGACGCAGTAAAAGACAAGTCATTTGAAACTTCTTCAAAGATCTTGAGGGTTATGGAACAAAATAAGTCAAGTGGTAAACTCAAAATAATGTCACCGACCCTGACCCAGAGGATCCGTCAGGACGCAGGACGATCCTCGGCCCAAATAAAGGTTGTTACTGGTGCACTGTAAGTGTACCAACTATAAGTCGCAGGACCACCAAACTGTGGAAAAAGTGTGACTAAAAGTTTGAAGTGGGGAAAAAAGTAAGGATATAAAGAAACACATACACATGAATGGAGAACGTACATTGAACGTACTGTATATACTCTTGAACGTATATTATTTTGAGAAGCCAAACTCTTTACTTAAATGACCCAGCAACTAAGTAGAACTACGTTCCTTGTCACGGAAATCCGACCAGAACTGGACTCACGGGACCAAATGGGGGGGTAAGTCACTGTTGATATACCGTAGTCCACTGCCGATGAGGATGTCATACAACTTCATGTCAAAAAAATCCCAACTATCCCTTGAACTGTTAATTTGTCCCTTTTGTTGATCATTTAAACTATAAAAACGTTTGTGTTTTGGCTTTCTGGAACGGATTAATTGGATTTTCATTATTTCTTATGGGAAAAACTGATTTGGTTAGAGCATGTTTCGGTTAGAGTCGGACCTTCTGTAATGAATTAATGACACTAACAATGGTTCCACTGTAATTTTATTTTTACATTATGCCAAGGGCTAGTAAAAAAACCTTCTGCCAGCCGAAAATGGCTTACAGGCCGCGCTTTGGAGTAAAGCAAGTACAGTTGCGGTTAAACGTAACCCATAATTGGCATAAATGTCATTTTATTTATTTTGGCCCCTTAGTGATTAAGATTAAGCTGAGTGGAATAATTATGCTTCTTTAGGGAAATGTATTTGTATTTTCTCAAATTTACACAACGCCAAATTGGTGCATGCCCAGGTTTCAACCATGTGAGGAGACTCCCTTGGCAAGGACTATGAAGAGCAGTTAAAGATGGACTAAGGATAACGAAAAAGGTGCTTTAGCTGTCATGCAAATCAGAGAAAGGTATCAAATAATAGCTGGGTGTATTAATGGGACTTGACAAAGATGGATAGCAGTCCGGCCGAGGCTTAAACGTTTATAGGCCAGACAATGTTGTTGCCTGACGAGAGATCAGTGTATGATGACACTCAAACAGTTCAAAACATACACTATGTAATTAAAACATCTGTTTGACTGTGTATTGATTTGACATGTCTGTATGTCTTAGACTTCCAGATGACAAGCTGCTAGGGGGGTTGTCATCTCCCCCCTCATCACACAACGGTCCTGCTGGATCTTTTTCAGGTGAGCAATGTAACTTTAACTATACAGAACCTCTACTGCAGCAATGTACATTCGCTAATAATCCCGGTGGAGCTGAGTCATTAATCTCTTAAACTCCGGGTTGAGAGGCTTGCTAGAAAAACACATCCAAAATAAATGGCATTTTCTCTGTATGGACTAGATGCACATGGATGATCTTGGTATCAAAAAGTAGACTATAAATGTGAATCTTCCCTCTGTAAATGAAGCTGCTTGTTTTTTGTTCTTTTTGGCTTCTGTTTTTCCTAAAGTTTGAGCTTTAAGTGGATGTTCTCCCAGTTACGTGGATGTACAGCACGTGCATACTGAGTCAAGCGTAGCAGTTACTGTAGCAACACAAATGCAACCTGTACTGAGCAGTTTTCAAAGCACACAAATGGTCCCGGCCTCAATTCCCATGAATACACAGACGAGGAAAGCCTCAGCCAAAACATCTCATTTATTCACATTCATACCATGCATTCTGCGGAAAACGAAAGTATCTGCGTTCCGGAACCACCAGCAAATTGTGAAAATCCATGAGTAATTAATACGTCGATTAAAATATCTGTTTTTGACATATTGCTCACTCTTCCCCCTCCAAACTCTTCTACGCTATCTTGACGTTGACGTTCTCCTCCGATTTTGGATCAACATTTGCAATAAAGGTGACTGACTGCCTCACTCACTTATTAAACAAATTTTAGTCACCACTATTGAATGATAATGTAAAAGATGATCGATGAAGAGACAGAAGTTTTACATCTTGCAGCAACTATGGTGTGTTTAAGGACTGCAAAAGTGCAAAATCTCAACGCTTGACGAAAAAAACATGAACAGTGAAGCATAAAGACAAACATGTAAAAATTGTGGGCTTTTCACACAGTTGTACATGTATGCTTGATCAAAAATCACTCCACACTCTGTACTGTTCCTTAGTATTACCATATCTAACGTATTGTGTGGAGATATGGGGAAATAATTACAAAAGCAATCTTCACTCACTCACTGTACTGCAAAAAAGATCTGTGAGGATAATTCATAATGCCAAGTATAGAGAACATACAAACCCTTTATTTTTAAAATCACAGATATTAAAATTCGCAGATTTAGTACACTTTCAAACCGCTAGAATAATGTATAAAGTTAATAATAACTCGTTACCCAAAAATCTAATCAAGTATTTCTCAATCAGAGAGGAGAAATATGATCTTAGAGGAAAATTAAACCTAAAACATTTATATGCGAGAACAACGCTGAAAACCCACAGCATTTCCGTGTGTGGAATTAAATTATGGAACGGATTGAGTAAAGAACTCAAACAATGTACAGAGATGAGCAAATTCAAAAAACAATACAAGCAGTTGATGTTTGCTAAATACAAGGCAGAAGAGCCCTGATTGTTCTGTCAGGTTTGTTATTTTATTTTATTTATTTTTTTTATTTTCTATTTTATTTTATTTTATTTTATTTTATTTTTTATTTATTTAATAAAATTTTATTTTTTATTTATTTATTTTTATTTATATATTTATTTATTTTTTTTTTTATAATTTTCTTTGTTGTGTTTAAAAAAAAAAAAAAGGAAAGGGGGAAAAAAAAAAAGCTTTGTTCTTATTTATTTATTTATTTATTTAGTATTGTCATCATTATTATCATTATTATGAATGTTCTCTCTTTTTTTGGGGGGGGGAGGGTTATCTCACCGTTATCTATTATGTGTTATCCTGACTATCACTGAAAACATGACATGGAATCCAGGAAGTGAACTACATGTACTGTACTAGATGTAGAATGGATGGGGGGTAGGATTAAATAAGCTTTGCTTCTTCCTACTCCTTTTGGACATGTGGAACTGTCAAAGAATGATTCACGAGATGTATTCCATTGTAACCTTCATGTTCAAATAAACTAAACCAAACCAAACCAAACCAAAATGCTGTACATTTTAATTATCACCTATTAGAAATTGTTGTTGACTTATGTTGAATGAGATGTGTTTAAAAAAAATGCATACATAATAATATATATATATTTTTTTAAGTTTAGAATCCAATCATTTGAAATCAGGGCCCTAAAATGTTTAAAATTCTCTTAAAATCTCATAAAATGTCTTAAATACGATTGTGAAAATGTATTTACTTTTGTACATTTCAGTTTCTCTTTTAAATGTTACAGTTTTTTATGACATAACTACAAAATGGGACTAAAGTACCCGTGCAGCCAGGTCAGAATTTACCGACCAGCTAGTGGGCTGTGCACGCGCCACAGACCTCCAGTTTTTCTTTGTGTCTTTCTGTACTTTTTTGCTGGTATGGATGTGAAACGGGTCTTAAATTGTATTTGTTGTCTTGATAAAAGTCTTCAATTTGACTTGTTGAGACCTGCAGAGACCTGAAGGCCCATTCTCATAATGTCTGGGAAAAGTGATAAGCAAATGTGCAAGCAATAGTTATCTTGGGTTTTGGTTATGTCAACATGAATCATAATACACTCCTGATCAAAATCTTAAGACCAGTTGAAAAATTGCTAGAATTTTCATTTTGCACATTTGGATCTTAATGAGGTTTTAAGTAGAGCTAAAATATGTGAAAACAAGAAGGGTGAGTGAGACAAAAAACATTTAGAAAAAGTAATTAATTGAAAACAACAATTAAACTGAAATAGGCTGTTTATCAGCTGATCAAAAGTTTAAGACCACAGGCTATAAAAGCCAAAATCTGCTCAAATCTGCTGTTGTTTTTCCCCAGCACTTCATTTAACTCAGTCTTTGTTTCTTTCCTAGAAGCAACCTTCTCCCACACTCCTGTTTCTCTGAGAGACAAACGTCAAAGAAACATCGAACGTCAGCGAGCCCATAGCGCCTCCTCTCTTGCAGCCTCAGTTGGCCTGCCTTGCCCCCTCACCTCCCGGGATAAAGGTGGGCCTGAGTGGCCTGCTAACGAGGGTCTGAGTCAAGCCAACCAGGATGCCACGTTCCCTGGCACCCCTCAGAGTAGCGTACCAGAGGGTGATGGTGACAGGAAAGTTGCAGCGGTTAGCCTCGATGGCCACCTAGACACCTTAGTGATGGACAAACCTATGAGGCACAGTTTGAGTGAAGACATGACGAAGGACACTCAAAGAGAGAGAACATTTAGTTTAGACCGGAAAGGAGAACTTTCTAAAGAAAACGAAGTCTCAGCAGTGACATCGTCACCGCAGCTCCATTTCCAGTTGGAGTTCCCACCGTCCTCTCATCAGTCCATCCACCAGCACTTGTCCTCCGGGAGAACGCCAGACGTTGACGGCTCAACTGACCAGCAGCCAACATCACTGACCTGCCATGAGGACCAAGATGAGGTCTTTCTCCAAAATCCCGCTCCTCCATCATCGCCTCCTTCCATCAAAGAGACTGACATCACGGAGGACTTCCCTCCTCCCCCTCATCCCATCCTTGAGTTGAACAAGAACACGTCTCTGCAGAATGCCGGAAGGTTTGTTTCCTGCAAAGTCAAACACAATCAGGCAAATTTCTTTGACAACCAATTTCAAAAGCAATTTCTTCCCTACTTTGGAAGGCGCGTTACCTTGCATATACACTAGGTCCCCAACTTACGAACATCTGACTAGCGAACACTCGCGGATACGAACACAAGCCAACTGGTCTATATTTTATTTTATTTTGCCTTGTAGTCGCTCAATCAGTATTTATACTGCTACTGTACATGCTTGACCAGTAGAGGGCACTGTGACACTGCTAATGGGACCAAGAGAGGAAGCGTTAGGCTGGGGAGATAAAGCTAAATGGAAAGCTAAATTGTACAACCCAGACAGAGCGTGTGATTAAAGTTTATGAAGAGTTAATAGGCCTGCTTAATTCTACACCACCCACAGAACACTACCTCTTTTAGAAGAGTCTAACAACAATGACAATTTGTCCTTTTTTTCAATAACTCCTCCTCCTCCACCATAACGACGTATGCTCGACCACTCCTCTTCAAAGGTAAATAACATTTATCATTACGTATTATTATATCATTTTTATTATTGTTTTTTTCATTAATTATCCTCGTTTAATATTACTACTGCATCCAAACTCATATTTACATACATATGCATATACTGTATATGTATACACGTACATGTAGTACCTATATCATTGGTAATATTACCTTTTCCCTTACTTAAGAACAATTCGACATATGAACAGTCGTCTGGAACCAATTGTGTTCGTTCGTTGGGGACTTAGTGTACACACTTCACGTTTTCCAGTCTACATTCAATTTTAGAGACGTGCCAGTCGCGAGTCTTTAAAACGTTTAAGTTTTCTACTGAATCGTCTACGTTACCTCGTTCATTTACTCAAATTTGTTTTTGTTCACCCTTTTGACGTCCACTCCATCAGTTTGTATTTGCGTATAAGTATCCTTTCTGCTATTACCAAATAGCATTGTCTTAGATTTACTTAGATTTCGAGGGATAGTCTGTTTTTATCGAAGCATCTTCTTAGTCATTTCATTTGTAACTTTTTTTATTAGCTCTTATGTACTTTCTTCAGAAGAGAAGGCAGTAGTATCGTCTGCAAATAATACTAGCTTTAGGTCTTTCATGGCTTTACAAATGTCATTTATATACTGTATAATTTGAACAGTTTTGGTCCCAGTATTGACCCCTGGGGTACACCGCACGATATATTTCAGCACGCTGAAGTATATTCTCCTAGCTTCACCATATTGCTTCCTGTTGGCTATATAACTTTGAACTCAATTCAACACATTAAGACTCACAGTGATATTTTCCTAGCTTGCTCTATATGAATTAATCTAAGAAATAGTAATATTGTAATATTTGACTCTCTATTAGGATTAGGATTAGGATTGTTAAATGGGTTTTAAATGACTTTTATTGGCAAAAAATAAGCTTTTGGAAATGAACCAGCTTACCAGACACAATGCCATTTTGGAGAAGCCATGCCCTGGCATAGTCACATGACCACTCCAGAATGTTTCCTATACGTCACTTAAGGCTTTAATGACGTCAAGCTGTATAGGGCACATTTTAGGACATTGAAGTGTTGATAATTTATGGGTTCTTATGGGTTAAAATACAAATACCACAAAAAAGACATGCCTACTGATAGATGCTACAGATTTTTGCGTGATTTCAGAACTGTTATTTTCATTGACTTTTGGGGTCAAATTATTGTTCCACTGTATTTTCATATCGATGTCCAAATCAAAACATGATCAACTTATATGGATCCCCCTACCTTCTCTCCACCAGCCTTCCCCCATCCTTCAAACAGCAGTCATCCACCCTCACATCCACCGCTTCGTCTAGTTTTTCCAGCCTGGACGTGGACAACTTTGAAGAGAACCTCAACCTTGAGTACGAGCCGCTGCTCAAGAGGGAAAAGACAGCAGAGGAGCTTCGAGTGGAGACATTGTGGCGGAAGCTGGTGGGCATCTTAAGTATTATTCAGTGTCAATGTCATTCATTCCACCTTTTTTACATACGGTACATTCATGACTTAGCCTTTCATCAGCATGTCAACTGCTGTTTGTTGTTGATGGTTAAAATTCTTTTACGATTGGCTGGCGACCGGTCCAGGGTGTACCCCGTCTCTCCCCCAAAGTCAGCCGGGATAGGCTCCAGCATACCCCTGTAACCCTAGTGAGGATAATTGGCATAGAAAATGAATGAATGGATGGGTTAAAATTTTTCTGTGTTCACTTCACAGGTATTGCAGGATCACTCTCTGTCATCGATCTTCCAAGGAAGGGAAGGTAAATCCACAGTGGAGCTTGTGGAGGGGATCTTTCGAAACAGCAGACTGGGCGCTAAAGTGCCATGGCATGGCAGCAACATTAATGACAGGTATTTGGAATGAAGAACATTAAGAACACAATTGGACTCACGCAGTGTATCAATAACAAGACAAGACACACACCATAACTGGAAAATATATGCAGACGGAGGTACAAATTAGAGCTTCAACTAATTAATTAATTAATCAGTCGATTATTCTTTTGATTAATCGAGGAATCGGATACAAAAAAACATTTTTAATTTCCGCCTCTGAGTAGCAATCCCTTTAAGAATACATGAATGCACTTTTTCCCTCCCCAAAATCATAGCAAAGAAGGCGAGGAAGAGGAAGCGAAACTGAAGTAAAGAAGTATAAACAGTCAACTGACAAACATCACAAACACTCAAAGCTGCAAATCAACGAGTCACTGGCACAGACTGCTGCATGTCCACCACCAGTAAATAAATAAGAAATAACAAATACATCAACTTTAGGGGCAGGCTTTGCATTTGGCATCGGCTCGTCTGCTCTGGGGGCAGAGGCGGTGTCTTGTTTGATGGTGAAGCACGTACCAAGATGGTACGGCCTGCGCTGGGCAAGCACAGCCATAGCTATTTGTAGTTTCACTGTTCTACGACTAGGTTTTGTGTGTACGCACGGGAAGAGTTGTGCATAAATGTACGCATTTTCTTACGCACAAGTACAAGTGGACAAATCCCATACTCTGAGTGGGAATGCTCTCACACACGCGCTGCAGTGGTTTGCTTCGCAAGATATCAGAAGTAAAAATGTTGATTGCTCTTTTCCGAAGTCAAAGCTGATGTGTGTGAAGCGATTAATCGATTAACAAAATTGTTGTCGATTAATTGGATAATCGATAAATCGTCGATTAATCAATGAATCGTTGCAGCTCTAGTATAAATTTAACCGAAAAACACTGTATTGGTTCCACTGTATTGATAGAAGCTGCAGGAAATGTCAGTTACAAAATTCACCCGCTGCTTCTTGTTCGGTTTGCTACTTTCCACCACTATGGGTTGCTCCTCAGCTGCCATTATTTCAGTCCCGCCCCTTGCGCTGCATTGCCTACGTGGACTGTTGACGGTGGTTTAGTGTCCATCACTGCATACTTAATATTTTGGCCATTTTGAGTACACCATCCGGGTAACTGATAGTGAACTGCATTTTGCTGCATTTTACAAACAAACCGTATCAGAGTGTGAAGACGCTCCTAGCATACCCAACTACACTCTGATGCATTATACAGGGTGTCTCCAAAACCTGGACACGCACACAAACATTGTCTTCAAATGCAATATTAACAAATAACATCTTCACTATAATGTGTGATGCAAAGGTTGATGCGCTTTGCAAGACTGACAGGAACTCCACGTTCCCTTTGTGTCCAGACTTTAGAGGCACCCTGTCCAAGAGTCGTGTATTGATTTCAAATGCAGATTTTTGCTGTAACATCCACCATACATTTAATTTGAAAGAATTAAGTTAAATGAAGTAAATACATCATGTACATGTACATCATCAAACTGATGTTGTGGCTTTCCACAACATTATGAGCAGCAGTTTGTCCCAGCTTGTCTGAATAACTGGACAAGAGTGAATCTAAGTTGTCATTAATTAGCTTCCGTGCTCATTTATTCTTCATTATGAGGATTGATATTCATTTGCAGTGTTTGTTTTTAAAGCCATAACCTAAGTTCATTTCTGCTTAAAGTAAAATGATGGGTGACTGACCAAGTGGAACACACACAACACTTTTCTGAACACTACTAATTAATGTCGAAGGTCTTGTATTGCATTAAAAGAAATGGAGAGATTAACGAACGATTAATTTCATTAATCTCACCTAAAAATTGTTGAGAAAAGCCCTCACATGGAGGTATTTTCATTTAAACTCATCACATTATTGTGGCAGACCAAAATACTGATACACAACAAAAAAGGTGATTTCTTGTTTTTAACAGATTTGAACAGATGCAGTGCTAGCCATTTACATTCCGCTGTACAGTGTTCCCTCGGGTAATCGCGGGGAATAGGTTCCCAAAATAGCCCGCAATAAGTGAAATCCGCGAAGTAGCCAATTATATTTGTTTACAATTATTATACACGTTTTAAGGCTGTAAAACCCCTCACAATACATTTTAAACACAGACAGACGTTAACATTTTCTCACGTTTCTCTCTTGTTCAAACACACTCAAAGTTCAAATTTTCGGCCTGTAACAGCATTCATACCCTGTTAAAAAAAAAATTTTTAAAAAGCATTAAAATTGCAGAACAGCGAGTCAGCAAAAGGTGAACCGCGATGGAGCGAGGGAACACTGTATTTGAAAGTAATCCCAAGCGCTGCCTGCCACCTTTAGTTTCGAACGCGAGGGGGGAATATTGCGGTGCTGTTTTGTCATTCTCCAAATAATTTGAAAATAAAAATAAAATAAAACATAAGGTCCATTTAAAGCGCTGAAGTTAACACATCAACAGTAAGAACACTTTCCTGAGCAATACAAGTATTGAACACTGAACCAGTTGATGACCAGAGATCTCCGGTTATAGTAAGACAGTTGGGCGAATGCATGCAGCTCCATTTTCACGTGCCCTCCCTGCTACTCACCTTACCCTCCCAACGACAATGGGACTGATGCTAAACAAACACACATTGACCGCCAGTCAACGTCCACTTCAGGGTGTTTTCCACCCTCAACAACTCAAGCAGAAGAAACCCATCACATAAAAATTGATTTTATAAAAAAATTGCATACAGAAACAGTAAAGTTTGAGATTCAAAGTTAGATTATAATGCGATTAAAATAACACTAAATATTATTGTAATTAATTAATCACAATTAATGCTTTAATTTGACACCCCTAATTATAAGGTACACACAGATGCATCTTTTTATTTTTAAAATAATTGCAAATATTTTTTAAAAAGAATTATGCTGTGGGGTGATTTTGAGGGAGAAAAAGAATGTAATCCGTTTTGGAATAAAGCTGTAAAATGTGTATACAGCGGAATGCTGTGAATACTTCCTCGATGCGCTGTATATTCATTCACAATCATTGAAACAGTGACAGTTATTGACGCCGATATTTTTGTAGCCCGTATTGTATGAATTCATTCAAGAAATATAGCAAGAACAGTTGGATTGTAGTATTCCACACCTTATTAAAGCATTACAATTGTTACATGTAATAAAAGTAAAATAAAGTAGGCTTTTGGAACATAGTTCAAGTCAAGCACAAAGCTCTCTTGGGACCATTTTAGGACATTTAAAGTGTGTCACCATGGGTTATGGTTAGGGCTTAGTAGTTATTATATATTAATGTCATTTCTACTGCTATTTTTTAAAATTGCACCCTCCACAGGATGGAAGATGGTTTCAGCACAGAAATGGACCCCAGGATGGAGGTGGATGAGGATGGGAAAGACATCAACAGCAAAAAGGTAGAAAGAGTTTTTCAGTGCAACATTTTGTGCAAAACAAAATATATTTCTTAGGGCTGTCAAATGATCAACATTTTTAATCAGATTAATTACGGTTTTCAAATTAATCAGGATTATTGGTGCAATCTATGACAATTATATGTATTTATATGTATTAACAGCACCAAATTAACAGAAAATTTGAATCAAGTTAGATGAAACACGTCTGGAAATCAATTTACCTAACACTGGTTTCTTTAATTGCAGAATATTTGTATCAGACTTGAACTCTATTGTTGCGTTCAAAGACACCACATCGTTGAAGTTGAATTCTCATTTTGAGTGATTTTTTTTGGATTTCCGAGCACACTTAAAAGCAGCACATTGTACTTCCGCGTGAAGAGTTACAGAGGGCGTGATAAGAATATGCACTTGTTGTTTTTATTTGTATTTCTCTTTATTTAGACCACACATACACGCATAATAAAGACGTTGTTGTGCTGTTCGGAGTGTCCGTGAATGCATCTCGTGTCGACGCAATGACGAATGGACTAGAGACGTGTTGGTTTGGAGTTGGACTGCATGTATGGTGTTGGAATCGCACTGCTCTTGATGTGTTCAGGTCACTGTGTGGCTCGCCATGCTGCCTGTGCGTTAATTACGCTAAAAAATGTAACGTAATTAAAGAAATAAATGAGTTACCGGTGTTGACGTGCTATTTTTGACAGCCCTAATATTTATATAAAGTCACCCTGCTAGTGGGAACTTTTTCCTGTATTTCCCAACCTGTCCCTCAGGTGGAGCTGTGTGAGGCCCTCAGGTGCAGTGTGGTGGCTCTGCGCCAAGAGAAGGAAGCTCTGTGTGAGGAGCAGAGGCGGCACCAGGCACTCGGGGCAAGCATCGACTCTCTGGTGCACAATCTATGCAAGGTCAACGAGCGGGACAAGTACAGCATGTTCATTGGTACTACCTTTTGGTACTACAGGGGGCAAATGTGGCAAGCTTGGCCCGAATCGGCTGTCAAATGGAAACTGGACTTGTCTTACAGGAGATCTTGAGAAGATCATGAACCTGCTGCTGTCGCTGTGTAGCAGGCTGTCGAGGATTGACAGGTCACTGCTTGCTCTGCAGCGAGACGAGCTCACACAGGAGGACACGTCAGAACAGAGGGTGAGATTTCACTGGGTAATTCCAGTTTTTGGTCTTTTCAGGCATGAATTTGTGAATGCTGTGTTTTTTTCTTCTTATACTTCCACTCCATGTGAGTGTGCAGCGCTGGACACGTACTACGAGGGCTGGGTATGGTTTATACAATATCATCCAATACCTGTGCCAAATCACACTTGGGACGGAATTTGGTGACATGCAAGTTGAACAAAATAGTTATTTAATTACTTCAGTAATATAAATGCAATGATAACTAAGTATCCATTCAAAACAATTCAAAAACACAACTTGTGTGTGTTGTAATGTTGATGTTCAGAATTCCTCTGTTCGTGAATGCACCTCGCTCGGCGTGACCACGACTGGTCCGTAATGAGGAAGTGTTGTGTAGCTGTTGCGAACAGCGCTACGCCAAAATATGTGTGCGGTGTTGGAACAAAGTGTCACCGCGCAATGCGTCCCGGAAACGCAATCGGTTCTGCGCATGCGCGGGACCTACGTCACTTCCTCCTTTGAACAGAAATGGTCAACAACCATAGTTCATACATGCAATATATTGGGGGGTTGTTTGATTAGAGATTATTATTAAAAGAGTTTGTTAGCGGACGCACGGTGGCGTAGTGGTTAGCATGTTGGCCACACAGTCAGGAGATCGAGAAGGTCTGGGTTCAATCTCCGTCGGGCATCTCTGTGTTCTCTGCGGGTACTCCGGTTTCCTCCCACATTCCAAAAACCTGAATTAATAGGTTAATTGGAGACTCTAATTTGTCCATAGGTATGAATGTGTGAGTGTGAATGAGTGTTTGTCTATATGTGCCCTGCGATTGGCTAGTGACCAGTCCAGACCCCGCCTCTCTCCCAAAGTCAGCTGGGATAGGCTCCAGCATACCCATGACCTTAGTGAGGATAAGCGGCATAGAAGATGGAGGAGTTCGTTAGCATGCAGATGTCTTCTAACCTCCACCAAGACGGAGCTACGTAAAAAGTTACAGACGGAAACCTGATATCCGGTTAAGTAAAACAAATGTAAATAAAAACATAAAATGCAGTTATATTTGATTGTAAACAACCATAAGCCATCAACCATCAAGAGTGCAATGATTGAGGATTCTTTTTTTCTAAACGGAGAAACACCATCCATCCAAACATGCTGTATCTTCCTAGCAAATGCTTTTGTTTGGATTCTTTCAGTGGCGAAGAAAACTTAAAATGATCCACTTGCACCATGGATGTGATATAAGGAAAAAAAGACTGATTATGTTGTAACTTTGCAAATCTTAATAATGGTTTTGTGTGTGTGTGTGTGGGGGGGGTGACGTATATTGCTGCTGTAAAACAGATCGGCGGAGGGCGTATATTAAACATGACTGAAATGTGACTGCCGAAAAATAGGCCGACCGGCTGTACAGTAGACGCGTTCTGCACATGCGTAGATCCGATTGTGTTTCTGGGACGGATTGCGCTGCTGCTGGCGCTTTAAGGTCAGCAGTACTTGCATATGTTACTTGCACAATATCACCTTCAAGCACTTGTTGCCAGGTGGCTGAGGCTGCATTCATGTACCACCCATTACTGGGTGGTACAGGTTACTCCCATTTATGCCATTATGACACTGACTGTACTGTACTGTAGTTATGCAGCCTTACTTAACACCCTCAATCGTCGCCATCTTGGCTGTGTATCAGAAACGGAGAGAATAACTTGAAATAATGGAGGTGGAAAGAAATATTGCAATTGTCATTTGCACTCAGGACCTAAGGACATAGTGTCCAGACGGTGTACTTGATGGAAGGACTTGAGATGGAGGTTATGTTCCATGCCTAGCAGGACCATGCCCTCCTGCTACATGAGCACATGCATACAAAGTCATTGTGTGGAAGTTAGTAAGTTACACTGCTGCGTCTCACAGCAACTATGGTGCATTTAAGGAGCGCTGAACAAAGTGTGAAAACCAAACATTTGAGGAAAAAACATTATCAGTGAAACATAAAGCCATAAACATGTAAAAATTGTGAGATTTTTTAAGAGTGGTACATGTATGCCCTACACTTGACCTGTATTAGCACATGTAGTCATCCGTTTGCGCTTCAAATTTCATGGCTTCATTCTATCACGCTTTTTCAAACATATGACTTAATAAATCATGCATTCAGAAGGTGCATTCAAAGACGCTGTGATATGTAGTATTCCACACTGGTCACTAGGTGTCAGTAATGTTCGGTGAGACACACAAGCACCAGACTTGATTGCCGAAAACAACAGGCTTTTTTTTTTGCAGGTTTGAATGATCTCACGACAGGCACAATAATCCCTAACACGGGCTACTGTTTGAGCAGTAACACACTCGATGTCACTTTGTGTCAGCCACCAACTCACATCCCCCCATCACATTTACAGCAACACACACGAACACCAGTCTTATTTAAATGTCTTGTTTTCTCTTATTATTTCTACTATGGTGGGTATGATGAGTGTAAAGGTGTTATCTCATGTCTAGAGAGGTCTAGTGATGTTTAAAAAAAAAAACGTATTTAGAAGGTCATAAACAGCTTTTCTATGCTCTTACTATGAAAATATTTCATTGATAAAGAATCCTACGTCACAGAAAGTCATTACGGCCGGGTATGGAACCAGTTAACTGCAATAAATGAGGGATTATTGTATTTTTAAATTATTACCTATTTAGGAATTTTGAAGAGGAAAAAAATTAAAAAATGAATTTTTGACCAAAAATCTGCAAATTTGACTCCAGAATGTGTGGGGATCCACTGTATTGCTAAAGTTGGTTAACATTTTTGACCTGTGCACATTTTTGCTGCAGGCTTTTCATGAGCGTATTTTGTCTCATCAGGATTCCCTCCATCAAAAGCGCTCTCAGCTCCTCAGCCAAACGGAGGATGCTTGGGAACTGAAGGAAAACCTGGACCGGCGGCAGCGCGTTGTTCACGCCATCTTGTTAGGCTACCTCACTGAACCCCAACTCCAAGACTACCGCCACTTTGTCAGCACCAAACCCTCCCTACTGACCCGCCAGCGGAACCTCGACGACCTCATACGTCAGCGAGAGGAGCAGCTGACTAGGCTGGCAGAGACCCTCCCGCCCGAGCTGGCGTCGGCTCGGGATCGGTCGGGAGGATCTTCGCACACATCCCCTAAGCCCACCCCCTGCTCCTCGCCCTTCCCACAGCTGACTTCTGGCCCCTCCCACTCAGTCAGGCCCACCACTGTAACATCACTGTGATGTCATGAAAGTGTAGGACATAAGAAGAGTGGATCTATGCACATGTCACACGATAACGTGCCTCGTTCTAGTTACACCCGACTGAATGTTTCACCTCCTTTTGTTTCTGATGAAAGTCACCAGCAAAAGTGCAAGCAATGGCTAGTTTCAGTTTTGATTTCGGTTATGTCCACTGTACATGAAAAATAAGTTGGGGTCTAAGGGTCAGCTCTTTATTTTACCGGAATATTTCACAGGTTTGTTTGCAGTACCTAAATGATATGAACCTAATTTTAAGTTAAATTGACTATTTCTTTCAATTCCTTTCGACTTTCCTGAGACGGACGCTCGCTGGCAAAGGCTGAGGAGAAATGAATGTTGAATAAAATGGACTCTAATCCTCATGCAGGCATGTTAGGAGCCAGAATTCACAGTAAAATGCTGTATTTACATGTTTTACACATCAGCTAATGGTCCTGTCAGACAGAATTTGCCATGCAAGGAAACTTCCATTGTGCTAAAATGAATGGGCAGGTTTGCTGGTGGCCAAAGACATAATAATAATGAAAAAACCCACTAAAATTTGATTCCACTTATTTTTTATATGGAAACATTTGATGTCAAAGATGAGGAGTCCAAAGATTCTGATGGGATGTTCGACGTTCAACTTTGTTTAGTTTTGTATTCCATGTTTTAAATTGCCCCCAAGTGATTCATTTTAATATAGAACACAAAATAAGCCAGCCTTCACATTTGGAAATAATTTATTTCATTGATTTTAAACCAAACAATAGATTACCAGAGAATTGCGTATTAATGTCATAATGAATTAAACTGGACATAACATTATTGTATTGTGCTCTAGTTACTTATTTGGTGTGTTTTCCTTGTCTTAAAAAACCTGTAAAGGTTTGACTTCATATAATAAAACGTTTTTCTTAATCTAGACTGTTAAAAGGTTGAAAGCAACAGATGGAAACATTGAGCCTCCAGAAAACATGTTTTATTAGAGTATTACTGCACTTATTCACTGAATACAAAGTCAGGCCAACCTCATGTTGTTGGAGGTTCTTTGTTGTTCTGAAATGTCTCTTATTTCTTGTCCTCCACCTGTAAATTTGACTTGTCTTTTTATTCTCCAAATATCACACACAACAAGCCTATCACGCTCACTTTTTCATGTAGTCCTGCTAGACACAAAAGATGAACTCGTACGTGCATTGGTGGTTGACTTGCGTGATTTGTACGAGTTGATATAGTGAAAAATGTCTCGTTTTGTTTTGTTGGGGCTTTTTTTGCTAAATAAAACTATTTTGTAAGTTCTGTCAGTGGTCCTATTCTTACTGCGGTGTTTGAAAGATCATGCTCAGTTTAGGTTGCCGCTGTCAAGACAATGCGTTTGTATTCATGTGCAGTGCGGCCATAAAGATGGCCACAGGCCAAAATGTCTATTGTGCAATTAAAAAATATTTAAATAAATAATACAGATTAAATAAGTAGTTGGTTATTTTTTATTCAATTAAAATTACAAATTAAATTCAGAATCACAAAATGCATTTTTTAATCTAATACACAGCATAGTTTTATTTTTATTTTAATGTATTAGTTGTAATACATGTTTTTATTTACAATGTATGCTAAACAAAAATGGATTTTTGCTCTGTTTTTCACAAGCTGAACTCAACAATGTAAACTTTCTCTGTACACAAAAGGTCTTTGTCAAATATTGCTGACAAATCTCTCTCGGTCTATGTGTTGAGCATTCATAATTCATCCACCTCAGGGGTGCCTTAGGTTGGCCACAACAAAAGGCCACACCCAACATGTCACCCATTCACCATGTTTGTGATGCTCTGGATCGACTTACACGGTATTTGAGGATAATGAGTTAAACTGCATATTTTAGAGTGGCCTTTTATTGTGGCCAACTTAAGGCGCAGCTGTGCAATAATTGTGCTGTCTAATCAGCGTCTTGATATGCCACACCTGTGAGGTGGATGGATTAGAAAAGTTGAACGCTAACACCGATTTAGACAGATTTGTGAACAATATGCGGTAAGCCTTTTGTGTTCATAGAAAATGTTTAACATCTTTGAGTTTAGCTCATGAAACATTTGAGCAAAAACAAGTGTTGCGTTTACATTTTTGATGTGTATATTTTTATTTATAACTTTTTGTAACACTACATTTAATTAAACAACACTTTTGTAATGTATGTACATTATATGTGTATGTATGTGCAGATTTTTATTTAAAATTAATAAAATAAAACAGAAGTTTGTGTTGCTGTACCGGGTGTCCCTAAAGTCCAGCAATATAAATAAAGATATAAAAAATATTAGACAAATATTTGTAAAGTTTTACTATATATATATTTTGTAGGTTTTTGTAGATTTTTGTACATTTTAAAATTTTAAATTTAAAACATTTTAAATTTAAAACATTTACATTTTTTCATTATTAATTTTGCATTTTTTTTTATTGATTATTAAATACACATATTATACGTGTATTATATGTGCAGATATTAAATTTCATCAATTAAAAAAAGTTTAATATATTACATTACTTATTTTTATTATACATATTTCATTGAAAATACTCGCCCCCAGACAGCTGGGATAGGTTCCAGCGTACCACCGCAACCCTCGTGAGGATAAGCGGCATAGAAAACGAATGAATGAATGAATTTAAAATACTATAAAAGTCTCAATATACAATATGCATTTTACCTTAAGTGAACTTTATGACTGTGACTTTAATTTTAATTGTCATGACTGGCCTGCGAAGGAATAATGTATTATGATTACTGGACATGGTGGTATTTTTAACGTTTAATATTATGAAAGGTTAACCTGTGTTAAAGAGCTAAAATTGGCTGGATACAGTACTTCCGGTTCACCTGCAGGCAGGAAGGGGTTAAATACCTGAAGTGGGCGAAACTTAGGTTCACTCCCGACCTTCGAAACTAGCAAGAAGCCGAAGACTGAAACAAACAAGTCCGGAATGGCCACAGATTTCACACAGGACTCTGTTTTACATTTTATCCAGAGCAGAGGCGGCTCGGTGAGGAATTCGGATCTGCTTCTGCACTTTCGGGGATTCCTACGGGATCATGCGGAGCAGGTTCAGAACCGCGAACTCTTCAAGAAGTTCGTTAACTCTGTGGCCACCGTCAAACAGGAGCACGGAGCCTCGCACGTCGTTCTCAGGAAAAAGTTCAGAACTTCTGCACCAGGCGGGGGTGGAACCACTACTTCCGGGACTGTCGCCGGGAGGACGGCTGAGCCCTCCCCGGAGAAGGCTGCCTTGAACCCGGCTCGGGGCAGAGGGAGGGCTCGGCAGAAAGAGGAGCCAACACCCACTGTGCTAAGTGGAGAAGTTGGCATGAAAAATGTCTTACCTGCGGCAGGTATCATACTTAATAACAACAATAACGTCCAAGCTAATTTGAACTTGACACCAACAGCAGCCGAAACACAAACCTGGGCCCAAAGTGGACCGGCACCCAGACACCAGTACCTTCATGTGGGTCCACAGAAGGTGGGGTTCGTATCTGCCTCGGTCCAACATATCAAACAAACTGAACCCAGTCTTCATCAGGGTCCGGGTCTTTCTGAGCCACGCCGGGCCAGACACAGGCAGAGCTACAAAACCGCAGTCTCCTATGATGAAGATGAAGATGAAGGGATCCAGATGAAGCCAGGAGGCCATCTTGGCCCCATCTCGGCCTCCACAATAGATCAGCATGTTGCCACACCATCCTCACCAGAGAGGAGTGTTCCCAAGATTTACATCCAGAATGTGGAGCAAGGAAAGGGGCTCCCGTCCCACCCAGGATGGAGTTTGGAGTCGAGGAAGGAGCTGAGACCACCAAGGCAGGGTTTGAACCTTGCATGTCTCCATGAGGAGGTGATGCCCACCCGACGTAGTCTACCCGCTGAGTGCTCCTTGCCAGAAGTGGAGGAGGAAGGACTGTCCTCACAGCCTGGTGGTGCTCCGTTGGATCACAGACAAGGGTGCAGTCAGCGTGAGCGTGCGTGGATGTCTACCAGCCACAACAGCATCTTCTCGCCTTCATCTCATGCTGGCCTCTCATGCGGTGACTGGTCGCTCTCTGGCCCTGGAGGAGCAGGATGGAACTGCAGCACCGAGAAACTACAGGTGACAACAGGTAAGGCGGTTCTTTCTGTGTTTTTCTTAACCCATAAGAAGCCACTTTCTACTTGAAATGTCCTAAATGATTTGTGCTCTGCTTGAACTCATTACGTCCCAAAGTGGGGAAAAAAACGGTTTACGACCTTCTAAATACGCTTTTTAACATTATTAGAGCACTCTAGACATGAAATAACCCCCCTGCAGTTACCTTTTACACTCGTTTTACCCAATATAGTCGACATAACGAGGGAAAATAATCTACAGTATTTAAATAAGACTTGAGCTTGAGTGTGTTAATGTAAATGTGTTCACTAGGGGAGCTAAGTGAGGGGCAGACAGGAAGTTACGTCGGGGGTTCAGGGTTGCGTTTTAGCCGTAACAGTAGCCCGTGTTAGGGATTATTGTGTCTGTTGTGAGATCATTCAAACCTGCAATAAAAGCCTGTTGTTCCGGCGATCAAGTCTAAGCTGCTTGTGTGTCTCACCGAACATTACAGTAACATTACTGACCGGTGTAGAGTACTACATATAATTGCAACGTCTTTGAATGCATCGTCTCAATGCTTTATATTTGTATTTTACTTAGGTTAGTCATTTTTATGCTTGAAATTGCTTAATTCGGGCATAATATTTGCTTAAATATGCATATTTTTTTACTAATAGGTCATATTCAAGCATGAAACAGCAGGATTTATTCATTAATATATTTTAAAAAAACATAATAGAGTGAAGCAGTGAAATGCAAAGCGTGAAGTGGCAGGGGGTTGCTGTGCAGAAGCACAACAATCTAAGACAATGTAATAATAACAAAATTATACAATGATTGCCTTTTGTGTTTCATATAACTTTAAAAATAATAATAATAATAAATAATAAAATAAGTAGACAAAGCAAAAAGTACTATTGGCTGCCATTCAAATCCTATGGCTATTTGTCCTCCTGTGTCCAAGAATTGTTTACACGTGAGTTTTTGTAAACAATACATAATTATATCAACAATGTAAAAATATGAACAACCCAACAAGAAAAAACACATATCTGTAAAAAAATAAATCAATGTCATCACACTAGTATTCATTTGATATTGATGCTATTGTTATTATTGATAATATCAATATTGGGACCTTGTTGTTCATGCAGACTCTTCCACTTGAAGGCAGTTTTTACATGTATGGATGAAGCAAAGTTTGTATGAGGGATGTCCCGATCCAATCTTCAGGATCGGGATTGGCTTTATTTTGTCTATCGGATAAAATCGACGTCCGCCACGAGATCGGGCCAATCCAGTTTTTGTATAACGTTCGTAACTCTGGGCCACACTCCAACATGGTAGGTGCGGTAATGCGCCTCGACGCTGGTTTCCACTCGACTCCCGCAAGTCGTAAGAAGAAGAAAACACAACACCACCATGCAGACATGTCCACGGTGTAGCTTGCTGTAGTTAGCTTCACGTTGGACGCTGGATATTCGGCTCTGTAGCTACAGCGCTAGTTCCCCCTCACTGTGCCCGGACTGCTGTGTCATGGTGCGGGGAGCTTGCACAGTAAGTGCCGCTGTAACCCCTGGTTGTTTATACTAGGGACCGTCAATAAAATACAATTGCGTTGAAGAGAGTTTGTTGAAAAAAAGTCATATATTCTAAATTATAGCACAAATTGATATATAACCATGTCAAATGATTAGTCCTATTTTGCACACCCATTTTTTCCAATTTTATCTTTTATTGAATGGACTTTTATTGGATCTTTTATTGGATTAGGGACCTGACTCACAGAGTTTTCTTCCAAAAGCCGAAGAGTATTGTTGGCCATGCTATGTAACAAAGTAAAGTAAAGTAAATAAAGTAAATTCAGCAATACTTTGGTTTCATTATTTTTAATGCTTCGAAGAGGTATTTTCATAACCATATTCATTCCACAAATTCATGTTTGTAACAAAAGCTTATTATAAAAAAAAAAAAAAAAAAGGATCGGATCGGATTGGCAAGACTATAAAAAAAAATTGTATCGGAAGCCAAAAAATGTGGATCAGGACATCCCTCAACCATTTGTATTTGTATACAGTAAATCCCCGCCCCCCCTTTGTCTTTTTCGCCATGCTAATTTTATGAATTTTTTTTTGTAACGTGTTCGTGGTCCTTGAACGCACACAGTTGTGTGCTGGGACACAAAACTTTGGCTCCAGAAGCGCCAGCTTCGACTACAGCTTTTTCTTTTTTTGAGTATTGATATCAGTACGACTCATTCCTACTTTCCTGAATTATTTTGTAGTGTGGGATGTTAGAAAAGGCTTGACCAAGCGATATTACCCAAACAGAGAACAACAGTCAGCAACAGAAGATACGAGGAAAAACAAACCGTTTACTTCTTCCTGCATGTGAGGTGTAGCTTCATCCACAACGGCAGTGACCTGGCGGAAGCTTTGTCTTTTTGTCGCATTATTAATGCTCTTGCACCATATTTTCACATTTAAGAGGTTTAAGGAAGCAGAAAGTTGACCTTGCCAGCCCACAAAAATGAAATAAAGAAAGGCACTAAATTGCAACACGTCAGGGCTTCATCTTTGTTTTCCCTCCATGTGATCAGGTGACCTGGTGGGCGCCATCGAAAGTGGAGAAGTCCTCCAGCGAGCTCATGAAACAACAGAGCTTGGCTCTGCAGCGCATCACGCTGACACCAAGGTCAAAACATCCTGGCATCGCTCTACAGGTCAGCCCCCTGACAAACCTGCATTTGCTGCATTGTGTTTGTGTTGATCTGATACCAAGTTGAATACAGTTGTTAACTGAGAGTATAACCACAATAACGCGGGACAAAGATGTTAGGCAACAAACTCATTATCAACAAACTCATTTGTGAACATTAAAAAAAAATATAGAAATACACCAATATAAGACAATGTAACGATATCAACAGAATAAGTTATTCCTTTATTCCAGGGGTGTCCAAACTTTTCCAGCGGGTGCCACGCACTGAAAAATAAAGGATGTTCTAACTTTTTCCTCAACCTAATAAAAAAAAAAAAATCCAACTTTATTTTGTTTTGTTACAACTTTAAAAATACGTATTTTTCTTTAATATTTCAACTATTTGTGACTAAAATATGATTTTTCCTCATATTATGAGTTTATTCTTGGAAAATTGACTTTTTTCTATTAATATTTTGACTTTATTCTCATAAAATTCCAGCTGTTTTGTTCCATTTCTGCTGGGTTTTTATTTTTTCATTTCCCCCACTATTTCAACTTTATTCTTGTGCACTTTCTTTTTGTATTAAATCTTTATTCCCACAATATTTGTTTTTTTTCCCATAATATCATAACTTTTCCCCTAGTCTAATTTTCCAAAAATATAACTTTATTTTTCTTAGTATGTTTCTCATGATATTACGACTTAAACAAAACCATCTTTATGCTACTAAAATGCTGTTATTTTTCCTGATATTACGTTATTCTTGTCAAATTTACTTCTTTTTTTTCACAAGATTAAAACTTTTTGTTTCAATATGTTCACATTATTCTCATAAAATTACTACCGATTGTCCCCCGGGCCACACTTTGGACACCCCTTCTTGGGTAATATCGCTTTACTAGATACAATTGCAAACAATATTCCAATTAACAGTGTAACAATATGAAAAAAAACCATAACAGTTTTTGTGACAACAAACATAAGGGACAAATATCCTAACATATCAAATCAATAATATGTTATGAATATAATATATGAAATGCATATCTCATCACGCTAGTATCAATGCACTATCCACCCACCTGCAGGGGGTGACATCGTCTAATTTGCATAATTAGCCATGACGCAGGTCACATGAGTACTTTTGAGGCCATGTCCACACGAACATGAGTCTTTTTTTAAAAACGCGTATTTTCGTCCACACTCAAACGTTTTAAAACTGAGCTTTTGGGAAAACTGCTGCCGGAATAGGGATCTTCAAAAACGATGTCTCGGGGTTTGCGTGTGGTGTGGGTAAAACGCAGCTTTTTGGTTTGTGTCATGAGAAATGTCCGACATTCTCTCATGTTTTTAAACCTTTCTTTAAAAACAGAACATGAAGTTGCTGATTTACGGGTGTTTCATTTCGTGCAGCGTGCTTGTGCCTTAAAACACGTCCAGGGGCTCCGTAAGTGTGCGCTGATTTGAAAGATAATGCACATGTACAGTATATAGCACTGTATTGACGGATAGATGTGGTTAGAATGCACGACCAAGTCAACTGCGGTTGCTTTTTCGGGGCCTGATTTGATAATTGATTTGCCAAAATGTCAAATGATTAAAAATGATTAAAAATTGTAATCAGATTAATCAGTTTTTAAATTAATTAATCACCATTAGCTACTATGTCTGAAACATGCGCATTTTTACCATTTTTTAACAGAAAGATGAATGACAGGAGGGTTACGGTATGTATATTTGTATGTATTAACAGCTCCAAATAAACTGAATACATCAATCAAGCTAAAAGATGCTACACAAAATCAATTTATATAACACTAGTCTCCTTTAACAGTAGCAGAACATTTGAGTCACAGTTATTATGAGCAATGATGGGTTGCGTTCAAAGACATCATGTAATTTAAGGTAAATGTGCTTGTTTTCAGTGTATTTTCCAGCATACTTTAAATGTAGCAAATTGTATATGGTGTTGGAATTGTATTGCTGTTGTTGTGTTCAGGTCAGAATGAAGTTAGAAAAGCGCGTCAGACTCTGTGTGACTGTGGGGACGCTCCGCTGTTCTTCCGTCTGCCATCATAACCGAGAGGGGTGCTTGCTCTTGTGCGCATGCGTTAATTACACAAACAAATGTAACGTAATTAATTAAATAAAGTAGTTAACATGCCATCAACATGTTATTTTTGACAGCCCTAGTTTTTATGTATAAGGTACAGTGTTGGGCAAGTTACTTTGAAAAAGTAATTAGTTACAGTTGGTACTTACATGTCACAGAAAGTAACTGAGTTAGTAACTCAGTTGTTGCATCTAAAAAGTAACTAGTTACCTGGCAAAGTAACTCTAGTTTTAAATTACAACAATAAAAATGGTCTTTTTCTCAACCTGAAATATAAAAATCGAGTGCAATAATTCATAATAAATAAAGTAAAAAGAGTAGAGCATTGTTTAGATGTAAAAGCAACATTATTTATTTATCAAAATTATCACACAAACACTGCAATTCTTTTAAGTATAAAACAAGCAGTATAAAATTATGAACTTTGCATAATAAAAATGAACTTTGAATAAAAAAAAAGTAAAATTAGCATGAAAATACAACATTTTCACAGCCTTAACTTTCAAATAATATATTTCAAGTATGTTATTTTTACTTTCAATAAATAAGATATTTCCAACTATAGTAATCCTGAAACAAGTGCAAAAGAAAATAAATAACAATGAGGTAAAATGCTCTTAAACAGTATTGCACTTTAACCTGAACTTTTTTGCACTCTTTCCACCATAACAGAAGTTCTTTTTCTGAACCAATTTAACATTCAGTGCTATATCAGGTTGTGAACCACTGATTGAAACGCAAAAGCAGCAACTTCTCAAATCTTTGGCCTGAGAGCCTGTTCCTCTCGGGAGAAAAGACTAGCTTTCCCAGGCTAAAGAGTCTCAACAGGAGCACTGGAGGGAGTGGCAGCGTTTAAACGCAGTGAAAAGTGCATTGAGCTCTGTGCGAGTTACAGGCTGCTGGACGGTAAAATCGAGTTTGGCTTGTTTGGAAACACGCTATAGCAGGCGGGCGAGCAATGAGCGGAGTTGTACCGTGACACGACTGAAGGTGCTTCGTGAGGTTTGAATTGCTCGTCACAGACGTACATAGTGTCTTTGTACCGGGACACAACGTGCATCTAACATGTACATTTTTCTCTTTGATCTCAGTCACATTTAAAATAGTGTCGATACTTCCAGCCTGTAAATGCCGATTTTGTACCTGTTCCTGGCCCTGCTTCACTCGCCGTCGCTCCCTCTTGTTTTGGTTGAGACCGCATGCAGCATGGGATACGTGAGCATCCTCCCACTTGACTCCTCAGCCAATCAACACGCGTGTGACCCGCCGCTAACTGTCTCATCTCAGAGAGAGAGAAATGACCTCCCCCAGCCGCCAAGCTTGAATCAAAGTAACTAGAACTAACTAGAACGCCGTTGCAAAAATGACAACAGTAACTAGTTAGATTATTCTGTTAGTTATTAAGTAACGGCGTTGGTAACTCCGTTATGTTTTAACGCCGTTACTCCCAACACTGATGAGGTATTAAGAAGCAGCATTATGGGCGCCACGCACGGGTGGCGACTCCATTCATTTTCAATGGAACCTGCGTGATAGGGCGATTATCGAGTGTCACCATCCAGCCAGGCGACACGCGGAATTCGTGCGTGTGAAGGTTTGTGCTCGTGCGACACGTGTCTTGCGACGCGGTCCCAGAAAGTTAAAAAATGTTGAACTTTTCATCGCTGTCGCCCAAACGAGGACCAATCAGTGGGAGTTTCATTGGTCGACCAATGAGCGGACAGGATGCTAATCAGTACGCTATACTTGCGGTGTCAGATTTCCCGGAGCTCGTTGACATTTCTGAAAAAAGAATATAGAGATGTAAAGAAAAAAAGCAGCGGCTTGGAACTGGCTGGCGCCAGAGTAAACATATCTGGTAAGTTTACATTAATTTACACGGACATTTATGTAAGTTTGTCTGCAAAACGAGCAAGATCCGGTACTAGCAAGAGTCCTCGATCAAGAGTCATCTGAACTACTTTGATACTCCCGAAATTCCCTCCACACCCGTCAGCCAATCAACCCTTGGGAGACTCGTGCAATTTGCTCTGGAGGTGAATGCGTCGCTCACCTGTGTAGCTGGTCACAATCACCTGTCGCCTCCCGTGTGCATGGTTTCATACGCGATGGTGATGAATTTCGCCAATCGCGGTCTCGCATGTTAGGTTTGTGTATGTGTGCCCTGCCATTGGCTGGTGACCAGTCCAGGGTGTACCCCGCCTCTTGCCCAAAGTCAACTGGGATAGGCCCCGGCATACCCCCGCGACCTGAATGAGGAGAAGCATCATAGAAAATGTGATGAACACTTTTGGAGACTGACATGAAAGCACGTATCTGAAGCACTCACAGCCGTGATGACGTCATCTGCCCCCTCCCCCAACCTCCCACTCCAAATAAAAACACTGTATTGCTGTGTTATCATATCTCCTAATGTCTGTTTCTCAGGTGATCTTTATGATGACCACGAGTCGAGTGACGGCTCCGCTTCTTCACCAGCGCCCCATCAACGGCCGACACTCGCCAGACGTGTCAGCAGGAGGCTGCGAGGCAGGATGTGCCGCAGCGTGGGCGCCGACCTGGACCAGCTGCTCCACGAGGAGGCGGCTCCAGGCAGAGCGGGAGGGAACGAAGCGGCGCGACTGAACCGCCTCCACCGGATCTCGTCCTCGCTGAGCCTCCGCTACAACCTGTCGTCCTCGTCGCTGTCGTCCTGCTCGACACCGTCCCGCTGCAACAGCCTCGCCGACTTGGCGGAGGGCGCGGAAGCGAAAGGAAACAGTCCTCCGACAACAGGCAGCACTCATCATGAAAGCCCCAGCAGACAGGTGAGACAGCAGGAACACTCAGGTCAGCACTTGAAGGACATTTTAGACATGAATTATCATCAGCCCATTGGCGCCAGTCTCTCCAAAGATAACTTTCTCCCGGATTCTTTGACGAAGTTGCGTGACGCCAGCAGGTGATAGTCGCTGAGATGTTGACACTTACCTAGCATAAACACACACTTCCAAGTCTACCTCAAGGCTTACTGACTTGTTTGTAACAAATACTCACTCACGTTCTAGTCCAGTGGGCCTCTAATGAATGAAACGTGTTCATGTCATCACGCCAGCTTGCTTGGATTTTTGAAACAAGTGAATGAAGTAAGGATGTTTTATTTCCTTGACAGTCATTGGTTCCTCTGGAGCCCAGGGAGCATGCCTGGCTGGTAAAAGGGGCAGCGGGAGCCTGGCCAGACATCTACTCCCTGTTCCGAGAGGACCCCACCCTTCTCAACAGACGAGACTTCATCTCCGGCTTCACTGTGCTGCACTGGATTGCCAAACACGGCGACCACCGAGTCCTCAACACCCTCTGGTACCGCTTGAGACTTGTTGTTCTTCTTCTTGGCTCCCCAGCCTGTAAACGGAACGGAGTGAAAATGAACACAGTATCGTCATGAAGACGTCTTCCATCTCACTTCTTTGATTATTATTACCAAAGTTCCTCCACATGTGCTTTCAGGTACGGAGTTCAGAAGGCGGGTTCCACCTTTGACATTAACGCCCGGTCATCATGCGGCCAAACACCCCTTCACATCGCTGCCATGCACAGCAACAAGAACATGATCCGCCTGCTGGTCAACAAGTTCCATGCCGACGTGAAGCTGAGGGACACCGCCGGAAAGAAGCCCTGGCAGTACCTGAGCCAAAGCGCACCCGTGGACGTGGCGCACATGCTGGGCGCGCCCGTGCGCTCCGCCAGGCGAGGAGAAGGCGGCGCCACCGGCGCAGACCACAGCAGTGAGCAGAAGCCTCACCACCACCGCCGCCATCGCCGCCATCACCTGTCCTCTGCCTCTTCAGGGGAAAGACCCAGGACCGTCTCAGGCGCCAAGGTTAAAAGATCATCATCCATCGCAGCGTTCCTAAAACACAAATCGCTGAGTCGCTTCCACGGATACAAGTCTGATGGCTGATGGCTCATGGCAGGAGTGAAATACATGCGGAATCCCTCGGTCACGGTGCAACCAAAAATAATACCAAATAACACCAATAAACACGCCACATTTTAGTCTCATTTATAACCCGCAAGACATGCTGGGAAGCCCACATGCACGCTTATCCAACAGGAAGTTACCCAGCATGTCTTGTGGGTTACACATTACTATAAAACATGAATATTAGTGTGGAAGCGTCGATTTCCATACCATGTAGTGCAGTGTAGCCACATTGTGTGTTACTTGTTGTGTTATTTTTGGTGGCACCGTGAAGAAGGCGGTTTGATGTCAAAAAAGACATTTGGTCGGGGCTCTCAATTCCTGGCGACTAGCGGGGTACGACTGTACAACCAAACATCGAAGCAGATTGTGCCGGACATTCATGCCAATGTCCACACGTTTGATGTAGGAAGTACTCTCAACGGGTTAAAAGCACCAAAGGTTTCACACGTTCTGCAAGTGCGTAGATGTACGGTAGATCAGGGGCATCCAAACTTTTACTGAAAAACCAAAGGATTCAAGAGGAGCCATTTTCATATTTCAAATGTTGTAAAAAGGCTAAACAATCCATAATATGTATTTAAGGACAAATGTTTTTATCATGGGGTGGCATGGCTTCGGTGGTAGAGTGGTCGTCTCCCAACCTGGAGGTTGCGGGTTCGATCCTCCTGTCATCGTGTAGAAGCGTCCTTGGGCAAGATACTGAACCCCCAGTTGCCCCTGATGCTGTGTGATCAGTAGGTCAATGTGCTAGCAAAGCGCTTTGACTGCCTTGGAGGTGGCAAAGCGCTATACAAGTGAAAGACCATTTACTTCCTGTTATGCTTTAGGTGACAAAGTAGAATATTATTCTTATCTTTTTGGACTATGTGCCAAAAACCAAGTTGTGGGCCGCAAATGGCCACACTTTAGACAGCCCTGCAGTCGCTGGTGAGGTTTTGTATCGGTTTTACCGGACAGTATTTGTATTTGTTGTTTGTACATTCACTTCATATTAAATCACAACTGGATGTGTTGTTTTTCTGAGATTGTTTGATCTTTGACACCAGTGACACCACACTAGAATCATACTGGCTCACAATGAAAGTGACTGCATCGTTTCTAAACAATCCCAAAGATGTATTATGTTTAATACAAGTCTGTGCATCACAAACTTATACAGTGGATCCCCGCACATTTGTGAGTCAGAATTCACAACCCAAAAAACACACCTTATTCACCATAAGTCGGTAATCATTTAGAAATATGTGACAATACTGTACAGATGAAATGTACAGCATACATGAACCACTGTTACATGTTTACGTCTTTATGCTTCACTGAGCGTGTTATTCCTCAAACATTGAGATTTTGCACTTCGGCGGTCCTTGAACGCACCATAGTTGTGTGCTGTGACGCAAAAGTTTGTTTGGCTGCAGAAGCACTAGCTTTTATCGTCATTGACCATCTTACGTTATCATTCGTCAGTGGTGAGTACTTTTTATACTTTAAATGCGGTTAGTGAGGCATATTTAACCTGGATTGTGTCGCTAGTGTACAATGGCAATTGAAGAGGGAAGGAATCTAAGACTTAAAACGGTCACTTTTGTTGCAAATGTTGAGGTTTGGGATTTGACTGACGGAAATAAGTCCCCCTATCAACCAGGAAGCACTGAAATGAAATTAGACCTGTACCTTTTAAAAATACTCCAAAACTCAACTCAGAAAGTCTCTTCCATCCCAACGTCTCTACTGCAGTGAGCAAGACTGGACTACAGCACACACCTGGTGAGAAAAAGACCACACGAGGCACCACAATTCATAAATGGAAGAAATATTCATGTTTTAGGTGAAGTTTCAGGATGAAACCAAAATACATTATAGTCGAACTTCATTTGACCTTTAAACTTTCCAGTGCACATGTCTAACTCTTAAGTGTTTTACATGAGTCGGTGTTTGGGGACTGGGCTCTGGGCTGGGGATTGGAGGTTGCGTGCCTGGACAGACGCAAGGCGTACAGGTGTGTTCAGTGGGCAAAATGCACGCCTCTTATTGGTCAGTCCCTGGGAGTGACAATATTTTCACAATTGACCGGCAAAGTCCCAAAGGTCGACTGGTCGGTCGCGATCAACAGATTGGACCCCTGCTGTAGACTCATCGGCAGGCTGCAACAGATACAGAGAGACTGGAAGAGTCACAAACAGACATACTGTATGCTTGGGATGGGAAATTCCATTCCTTTCACTGACTCGTTATGATTCACTCACTGAAGTACTTTCCTCACGCGAGTCTTTTGTCACATAGTGACTAGCACATCACCCGTGAGTCAGTGAAACTTGAATCTTCGTTGAACACCTGTAGTTCAGTGAAACTCAAGTCTTTGTCGAGGACCATTTAAGTTGAGTTTAACTCAAGTCTTCAAGTGCCTGTGAGTCACTGAAACTCCAGTCTTGGTGGAGCACCCGTTAATCGGTGAAACTCGAATCCTTGTTGAACACCTGTAGGTCAGTGAAACTTGAGTCTTTGTCGAGGACCCATGAGTCAGTGAAACTTAAGTCTTTGTTGAACACCTGTAGGTCAGTGAAACTGAAGTCTTTGTCGAGGACACGTGAGTTAACTCGAGTCCTCGTAGAGGGCCCGTGAGCCGAGTTTAACTTAAGTCTTCCTCAAGTGCCCGTGAGTCAGTGAAACTCGCGTTTTGATCGAGCACCCGTGAGTCAGTGAAACACGAATTTTCGCCAAGCAACCGTGAGTCGGTGAATTGTGAATCTTGGGTCGAGAACCGGTGATTTAGTGAAACGGGAGTCGTTGTCGAAGACTCCAATTCAAGTTTCACTTGAGTTTTGTGGAGCACCCGTGACCAGTAAAACTCGAGTCTTCGTCGGACACCCATGGGTTGAGTTTAACTCGGCCCACAGGTGTTCGACACCTCCATGAGTCAGTGAAACTCCAGTCTTCCTCATACACCTGTGATGAGTTGATTTGAGGCACAGGGCTGCTATATTTAGACAAATGCAATATCAGCTATTCTACAGCCTTGTTATTCTGATAAATAATAACACACTAAGACACCATTGTTTGTTTTCATACTCTTTATTTGTGCCACATGGTGCGTTCAGGGACCAGGAGCTGCATCCAGCAGGTCCCTCCAGGAAGTAAAACAGAGCTTTTTGCAGTAATAAAAACATCTACAGATTAAAGTCCGCATATGCAGTGACAATGAATCACTCATCACTTCATGTCGTCTGTGTTGAAAGCAGACAGAAGCGCACACGTTTCTGTTGCGTCGCGTTAAAATGCCCTTGAGGTTTACTACACCAGAATATATAAAGTAGGATTTCAACCCCTCTGGCTGGCAGTATGCCTCTTCTTCAAACACATACATTAGCTGGACAGTAAGTATTTGATCCCCTGCTTATTTTGTATGTTTACACCCTTACAAAGACACGAGCAGTCCATATGTTGGGTTGATTGTAACAGAGACACACACAATAGCGACAATAACATTCAGAAAGATAACCCTGAATTTGCATAAGACTGAAGGCAATGAGTATTTACACTCATCAGATACGCTCCAATTCCAGCCAGTTTTGATGCTGTCGCTTGGCAACTCATTGTTTCAGCTCTTCTCACAGATTTTCATTGAGATTAAGTTCCAGAGAGTAGTTGTTAGTTTTAGGATGTTTATGTGCTTGTTTTTGAGCCACTCCTTTGTTGCCTTGGTCACAATCGCAACACTTATCTCATTCAGTCAAATACAACTTTATTGATCTTTTCCTTAATTTTATTTTGAAACCTAACATAAAAAGGATGTTCATGTATGTACAAAATGCGCAGGGGATCAAATACTTACTTTGTCTTCCACTGTGTCCCATTAGAACACATGACTTTTCTACAGCAGTTGCATAACTTTATGGTTGTATTATAGCTTCTGGTTAAAGGTGAGGTCGGTGCAGTCGTTTGGACCGTGCCCAAACTATTACTATTACTTGTCCAGATGAAACCCAAATGCATCACCAAAACACCCTGAAAACCCTTGGTTCAAACAAGCTGATAGAGGGAATGGCAAAGGATGGATAACAGACGTTTAAATGAGCATCTTATAGAAAAAAAGTGCACTTTGCTAAATATGTAACTTTTTTTCTATGTTTCGGTGTTAACAGCAGGATGAGGGGAACATTCAAGTGAATAAATTAAGGGGTTAACAACAAATAAAAGTGAACACACACGAGTCAGTTCTAGATTGTTTAAGGGATACTTTTATGTTTATATACTTTTTTTGTATTTGTCAAACAAATGTCATCATAACAATAATAGCAGCAGGCTTTTTTTATTTGTAGTTTTTTTGGGGCTCTGTTTTCTGGCTGAAGGGATGATGGGAGCTCAGGTCAACCTGAACAGATTTTTTTGAGGGGGTGGGGGGGAGTTGTGCTAATCCGAACCATCTAAATCACTCAGGACGTTGGAGAAGCTGCACCTATTGCTTCTAATGTACCTGCAAAGCCTCTGATGGTGTTGCCAATAACGTCAGTGACAGGATGGTTCTGACCAGCACGACTTGGACCGCTGTTTAGGAGGCACCGACTGGCTGTAGCGGCGGGCAGGGGGAGGACATCAGGAAGCCTCCTCCTTCACCTGTTGGCGTTATTGCCCCCATCACAGGTGACGCCCCCTCCTGGACAGTGGTGGTGGCGGCGGTGATGTCTTCATTGTAGAGGCGTTTGATGCCGTCGTAGAAGTCATCCACCTCCATCTCCTCCACCTGAACACCCAAACCCAAGCAGGTGCATGTGAAATATCTGGAGTATGAAAAGTGGTAAGATGAGGGCTGGTCTTACCTTGCGCTTTGTAGACACCTTGCAGCGTAGCGTGACCTTGTGCAGGTGGTTACGGTGACACGACTTGGGAGGTGAAAGGAGAGCTGGGAGGCTGCTGTCATTGGAGGTGGAGATGAGAGAGCCGCAGGGCTGCTGGGAACCCCCCTCCTCTCCAGCTGGGGTCTGAGGCTGGCCTGGTGTGGAAGACTCAGTGGAGGAGGTGACGCTCCCTGAAGACAGGAGAATACGGTTACTCTACAAACTGACCTGGGGTCTCATCCATCAAGCTTGCATACACACTAAATAGGCGCTGAAAAGTTGCTACGGCGTTTCCCCACACAAAGTACGTGTGAATGTGTGCACCCGTACACCAACTTTGTAGTTGGCGTACGCACTTTTTGGAGAAATGGCAAAAAGGCGACGCACATATTAAGCGGTGAAGTGAAATCATATGTTAGAAATAAACATGCGATGGAATGCATCTAGACTGTGTTCTGACTGCTGATTGGATGAGCAAGGGAGGGGGAGGTAGGCTAGTTTATGCAGTGAGAAAAAAAGATGAGAGTTTTAAGTTGAGTCTGAATCAAGTTACTGCGCAGTAAAATAAAACCGGGAGCAATAAACAGGAGCATAGCAATACGTTTTATCAGAGAAGCGTGCTGTAGCTATGTGCTCGGAGCCCGTGACACGCTAATCACCGAGGTGGTGACTCCAGGTCAGAGAGTGTGCTGTGGCAGCTGACTGTACACTCACCGCTCAGAACAATATGTGCTTTCACTTGTACGTCTCCAAATACCAGAAAAATCTCCCAACGATGTCAGGAAAAGTCTTTACAAAGATGAAGTGTGGCAGGCAGCCCAGACAGCACAATCGCACTGCTTCGGCAGGTCAGACGAAAGGGACCCAAAGCCAGGGAGCAAACCACAGTGTAGCAGGACCCGACAGTGCAGGAAGGGCAACAGCAGAGGAAACGGGGCAAGAGATGGAGACAGCAAGCCTGGATGGTGGACACACTGTCCCTACTTCAGCCAAACAAACAGGAAGTATGCCCAAGCAGCTAGAGCAGCGTGGCAGGATCAAGTGGCCAACTGCAAAGGAGAGAGGCGCATGGAGCAAACTTGACAGAGACCTGAGCGGCATCCTGGAGCAAGCTTTGCGAGGCAAATTTGAGGACAAGCTGAGGGCCCTCAGTAACATCTGCTTCCAGGAGTGTAAAGAAAGGTTCGGAGAAATCACAGGGAAACGAGCCACACGCTCACTTCTACCCAGAAAGGGCGAAGGGAGAAACAGATCGAGGAGCTCCTATGCAACAGACGCCAACTCCGGAAAAGGTGGAGGAAAGCAACCCCAGACGAGAAACCAGGTCTAAAGCTACTCAGGGATGAGCTCAAACAAAAACTTGCCAAAACTTCGCCGCGCAGACCGGATCAGGAAGCGGAGAAAGAGAAAGGAGAAGGAAAGAAGAGCCTTCTTCCAGGACCCATACAGGTATGCCAGACAGCTGCTGGATGAGAAACGGAGCGGAAGGCTGGACATCTCCAAGGAAGAGCTGGAGCAATATGCAAAGACCCACTACACCGATGCAGACAGAGACAAACCACTTGGTTCCCCAGGCCACATACCACGGCCGCCACCACCAACCATTGCCTTTGACACCTCTCCACCAAGACTAAGTGAGCTTACAGAGGTCCTGAGGAAAGCAAGATCAGCCTCAGCACCCGGACCAAATGGGCTGTCCTATAAGTTCTACAAGAACAGCCCACAAGTGACCAAAATCTTGTGGAGGCTGATGAGGGTGGCTTGGAAGAAGGAGTCCATCCCAGCCGAGTGGCAGCAGGCAGTTGGCGTATTCATCCCAAAAGAATTGAATTCTACCACCATCGATCAGTTCAGGAGCATCGCATTACTGAACGTGGAGGGGAAGCTGTTCTTCTCGATTCTCGCAAGGAGAATGACCAACTTCCTTAAGGGCAATGGGTATGTCGACACAAGTTGCCAGAAGGCGGGGATCCCAGGGTTCCCAGGGTGTATTGAGCACTCAGCCGTGATCTGGGAGCAGATCCAGCGGGCCAAGAGGGAGCGCACTGACCTCCATGTGGTATGGCTAGACTTGGCCAATGCGTATGGGTCAGTACCACACAAGGTGATTGACTACGCAGTGGAGTTCTTTCACATCCCAACAGCTGTCAGCACCATCATAGCCAAATACTTCAGCAATTTCCACATGTGCTTCACCCGAGAAGGTTCGGCAACAAGGTGGCAACAGCTGGAGGTTGGCATTGCAATGGGCTGCGCGATTTCACCCATACTCTTCGTGGCTGCCTTCGAGCTCATTCTCCGTGGAGCAAGACAAGTGGTTGGAGGTGTGAGGCTGCCATCTGGAGAAAGACTTCCCGCCCTGAGAGGGTACATGGACGATGTGACAAGCATCCTACAGACCGCTCCATGTACAGCAAGGGTCCTCAAACGCCTGGATGAGCTTACGCAGTGGGCAAGACTGAAGATAAAGCCAGCCAAGTCACGGAGCCTGTCAATCAGGAGAGGAGTAAGGACCGATAGGACGGTGTTCATGGTAGGGGGGGAGAGGATACCCCTGTTGTCAGAGCAGCCTATTAGAAGCCTCGGAAGAGAATACACTGCTGACCTCTCTGACAGGCAGATGGGCAAGCGGGTACAACAGCAGCTGGGGCACGGCCTGGCCAGGATTGATAGCAGCCAGCTCCCCGGGAAGTTCAAACTGTGGTGCTACCAGTTCACACTATTCCAGCGTGTGATGTGGCCACTTAAAGTCTGCGAGATTCCATCCACCACGGTCAGCAGGTTAGACAGCATTGCAAACACCTATATAAGGAAATGGTTGGGTCTCCCTCGCTGCTTCTCCAACGCAGGACTCTTTGGAAAGAATGCACTTCAGCTTCCATTGAAGTCAGTGGGCCTTGGGTACAAACAGGAAAAGGCCCGCCTGGTGTTTGAACTCAAGGAGTCCAGTGACCCTGCAATAAGAGCCGCGGCAGTAGCCGTCAGAACGGGGCGCAAATGGAGGGCCCAACCAGAAGTGAATCAGGCTGTCAGCAGGCTACAACACAGTGAGATCACCGGGAGAGTGCAGGAAGGCCGGGATGGAGTCGGCTTCGGGGAACCAATGAGATTCTGGTCAAAAGCCTCAAGACAGCAGAGAAGGGCCATGATTGTGGAGGAAGTGGCTCGAGCAGAGCAAGAGCAGTATCTCACCAAAGCGGTGTCCCAGGGCAAGCAAGGGGCATGGACCAGGTGGGAGGACACTGTCCACAGGGTCATAACCTGGCAAGACATCTGGCAAGCCCCACAGGCACGGCTCAGCTTCATGGTCAGGGCAGCGTACGACACCCTCCCGTGCCCTCAGAACCTCTCCACGTGGTTTGGGAGTGAGGACAGGTGCTCGCTGTGTGAAAGTGACAAAGTAGGCCTCCAACACATCCTGGCATCATGCAAAGTGGCACTGTCACAAGGACGTCTCAGATGGCGGCACAATCAAGTGCTGAGGAAGCTGGCAGAGCACCTGGAGACAAGAAGAACAGCTGCTAACGCAACAGCAAGCGGCCAAACGACTAGCATCTCCTTCGTACGACCAGGGGAGACCTAGGAAAAGGCGCAGGGCAGTCAGGCAAGATCATTGCTAACCCCTGGGAAGGCGTGGGAAATGCGTGTCGACCTGGACAGGCAGCTCATCTTCCCAAGCGAGATTGTGCAATCAACCCTAAGACCAGACATCGTGATGTGGTCCACAGCTGCCAAGCGGGTCCTCATCATTGAGTTAACTGTGCCGTGGGAAGAGGGAATACCATCTGCACACGAGACCAAGCGGCTCAAGTACACCGAGCTGGCAGCAGAGTGCAAAGAGGCAAGGTGGGCAGCATCCATCCACCCAGTGGAGGTCGGGTGCAGGGGCTTCGTTGGCAGGTCAGCGATCCAGCTTCTCCGCACTCTAGGAACAACAGGGGCAAAACTACAGCGAGCAATCAAGGAGCTAGCAGGAGAGGCCGAAAAAGCAAGCTACTGGTTGTGGTTAAGGAGGAAAGATAGCAGATGGGGTCAGACACCCCAATAGGGTTGGATGCAGGGAGTGGTAGGGAGACGTCCAAAGATGCCACTTGCCCCCTCACCTGGAGATGTACTGGCTAGGGGGCGAAACATCAGTGAAAGGTGGCACCAGCTGACGATCCTGCATCTGACCCAAAGTGCACTGGAGGAGGTGCGACAGGCAAAATGTCCAGCAGGAAATACCATCTCAACCTGTATATACTACATTTGTCGCTCAAGCTCAATAAGAGCGTCAGCCAGTCTGTATTAGACACAACTCAACTCCACCAAATAATCATCCTTCCATTACATTTCTTTTCTATGCACCAAGTCCCCAACTAACGAACACAATTGGTTCCAGACGACCGTTCTTATGTCGAATTGTTCTTAAGTAAAAGGTAATATTACCAATGGTATAGGTACTACATGTACGTGTATACATATACAGTATATGTGTATGTATGTTAATATGAGTTTGGATGCAGTAGTAATATTAAACGAGGATAATTAATGATAATAAAAGTGATATAATAATACGTAATGATAAATGTTATTTACCTTTGAAGAGGAGTGGTCGAGCATAGTCGTTGGTAGTGGAGGAGGAGAGATTAGGAAAAAAAAGGACAAATCATCATCATTAGACTCTTCTAAAAGAGGTAGTGTTCTGTGGGTGGTGTAGAATTAAGCAGGCCTATTAACTCTTCATAAACTTTAATCACACGCTCTGTCCGGGTTTTATTATACAACTCTTAGTCTTCCTCTCTCCTCTTCCTCTTCTTCCTGTATCTGTTGGGCCCATTAGCAGTGTCACAGTGCCCTCTGCTGGTCAAGCATGTACCAGTATAAATATGGACTTATAAGGCAAAACACATGAAAATATAGACTAGTCGGCTTGTGTTTCCTATCTCCGAAAGTTCGCACGTCGTATGTTCGTTAGTAGGGGACTTAGTGTACACAGTATTCCCTTGTTTATCACAGTTAATTGGTTCCAGACCTGACCATGATAAGCCAATTTCCACAAAGTAGGATTCCTCATTTATAAATGGAATATTTTCATAGTTAGAGCATATAAACCTCATTACGACCTACTAAATACAATTTCTAACATTATTAAAGCCCTCTAGACATGAAATAACACCCCTATAGTCACCTTTACACTCCTATTACCCAATATAGTAGACCTAAGAGAAAATATGGCATTTAAGACATAACATGCTCGTGTGTGTTGCTGGATATGTATTACAGTTCTAGCGGACAGGAAGTGACATCTGGGTTTCAGAGTTGACTTTTAGCTTGGCGTGGGGTTACGGCTGCAACAGTAGCCCGTGTTGGGGATTATTGTGTACGATGTGAGATCATTCAAACCTGCAATAAAAGCCTGTGGTTCCAGCACTCAAGTCTGGTGCTTGTGTGTCTCACCGAACATTACAGTAACATTACTGCTACCTAGTGACCAGTGTAGAATACTACATATCAATACGTCTTTGCATCTTCTTAATGTCTTATTAGTATTTGACTTCATTTACCCAGAGTGTCCTGGGTGGGAGGTTGCAGGGTGGTTTGGTTCTGAAGGGGTTGGTAGATGTAGACTGTGTTTGGCGGCAAGGAAACACTCGGTGCAGAAAGACTCCAAGCAACAAGCTCTCGACTTCGGATCAACTCCGAGGTGTCGATCTACGAGGAAGGAAGGAAGATGAAAAACATGAAAAAATCATGATTTGTCCCACTGTAAACGAGGTAACCAAAATATATCGAAACATCTGTCAATATGATACAAAGCAGCAAACAAGAACCACAATAACGCCTGCTAACCAGTCGCTTTGGCTCTCTTGGTCAATACATCAGAGACAGCTTGAGAGGAGTACCTGTGCCTTCTTCAGCAGCTCAATGGTGAGAGCCAGCCAGTCAGGACAGCAGGTCTCCAGCTCCAGAGTGAGGATAGCCAAGGCCAGCATGGATCCTCTCAGCTACACAACGAGAGGACAAGGGACAAACTTATACAGTACATGTACAAGAAAAACATACAATAGGAGAAACATACATACAAAATGAATCACATGATACTTCAAATTTTGCTATCAATCTGATCCCAAGTAAATAGCCAGTACAGTGTTCCCTCATTTATCACGGCAGATAGTTTCCAAAACAGCCTGCAATAATTGTTTGCAATGATTATGTAAGTTTTAAGGCTGTAAAACTCCTCACAATACATTTTATACCTTTTTCTCAGACAGGCATTAACATTTTCTCACACTTCACTCTTGTTTAAACACTCTCCAAGTTCAAATTTCGTTTGAATTTGAATGATCAATCTCTTGGAGACAAGAAATTAAGAGACCCGCTGTGTTCACTCATCTGACGTGCCTCATCCCGGCACCGTTCGGCCGTAGTGTTTTTCTATATCCTTGTGAAAACACATTGCTCCTGTTGTAGTATTTTACTCCCCCTCGTAGTCCTCCATGAACCGAAGATTCATTTACCGTATTCCCAAATGGCGCCCTACGCTAGGAAACGGGAAAAACAGCAGTGCTGCATGAATGAAATTGATTGACAATGGTCTACATCCAATCAGAACGTAGAACACAATGGACGGGTTCTCCCTTGGCCAATTAGGACTGTTGTGGCTCCTTATTAGCCGGCTGACAGGTGGAGGAAGACCTCTAACTCTCACATGAGTATACAACACCCTCTACTGGTGACAGTAGTAAATACAATAACAGACACATACAACAGAGCACCAATAGATCGCTCTAATAAACCACAAGGATGCAGAAACCAATGCTCGTTCATACGCTGTTAAAAAAAATATGCAAAATTGCACTTCAAAAATCTGCGAAACAGCAAATCCGCGAAAGGTGAACCGCAATGTAGTGAGGGAACACCGTATTGCCAATCCCAATACTGACACGGATACTAACAAAGAGCTTTTTTATCGCACTAGTATTGATATGATACTGATCTGCCAAGCCCTAGATCAACGATTGTCATGGTGGATCGTGACCCAAAAGTGGGTCAGCCATTTCCAGAGCTATTTTCAATGGGTCGCGGGTCTTTGCCCAAAAAAATGTAAATGTATGTAATGACCCAATGTCCGTGAATGCACCTCGCGTCTGTGTCCATGTTTATGCGTGGCTTTGTAAAGCTTGGGCAGGAGGGGAAGGACATGGAGTGGGGACTAAATGTGGGTCAGGAAATGGCGGGAGAAGAGTGATAGCGCCATCAGGAGCGAGGCAGGGTCTCACTGCTGCAGCTCACGGTGTGTTGTGTGGGGGAATTCCGCCAACAATGAAGACTCCCAGGTATAGTATGACTGCACTGGGAGGCGTTTCATGTCCAATTCAATCTACTGACCCAAGCAGAGGGATGGTCTACAAAACAAACGGCCCTCCTATTATTATTAAAGAGTTCAATTTTGTATCTTTAAATCTACACTTAAATGTCATTTCATTAAAGGAAATGTTTGCAACTGCCTCAAAATTGTTTGTTTTTTTAAACCAAAAAATTACCAGCGGTAAGCACAATACCATTAGTGCTTTAAAATTTAATACATTGATTGAACTAAAAAAAAAATAAAAAATGTAAAAAGTACAAATAAAATTGAATAGAAATTGTCGTCGGCCTGAATAAGATAACTGGTGTTCACGGCTGTCTCGTCCACACGCACATGCGTGTGCCTACAGTACAGTATGCTATAGCAGTCCCAAAGAAGCCATATTAACTCATTCAATACCAAAGATGTATTTATACGTTTTTATGAACCTGAACGCCCGTTCCCAAAGACGTATTTATATGTCTTTTACGTTTTTTTGTGCGAGAGGCAAAAAGAGGTGATGCCACAAGTGCACACTAAAAGATGTCATTGTCAGAGCAGTTTTAAGCCATAAAAACGGCCCCAAGGTGACAGAAATGCATTTGATAAGAGCTTGGCATGGATCTTTTGCATGTAAATACACACCCAACAGCAAGGAGGAAGTGAGAGAGCGTGGAGGAATGTAGCGTGCAGAACGTTACGCATTGTAGGGACATTTTAAAGCATCCACACAGTTTAGATCCAAATGTCAAAATTGTAAACAGTTCAAGGTGTTATATTTGTAAATATATTGTTATTTTGATGCAAAACAACCCTTTGTTGTATTGTGTATGTTGTGCTACAGTTGTTTAGATATTTGAGCTGTCCCAAAAACAAAAAAAAATGTGTCAAAGTGAAAGTTATGCTTGAAATATATATTTTCACAAAAAGCTGTTCTTCTCCCTCGTATTTTCTTGGGAAGTGATATTTTCCTAAAACTTACCTACAGTATGTTCTACTGCTGATTACTACAGAACAGAAAAAGGTAGAAACAAACATTTTTTTCTGATCAAAGACGAGAGTGTAATCTTTCGTTTGGTAGGTTCCATGTTTATATAGCTACAGAACACAATATTCTGTGTGCCGTGAAAAATCAGTCAAAATGGTCTAAAATAACAGGTACTGAAGGGGTTGAATTGTGAAAAATGGCTGGGATTGATTGAGTTAATTTAATATCTGCAGTTTGGGTCGCCGCTTGTCGCTGAGGTTTGATAGTGGATCCCACAGCCATACCAGCTGAGAACCACAGCCCTAGATGATACATTTCAACATTTGTTTGAAAACCACATAGCTGCAACATCCTGAAATGTCTACCTTCATGAGTGTGTGATCGGCCAAACAGTGGTAGAGTCGGCGTGTGAGCAGGGCAAGGTGTTGGGATCGGTTCAGTCCCATCAAGGAGTCCAAAAGACCAGAGGAACATGACAACACCATTGCATGGAACTATGGAAGAATGGAAAAGAGAATGAATAGAAAAAGAGCAAAAATAATCATCAAGTAAATGTCTGGACTGAGAAGCAAACATTCACAAGGAAGCATAGAACGTTTGCAAATCGTAAGAATGGGTTGATGTTGTCAAAGATGGCCCAACATCTGCAAAAATCCAAGCACCCTCATTTCTCAGCAATAAATCTGTGCAGTTCACCACACACAGCCCCACTCATTTAAAACCTTTTCCAAGGAAATAAAAAAAAACTCAATACTCCTCAGTCCTCACCAATGCAATTTCACACCAGACACAAGACCAAGTGGATTGTAAAACATTCATCCATGTTCATTTGTCTTCTAGCCACATCAAAAGCTTCTCCACTCTAAGTTTCTGATTTCAGTATTTTACTTTATAGAGGATGTTCAAAAAATCTTTAACATTGTTATTATGAACGTGCCTTAACCCAGTACAAAAGGGTAACTTATGCAAAGCACACAAATGGAATCGATCAGTTACTCATTAATCATTCAATCCAACTTGGTGGACAATCCAAAGCAGGACATTCTTCACAAAAATATAGTATGCAACACCTAAAACTACTGTAAGAGTAAATAAGGTCATTGTTAAAACCAGGGCTTCTTAAAACCTGGGACCCACATTTTCTACTGGTCAACAAGTCAACACCTACTTTTACTGAAGTCAAACCAAGCAGATTAATTTGTTTTTTTTCCACCTATGTCATCTTTTAAACATTAATGCACATAATCACATGTCCAATGTGCATTTATTAAGAACATGATAACCACATACAAATAATGCATAAATTGAAATTACATAACAATTGCAAAAATTTCTCAAAGTAAGACCACTAAATCAGATATTCCACTTATAACTGTGCAATAAATATACAGTCGTCCCTCGCCACATCGTGGCTTGAGTGTCGCAGCTTCGCTCTATCGCGGATTTTCAAACACATAATAATAAATGGTGCCGTTTCACGATTGAACACGGCCTATTATTAGTCAAAAAATATGCACATTTAACTAAACTGGACATTTTTTTTGCTTGAATTAATAATTTTCAAGCATAAAAATGGCTACATGATCTAAAATCAAAATATAAGACATTAAAATTGTAAATGTAGTACTCTACATTGGTCACTAGGTGTCAGTAAGTGTTCAGTGCAAGCACCAGACTTGACTGCTGGAATAACAGGCTTTTTCTTCTCCCCTACTAGGTAAAATGTCTTAAATTGCTTATTTTCTCTGATTATAACTACTACAATGGGTAAAAGTGACTATATGGGTATTATTTCATGTCTAGAGGACTCTAACAATGTTAAAAAACGTGTTTAGAAGAACGAAAACAGGTTTTCTCTGCCATAACTACAAAAATATTCCATTTATAAAAAAGGAATCCTACTTGGTGAAAATTAACCAATTAAGTGTGATAAAAGAGGGTATATAAATTTTTTATACAAAATTATTTTTCTGCAATTTTTTCCAATACCGCTTCTATAATTGAAAAAAATCCACTGAAATATTTAAGGGGCCTGCCTGTTGTTTACCTCTGGCCCGTTGTTATCCTTGCAGGTTGCTAGCATGTTATAGGCACGGTATGGCATGAAGGGTGTGTTCCTACTCAAGTGGCCATTTCCAAGTTTGGTTGTCAATTACGTTGCCATGGTTACACAGCATGTTACCAACTATTAAAAGCAGACTTCCCCTCATTGTGACCTATCCAGTGATATGACATGTACTGGGGTTCTTTTCACTGTATGGGCTGAAGAACGAGGGGGAGGTTGTCTTTTTTTTTAAACAATCACAATACACAATTAACTTTGCAGAGCCTTAATTTAACTTACTTAAATCCTGTGTGCTTCATAATGAGGATGTGCGCATGTGCATACAGTATGTGTAAATGTATAAAGACATACTATGTGCAGGAAGTCCAGCGGCGTGGCATTGTGCAGATCCCAGTTCAGTTTGTCAAGGATGATTCTTTCCATCCTCAGGATGTCTGATGGAGAACAGCCACAGCTGCAGGAAGCAGCCAACTCCCTCAGAGAGGGTACACACTGAGAGGCAGACAGATGAACACGGTAATTCATCAGTATCACAGTAATTGATCATTTTCCATACTTTTATGTTGTATGAAATTGTGTGTGGCGTTTACCTCATCCTCCTCACAGGTCTTGATAGCCAGGAAAAAGGAGGCAATGGCGATGCAGCGCAGATACTTTGGACGGGCCTGGAGACACACAAGACATGATTAGGTTGTACAGTGGAACCTCGCTCGGAATGTATCAAACGACTTATAATACACATACTAACATACAGTAATTCCTTTTTTTTTTTTCTTTTTTGAAAAGGGATGCAAGGAAGAGCTAAGTTTTTTATCATGTCTTTGTGGTTGTGGACGCAAAGACATCGCCACCATCCATGTCCTACTTTCCCCCCTCCGACGCAGCCCAAAAAATATTATTTTCATGATTTTTCTACTTCTTGCTAAAGTGTTTCACTTGTAAATGTAAAAAAGTCAACTGATTCAAAAAGTGGTGTCAGTTTAGGGGTGGACGATACCGCCAAAAAATGATATGCCTATATTTTTAAGAAATATTGCAATAATGATATATTATGACATTTTTATGTATTTATTGTGTAATGTAATGTGTTTATGTAACAATGTGTAGGGGTGGGAGGGTGACACACATGCATGCATACATACATGCTTGTGCACGCATGCAGTCAACTATAATGTGATCGCTCCTCTCCAGTTGCACTTGGGGTGCGCACATGCATGCGTGGGTTGGGGGTGAGGGGGTGTGGGGAATCGAGGTGAAGATCACCAACACAAACATGCGCACCCATGCATACACGCAGCGTAGTCGACTGCATGCCAGTTACATTTTGCAAAAGCTCATCATAGAAAGCAATTGAAATACTACAAAATAATCCACTCCTCTGCATGCGATACAGGCAGCAGATGATTAATTGTAAACAGGCGACGATGTAACACACCATTGAGTGAGTAAGATCAATAAAATAAGGCTATTAAATTTGTTTAATTGAAGGGCAAGGTATGGATCTGTTCTATGTGACAGTTACCCGTTGTGACAGTTACCCGTTGTGATCTATGCTACATAGTACATAATACTATTAAAAATGTTAAAAGATTAACTCGACCTCCCTGTGCATGTCAAGCCCCCTTTGTCAGAATAATATCCATATGCAAATCAATCATCCTGATCATCCTCATTTGATTACATGAATGATAATCAGTCAGTCACCTGTAACACCCTACTGTGCAATGTAGTTCATTACCTTGATGGAAGCAAGGAAACGGTCCAGTATGCTAACAGCTAACACCAGGGTTTCTGGGTACAGCTGCAGTCTACTGTGGAGCTCCAAAAGCCAGCACACCGCCTCGTCCCGCTGAGCTGGAGAGATATCTGTATCCTGCAATAACACATAAATACACAACTGTAAGAACCTCACATCGCCCTGCCTGAGGCAGACCAGTGATGACCAGTAAGAACCGGTGAGGACCAGTGACAATTGGTGAGGTCTTTACAAGTGACAAAGCTCCAAGCAGGACTTTACTGTGTCAGCTGGCTGATCAAACCAACCACACATGTCGCTAGAAAAACATTCCATTTCTCTGTCATCATAATTCAACAGCATCCTTTGTCTCTTTAATGGACAGCATCCTGCTGATAGGTCAAAGAAACGTGTGTTTGTCTAAAACTCTATGCACACAGATCCTTACAGCTTGATTTTCCCAAAACGCAGCGCAACATAAAGTCTTTGTTTTGACATATACACACAATTTACACCTGATTGCACGGGTTACTCTTTTCCTGTATAATGCAAATCAACTATGTTTGCAATGCTGCAGTTGTTTATATGACACCGAAGAGTCCAACTGCCTCCTTGACCTCTTACATCAGTTTACGTGGCCGCTGACAGAGAAGTGTTAGACGTGCGTCAGTGCTCCCATGTACAGCCTTTTATTGACCTGTTTTATCAGCATATAAATACAGATAGAAGTAACTTCAGCTTGCTCCTATCATTGACTTGATAAGCTGAATAATGTTCATTGGAATATAAGCATATGAGCACTAATGGTTTTAAATGTGGATGCTTACATTGCAATATAATATACTATAACTGATACTACTACTACTACTATGAGTACTACTAGTAGTAGTAATAAGGGAAATACATGATGTAACATTGCAAATCATCCTCACCTGTGAGGAGGGCTTCTTTGCCACATAGCCCTTCCACATCTTGGCTTCCCTGGACATGGCCTTTTCTAGAAGAAAAGCCAGCCTGTGGACTCCCCAGGGTTCGGTGATCTTCATGCTTTCTCACCCCGGTCAAGCCTTCCTCCCCACTGGATACAGCTACCTGTGCACAGCCATTCAGGCAAGGTATCACAGTCACTTCAACTGGACTGGAAAAAAAATCAAGTAACACTGTAAGTTAAGTAACTTAAGTCCATACAAAATGTAAACATACGTGAATTAGTTTTAAATTGACTGGTTATACTCCGGGTTATACTCTGATTTATGAATTGCTACTGTCAAGAATTGCACATTGCATTGACTCGACATTGTTCACATTTGTCTCTTTAAAAAGTCTGATTTCAGAAAATACCCAGTACCAAAGTGGTTTCTATGGAACAGTAGAGGAATAGAACGGAACAGCTACATTAGCTCTCCCGTTCATACAGCTAGCTGGTTGACCTGACGTCGCAGATAACTTACAAAGTATATTTCAAGCTAACTTCATGTTTTGAGAGTTGAATTACATATTTAAAACCATTTACATGGGTTACATTTAATTTATATATATTTTTATATATTCGCTGTGACAACTGCAGTGAGTCGAAGCCAGTACCATTTAAATACCCTGGCTGTCCCTGTATCCAGTAAGTAGACTGTGCCCAGAGCCTTACCTCCCCTGCAAAGCGGAGAAAACCCCAGTTGGATTTCATCCGGTCCTCTCAGTTCATTGATAAATAAAGGGTGAAATCGGGGGGCCGTTTTGGGGCTTAATCGTCCATCTTGGCTTCCATTTGGGGATTTTGTTGCAAAATATAAAAATAAAATAGGGGAATGTAGACAGCTAGTGTCCACTTCCGAGGAGGGGACTGGGGGCGAGGGAATGAAACAAACCCCTCCCATCTCCAGGCGGAAGGGGAGGTAAAGTATACATCAAGTATACTCTTTGTAAAATACTCGTTTCATTTTAGCTGCTCTTGCTCGGTTGGGCGTTTGTATTAAGAATTGTAATGTAATACACATCAGCTCTTAACCTGCATTGGCCGACCAAGTAATAGAGAGACATAACATTTCTGTGCTTTTCTCTCGGTGTAAAAGATACATTAAAAATGCCTTATTTTTGTAGACTTATACTTCGTTACTATATATTTCATTAATAGTCAGTGAACCACCCCAGACTTGGACTAAGAGCATTATTTAAAGCGGACAGAAACTTTATTTATGATTATATTCTCAGAAAACCCAAATCCTTACGTAATGACAATTTTGCGTCAGGCACCTGCCAGGTCAAGAGCCAATCAAAGAAGCCCATTTTGGGCGGACATTTTGAACGTTGCACAGTACAGCCTGCTGATTGGATAATAAACACGCCAATCAAATAACGGTCTTTTTTTTCTTCAAGGTCGGTTGAATTTAAATTCCAGTGTTACCTTTCTCTGAATTGGTAATACATGATACTCAAGTAGTAATATACATGATAAGGTTATGTACTCAGATAAAATGTTCCTTGTAGACCAGAAGCGATTTCAATTCTTACGCCATTCCACCCCCTGCTGTGACGTCACTAAGTGGGCGTATATGTTAGCAACATCAACAAAAGAGAAAAAGGAGAAAGGAGTTTACAGACACCCAGAAGGAATACATCAGATATGTGGATCTAATTTGCTTTAACGGGTAAGAACCGCTCCAACAATTAATTCGAATTAGTGGTATTACAGTATTACTTGCACTGCGCGTATTTCCTCTTGATTTCTCAATGTAATTCGACGGAGAAGGAAAAACCCACGAAAAAAATATGCAGCAGTGGCATTTAGCAAATATTTCTTGATGATTTGTGTTCTACCAGGATAATAAACAGTAATTTCCCAACAGTTCGCGTGAATTATTACCCTATTAACATCATCTAGCTGTTTTTCTTGTCTGTGTTTGGTATCTTGGCATCCTGCTCTGTCCAAGATACAGCTTTTAACCACGGCAATACGTATAAAAATGCCATGCACAATACATATGTTTGTCGGTGTGCCATGATGTGTAAATATATGTGTTTTTTTTGTGTGGATTTTAACCTTGCAGGCTACTAAAATGCTTTCTGTTTGAGGACTGGGAAAAACATCCCCTCCCCCCCTCTGAACGGAGGATTTAAAAGCTAGCTAGCTAGCTGCATCCGACGTTAGCATACTTGGTTACCGTCATTTAAATGAAACAAAAAATGAATAAATATGAGAAATATTTTTGTGTGGGCTTAATCATCTAAGTGGAGCATCAAAAAGCAGTTGTTTTTCAGTCAGGGAGCAAAGAAGGCGTTCACCAGAGGAAATCTGACACCGGAGTCCAGCTGAGGGAAGTGGGCCGGGCTTGTATTGTACAGTAGTTGTTCTCAACCTGGGGGGATACGCGTACACTATGTAAAATAATAATAAATCAAGATTATGAATTAAGTAGTATTTTCATCTAAGAACACAACTATTTATAATCCCAACAGAGGGTACTTGGATTAAATCACTGATATACAGTATTCTGATGTATCCCTTATAATTACACAACAGAATAAACATGACACATGTATTTCTGCTTGGGTTTTGGTGTAGTCAGAAGACGTGAGTGCCAGCTGAGACATGGATGCCTTCAAACTGATGAAGGAGCTGAGGGTGAATTATGACCAGGAGGTCTATTATCTCCCTAAAGAGACTGGCCTCAGTCTCATTGAGTCCACTAATCAGGTGAGTCCGCTCAATTTACTTATGGTCATAGATTATTTGTTTGGGACACAAGCTACCCCGAGCAACATCACAGTTACACCATTCAACATGTCTCAAAAGGAGGAGGAAGGAGCAGAGCTTAATTAATCCTACCCCTTCTCCTCTGACCTGACTTGATTTACCAGAACGGCTACAAAAAACCCAAAAGAACCAACACGTAACTAATACTTGATCTGCCTCAAGCAGTTGGGAGAGAAGCAGATGATATTGGAATGGAGGTGGTATATAAATACCAGTGCAGTAGAAGCAGTGATACCAATAACAGGAAGTTTAGACAACGCGGGGTGGCCATCTGCCCCAGATGAGTTAAAAAATAGATCGAAACAGAGAATAGAAGAATATGGGCGGTATACAGTAGCACAGTATGTACATGCGTAGAATTGAGGTCACATTACACTTTCTCACACAAACACCATGTTCAGGGCCAAATCACACTTTTTTATTGTTAGCATTATTTGTTTCCCACAGGACAGCTATCTATTTGTGGCATTGTGTTGAGGAGGCCTAGATGACGTCATAGTTGGGCATGACACATCAGTGTGACTCAAGATCACAATGTTTTTTTGTGCAGCTGTATTTGTACTAGTATTAGTACCAGCACCTTGCTGTACAAGATTCCTTTGTCTATGTTTTTTTTCCAAAAACAAAGCTTGTCATATACTGTAAATTGATGGCTTGTTTTGTTATTTGTTTTTTCCAGAAGGATGGGCGAATCTCAGCCAAGTGCAGAGATGCCAAAGTGGAGGACCTGTGGAGTCTGACCAGCTTCTTCGGCTACACCACGCAGACCTTCGTCCTGGCCGTAAACTTGCTGGACAGATTCTTGGCCATGATGAGGGTACACAGTGCTTACATTTTGATGGCTGCTGTTAAAAGCCTGCATTGAAGACTAAGCTATTCAGGACAAAACCTGCATTGTGTTCAATAGCGTGTCCTCCTGTTTCAGATCCAACCGAAACACTTGTCCTGCGTCAGCCTCAGCTGTCTCCACTTGGCTGCAAAAGTGACGGAGGAGGAGTGCAACCTCACGGCCACGGACGAGCTCATCCGCATCGGGCAGTGCAGGTTCACCGTGTCCGACCTCGGCCGCATGGAGAAGATCATCGCGGAGAAGCTGGACTTCAAGTCCAAATCTGTCACTGCCTTAACCTTTCTGCAGCTGTACCATCAGATTACACTGTCTCACTCCACAGAGAGGTGAGAATGACCACTACGTCATATACATTTCAAAATTTTTCTTGGTTAAAGAAAACTCACGTTAGCTGGGAATACAGTGGATCCTTGCATTTTAGCGATTCAGCATTCGCAACACCGCAGGTTTTTGATAAAAAAAAAAAAGTTACATTTGTGGAAGAACCTGCCATTTTGTGTGCATACTCTTCATAATTAGGCCGTTTATTGGTAGAAAGCCCATCCCATCGAGGAGGTATTCTTCTATGCAGCTTGGTATTTATAATATTACTCGCATATCACAAACCAACCATGCCTACCACACACGTGGCACGCACAATGTAACGATACCACACAAAAACAAGATGCTTACACACTAATATACATGCTAAACACTAGCATGGTATGCTAATTTGTAACCCGCAAGGCATGCTGGGTAGCCAACATTCCTTGTGGGTTATGCATTAGTATAAAATAGTATTGTTTTTGCGTGAATGTAAGAGTGAGTCTGTATTTAGATACTTGCATAAAACACAATTTGCTGGGCATCTCAATTACATGCGGTTTTTCGCCAATTGGGGTTGGTCGCAGTACATCTGAAATTAAAAGGACACACACACAAAGACAGAAGTTCCAAAGAAATGCATGAAAACAAAATAAAATATCAAATAATGCTGAATAAAGTAAACAAACACATATAATTCAATGACATAATTTGCAAGTAAATCAAGGGGGTGTTCAACATTTGAAATACTGCACACACGTTATGGACAAACTAGACATATTTTCTCAGCATGTTGAGCCCTTCTATCGCTGCAGACATGTCATCTGCAAATTCAACCGTCGGTCAACGTTTTCGCTGCCAGCCTTTACAAAACCTCATTGTTTTTGCCTGCCGGTGCTTTTCCACCGCACTCCGGGTTGTTTGTGTGCGCTGTTTTGGGCGAGCAGCCAAACTATCAGACAGCTGCGTCTGGCTGAAGTGCACTGATAAGATTTGTTGCTGACGGCTGCTCGCACTTGCATAACCACCTGTGGGTCAGTTTGGGCTTTGCAAAAATATTTGTGTGTGCATTCAGTTGGTATCAGTGATTTGTAATTGCCTGAATATACAGTACTTGTAGGTAGGAAAAAAATGCAATTTCTCGTAGGAACCGTAGGACTGACCTTTTGTGTGTCTGTGTGAACAGGAAGAAGACGCTCAGCTTGGAGAAGCTGGAGGCTCAGCTCAAAGCCTGTCTGTGCCGGATCTCCTTCTCCAAAGCGAAGGTAGGAATTTAAAGCAGGGTTCAGAAGGTCACCTTCATTACAGCAGCCTAATGAGATTTCCTGTCCATTTCCTGTCCCTGTCATGACTTACTGCATTCTCATTTGTTTGTCCATCCAGCCCTCCGTCCTAGCATTGTCTCTCTTGAGGCGGGAGATCGAAGCCATTCACTCGGAGGACATGCTGGAAATAGCTCGTCACATCCAGAGACACCTGAAGGTAAACAAACACCGCCGCAAAACGTGTGAGCCTTTGACCTCGCGGACGTGGAAAATGAAGGCATGGCATAATATCTGGCAGAGCATGATGACGTCCCTTTCACTCACTCAAATGTGCAGACTTCAAACTGCCTACAAATCTTTAAATGGTGACAATCAGTCAAGTAAATCCAGATTTATGATCAATAATGTTTACTGTGATTGTGTCCCTTTGTGGTCATGTTATTTGTTAATCCAAAGCGGAAGTAAACAGGCAAAGAAACATGGTCCCACCTTCTTATTGGTGGGGAAAAAAGCTTGTCGTCAATCAAAGCATGAACAGCTGTTTGGTTGCAGAGGCAACTATCGTGTTTGAGGTGTGTTTAATATGTCACATAAATACTTTACGTATGGGAGGTCAAAAGTCAACATGGATTTTTGTCTCTATGTGTGGCAGAATTAACATGTTTAAATTACCGAAAGCTTTGGCTGTGCATTCAAATATTGTTCACTTGCATTTTTGTTAGGATTTACGCGGGCAGCCAATCAGGTTTCAAATCTAAACAAGTGTTTCTTACGCCACCGTTCCTTTTTAACCTCGTGACCTAGAAAGAGAAACCACTTTCTCCACACAGTGGCACATTATGACGGCCATCCGCACGTTCACCGACGTCGGAGAGTCCAAACAGCTAAACGGTTTCGTGCCTTTGTTTGGTTTCAGATTGCAGATGCTGACCTCCTGCTGTGGCGCGGTCAAGTTGCCCAGTGTTTGTCGGACTACGACTCGCCAGAGTGCAGCAAACCCAATCACAGGAAACTGCAGTGGGTCGTGTCTCGGCGGACCGCCCAGAACCTCCACAGCAGCTACCGCAGCGTACCTGAACTACCCACCATCCCTGAGTGCTGCTGGGACGAGAGCGAGAGGTGAGAACACTTGATCTATGTCTCTGTGGTCTCTCGTTCAGGCCATAGCAATATTTGGACTACTAAGAAGTTATCAAGATCAAATATACATGGCGTGCATATACTGGATAATATACTTACCTTATATGACAAAACAAGTTTAATTTAAATTCATAAAAATAACCACAACCAATGAAATAATTGTAAAAATGCAAGACATTAATAAATGAAATATTATATATAGTAATATAAAGAAAAATTAAAGAGGGAAAGTATATTAATTTAGTAAATTAATCACAATTAAAATATATACTATATAATATAAATATATTACATTAAAATGTATATTATACAATAAATATAAATAAAACATTTATTTCATAAATAATAAATTTATTTAATTACATTTATTTTAAATTTATATTATGCAATAAATATTAAATAAAAGGGAAATTTTTTAAAATATTTATTTATATTATACAAGCAATATAAATAAAATAAATGTATTTAATAAATAATTAATAAATGTATTTATATTATGCAATAAATATATACAAACTAAGGGAAGGGATTTGAAATATTTATTTGTATTATACTGTTTTCCTGTGTGTCTAAAATGGATAGAAATAAGTGCAATGATCTTCCCATGACTTGACAAACTGTTTTACAGTAGTATTTAAATGTCTGGTTGAGTCACTCTGACTTGTCATGGGCAACACAAAGTCAACAAGCAAGCCCTTGGGTTAGGTCATATGAGGTGCTAGTAGTCATGTGACAGCATGTACAGTTGAAAGGAAAACACCCAAGACTCCTCATGTAAAAATAAAAGAGAAACCCACACTCGATCTTATTTTTTCTTTCACAGGGAGTTGTTGTTGTCATGGCACTTGCATTCCAGGGCAAATGTTACAACACACACACTACGTAACACATACGTGACAGGCCCCCGCCCTGTTGGGGCCTCTCGTATCTCCTGGTGTTGCATGACAGGACGTTTGCGAGTCAGCGGTCACGTCCCGCTGACTTGAGTTTCCGTGACATCACAAAAGACTGCTTGGCTGTTCAGTGCAACACAGGATGGTTTGGAACACTTCCTACTACTGGAAGAAGTCCGTGTTTCCCAGTACACATTACGTTTATTGGTGGCGGCCTGCCACAAATACATTTGGACTGCGACCTGTTCGCCCTCAAACACATTATAATGGGACTATCTGTGAACGTAGCTTGTCGTAACTATGTACAGTAGCTGACAAAGCAAATTAGTGTAATTTTCTAATAACACTCACTCTCATTTATAATTATTCATATTTTTACAAAATAAAATCAAGCTTTAGGCCAAAAATGGCCTCCAGGCCGCACTTTGGACACCCTTGGTTTAAGGTGTCAATCAAAACAGCACCATAATGTCAATTTTGGTAGAAGTCTTGTATTGGATTTCAACAGATTCACAATAAAAATGAAAAAAATCCAAGCAGGAAGTAAACAAACCTGCTGCCATGTAGCACGCATTTCACCACGTCACCATCAGCTGATCATAAAAAAAGTTGTTTTTGTTTGCAATGAACTTTTAACTAAAAACTTATTTTCCTATTTTTCTTCTTCGCTGTGACAGTGAGGACTCCTGCGAGGACATGATGAGTTCAGGCGAGGAGTCCCTCAGCAGCTCCCTGGGCAGCGACGCAGAAGGACCCTTCTTTCCAGAACACCTCCGCCGCCAATACCTCAACGCCTGATGCCTCCGCCAGCGACGTCTTTTAATTTATTTTCTAATAAGCTCCTGTACTCGACGTGAACGCACAACATGTGGCAGCTGAGGATTGCTTTTTATTATTATTTTTTGGTCAATTTATTTTTTTTGTTCTGAAGTTTGTAGACGTGTCGTTGGTGCATGGTGCAATGTCGCATTCCAAGACAACTTGATTAGGATGCAAGAACAAAACAAAAATACTTTCCAGTTGTCGTCAAGAAGGTTAATTTGCCAAAATGTGGCATTTATTGAACAGAAAGTTGTGTTGACTGTTATTAATCCAGCATCAGTTTACTGATCCACAGAAGAAGGCAGCAGCTACAGTTGCAGTTATCTGGACATGAGGCAAGTCTGCTTTGGTGTTGCTACGTTTGCATCAAGAAATGCATGTTGTACGTCCACTTCACCGCAAGAATGTCAGCTAAAAGCTCAATACAACCAGTTTTAGACTGCAGTCCTGTGGGAAAAACGAATACGTCAGGAATTATTTCATACGACAAAAAAGCTTTTGAAAGCTGAGTGGTGAAAGATGGAAATGAGGCAACACAATGTCCGGATGTAACGGAATATTCAGCAACTGCAGCTGCTCTTTAAACTTCTGACTTTTGTTTCATTTGCACAGTTTGGAATTCAAGACTGAAAGCATGACTTTGTGACTGTTGTGTGACAAATGTTGCTGAACATTTTTTGTTCAGTCTCTCCAGAGGCTGTTTTTGCTCAAAGCAGGGTTAAAAAAAAAAAAAAAAACCCTGTTAAATAATCTGGTGAGCGTGTTCTGTTTGTGCTAATGCGTGTGTTTGTACGAGTTAAAAGTTGCCAATTTTAAGATGTAGCTCAAAACGTGCTTTTGACATTGTCCAAAAAGAATGTAAAAAAAAAAAAAAAAAGTATAACACAAAATGCACACAAAAATGTAAATGATGTATAAAAAATGTTCATAGTTTTTTGTAGATATTAAGTTAATTTATTATTTTGTCACATGTGCGGGAAAAAATCTTATAAAAAGATTATTTTTAATTTGTTGTCTGTCTTTTTTTTTGGCAGTGTCCTACTGTATTTTCCCCATACAATAACAGAAATATAAGATGCTGCACCTGCAGAACTTCACATAAGCACACTTGCAATAGTTGAGGTTCTGATTAACTTGTGTCCAAAATGTGGACTGGGGTCCATCTGTGGCATGTTTGGAAAAAAAGAATTAATAATTATATATATATATATATATATATATATAAACTTTTTAGCATATCGGCTTGGTTTTAGCCTTTTATTATAAAAAAAAAAAGAAAAATATCAAAATACACCCACAAACTGATTTTTCAGTGCGAAGCTCTCGGTGGAAAAAAGTGGACATCTCTGCATCACTCTTTATCCCTCCCCAGCCAGGTCCCAACAAGTCCTCCATTCATTTTGCTGCTGTTTCGTCATGTGTTTTCTTTGTACCTTTTTTATTCCCGTCTATCCCCAGCTTCACCAAGCTGTGGAAATGATTGATGTCCCACTTCGCTTCAAAATCTGTCTGCTCTCAAACCAACTACCATCCAGCATCAATCCAAAAAAGTCAAACACCACACAATCACACCAGTAGTATTATTCCAGACTTGTACCAGTACAGTGAATCTGTAGTGGTACAATAAGACAAATAGATCCAATCCAATCCACTTTATTTATAAATAAAATAAAAACAAAGAAACTTAGAACAGTAAAATATTTGAAACAAGAAGTAACTATAAAAGCAATAAATACAAGAAGTAGGAAAAAAATTAATTAAATAAACTAAAATAAATAAAACCATTTAAAACCAAAAAAGAATAAAAGACACAGAGGACCACACGACTCATGCCGAGTTAAAAGCCAGAGAATAAAAGTGGGTTTTAAGATGAACAGATCAGTCACGCTGCGTGACTAAGCTGCCAAACAGGACAGTTTATTTATTTTTATAAAATGACGTGACCAAATGAGTGGGAATAGTTGTATCGATCTGATACGGAATCTACCCCTTGGTATCGATATCATCTATGTTTGGATCAATTTACTGAAAGCTGCATTTCAACTCAAAATCGGCTGATTGGTTTCTGATTGGAATCTGCTTTTTCCTGTCCGACATTCATGCTGTCATGACCTCCTGAGGTCAAAGGTAAAAGGTTCCAGTCTTTAGAATCGATTTGGACTTTTTAAGGCGATGGATGAGCTTTTGATGAACAGCCCCTGAAATGCTGTTTTCAATATACTGCAGACTATTTCTCTTCGTCTCTTGCTGCGGTTTCTTCTTTGCATTTTGATGCTCTCACTTAAAATAAACCAATGCAAAACACAACGTCTGTTGTGATAGGATTTGGTTTTCGGCAAAAACGTTGTGTCTGTTATCCATCTTGGAACACACACCCAATACCAAATCTCGCTATACTTAGTTTCCACAGTACTAAGTGATCCTGCACATTCCCCCCCTGGCTTTAAGATGTGGTTCAGGAGTGTACGTGCATCGCCACAGCATTTCAGACCTCCAACTGCTACAGAAAGCGCCTTCTGTAGTTGACAGTCTCAGCCACAGGCAGCCTACGTTGAGTCATGGTGGCATGATGACATGGTATTTACAAAGATGACACAACTATTGACGTCAGGGTTGCAAAAGGGGCGGGGCATTTCCAGCGAATTTGAGGGGAAACGTTTAGGAAATTTACTACGGCATGTTCATCCGGGAAAATTTCGAAAATATCCAAGGTCTGACACGTTCCATGTGAATGAATTTGTGTTCTCTGAGTTTTTGAAGAGCACTTCCCCATCCTGCCACGCTGCAGTTGTTTGCACAGCTCGTGTAAATATGACGTACGGGTAAGATCCTTATTTCCTTTTAATCCTGTTTCTCCTGTTTAGCGTAGCTAGAAAGGTAAGATGTTGTTTTATGCTTTCCTTGCTTCAATAGGTTACTTTTTACATCGACTTTTCTAGGTTAGAACTTCTTGGTTATTTTTAGGACTCACCCTGAAGCCTGATAATCTCAAGGTTACTTCTTTATTCTGTTAAAACCCCTCCCCTTCTCTCTTCTCTAACTGCCATCGTTCACTAGTGATGGACGCTAACAAGCTAAAGGTTTGAGCCTTACACACTTATTAAAAGGCTTTATGTAGTGTTCCCTCGTTTATCGCAGGGGATAGGTTCCCAAAATAGCCCGCAATAAGTGAAATCCAAGTAGCCAACTTCTTTTTTTTTGTTAACAGTGATTATATAAGTTTTAAGGTTGTAAAACCCCTCACCATACACTTTACTCAGACAGGCAATTACATTTTGTCACATTTCTCTCTTGTTTAAACGCTCTCAAAGAAGTTCAAACCTTCGTTTGAATTTTAATGATCAACCTACAGGTAGGACACAAGAAATTGGTAAGTCACTCACGCGTATTTCACTCCTGTGACTCCTTCGAACCGAAGATTCGTTTACGAGCTAGCAAGCGAGCTAGCATGACACAGGAAGGGCAGGGCAGCACGAAGGAGAGTGATTGACAATGATCTACTGCCAATCAGGACGCAGAAAACAATGGGCGGAGCAGGCAGACGAGAGAGGAAAGAGAGGGAGATTCAATTGCAATTCTTAGAAGGGCCAGGCTCAGCCTGTAACAGCGTTCATCCACTAATAAAACAAAAGAAGCATTGAAAAAATGTTGCCAAACAGCGAATTCGTGAAAGAGCGAGGGAACCACTAATGACTAACAGTGGTATACAGTATGTATGCTGTACATTCTACCCGTCTTAGCACACATTTATACATTATTTCTAACTTAGTGTGAATACAATGTTTTCGGGGGAGAGAAAAACCTGAATTTGCAGGACCGTGAATGCTGAATCATGACTGTGTTCAATGTTCAAAGTTCAACGTATACTGTTGCTGTTATGTGCATATGATGGACCAACGCACAAGACATTAAGGGAGTTGTAGCCTCAATAGCCTCGGAATAACTTTACACTATTTTTTCATTACACTTGTCCCTCGTCACTCTGTGCTTCAAATTTGGTGGCTTCACTCTATCATGGTTTTTCAAAAATATATGGATTAATAAATCATTGCTGTTGAATACGACTTAGTCAAAAAATGTGCGTATTTTTTGCCTAAATGAAACATTATCAAGCATAAAAATGGCTAAATGAACTAAAATACAAGTATAAGGCATTCAGAAGACACATTCAAAAGACATGGTGATGATATGTAGTACTCTACACTGGTCACTAGGTGTCAGTAATGTTGCTCTAATGTTCGGTGAGACACACAAGCACCAGACTTGGTCACCGGAACAGGTTTTCATTGCAGGTACAATAATCCCTAACACCGGTTACTGTTGCGGCCGTGACCCATGCCTAGCTAAAACTCAACTCCAAACACCGGACATCACTTCCTGTCCGCCCCCCACTCAGCTGCTCTAGCACTGGAACACATTTATAGCAACACACATGAGCACGACTCTTATGTCTTATTTTCTCTTATTATACTTGTATAAGAAAATATAGGGGTGTTATTTCCTGTCTAGGAGGGCTCTAATAATGTTAAAAACCGTATTTACAACGTCGTAAATTACCAAAATACTCCATTGTAAATAAGGAATCCTACTTTGCTGCAATTCACTTATGGTCGGGTCTGGAACATTTACACTGTGCTGTATATTGTAGTGTTGCACAACACACAGAACCACAGCACACACATGCACGCACACGAGCAGAGATGTCAGAGTGAGGGGGAACACAAGCTGTGACCTCACCTCACCTCACCAGAAATCCGTCTGGAATCAGACTCACATTTCTCCAACAGCTCCTTGCAATCCCGTTCTGTCCTTAAAGAGACCCTAACCGGGGCCGTCCAATTTATGAGAAGGTAAGTAGAAGGTAACACAAGGTCCACCTGAACCACCCTAATGTCACTCTAAAGCTATCCAAAGTTAGGCCAAGGGGACATTTTTGGCCCGCAGCTCGTTTTTATTGACCCTCAGCATATTGTAAAAACTAAATTCATTCATTATTAATTAGATATTACACCAATATGGTTTGTTGTCTACAACACAGAGCTACAATGTTGAGCTTTTGTTGAGCTAGCTTTGCGTGCATTAACCCACATCGGGGGGGCTAAATGACATCATTGTCTAATTTGCATACATTTCCATGTCACATGTGCATGTCATTTTTAAGGATGCTCTCAGAGACAACACACATGACAAGCAAAACAAATATGATTAGAAATAGAAATGAACTTTCTTTTATCACAAGCAAGACAGAGCTACCTTTAAGTGCTTTCAGAAGGACCCGCTGCTCGTTGAGAAGAGCAATATGTGCTTTCTCTGAAAGTGTCCAGTAGGACCAGAAAATGTCGCTAGATTTGTCAGTAGTCGTCATTCAGTCAGTAGAACGACGAGCTACAGTACATTCACAGAGAGTCCCATTAAAAAGTGTTTATGTGCAAAGGCAAACCGATAACTCCAAATGTATTTGTGGTGAACCCCCACAAAGAAATGGATGTATGGGAACCACAGAAAAAGGTCATCATTTTGCTTGGCTCAAAGCTGATGTACTTTTTCTGTATAATAGAAAAAGTTTGGATACCACTACAGTAACTTTAAAGTCTTCTATTACTACCCAACAGTGGACAAGATACAGTATTTTCACATACTGTAAAATAAAAAAAACAGCAATAATTCCAATTTTTTGTGCATGTAAATGTAGCGTTGTGTGTGTGTGTGTGTGTGTGTGTGTGTGTGTGTGTGTGTGTGTGTGTGTGTGTGTTTTATAGCACATACCAAACCAATAAGTCAAACTAGTCAGTGAATTATCCGTCATTTTACTAACTGAAACTAGCAGCATTATGAATTATTTTGACATTCTTTATCTTACATGGCATACGTACACAAATATACACTACAAATACTGAATTAAATGTAAAAAAAAAAATGTCAGTTGGTCCTACCAAAGTACAGCACTCCATCCTCTTCCACCATGTGATGATCTCAAGTACGAGTCCTCTCCCAGATTAGATCCAGTTTAGTCCAGTGTTGGTTTAAAAATATTAAAAAAAAGCTTGTCCATTGAATATTAAGATCCTGTTTCCATGTCTTGAAGAGGTCACAATGTCCTTTGTCAAAGTGATCATAAATAAGTGGAAGAAAATACGATCCATCTTTTTCCTCTTAAAAAAATCCACCAAAAACCATGAGGCTGTACAGTACTGTGATCCAAAATCAAAAGCCCATCCGTGACTTCTTCTTCTTTGGTTGTGACCACGGCCGCCCCAGTGAAGTCTGGGAGGGGGGCAGAGGCTGGGAGCTGTGGCGCTGCGACGAGTGGGCCAGGGGTGGAAGCGAGTGCTGCTCCTGGTCGCCCTCATCCAGGAAGTAGTTGTCATGCTGAGGGGGACCATCCTGCACACAAGCCAGGGATGATTAAAAAGGTGAAGCATGTCCAGTGGTCATTTCACAAGCTGCACATTTGTCCAGCTGTCCCACTCATATACTAGTAGGACAGAACATCATCACGGGACTGAATGACATTCATTTTGGCTCAGGCGTTACATTGATAAAACATTACCTTACCATACATGGAATGGAATTACAATATATATGTAGACGCAGCTTGGAGAGACACCTTCTCCGACAGCTGCAGAGCAGGGGGGGACTTCTACCACTAGCCACTTCAGATTGAGGTGGAGGGGGCCCCACAACAGTTGACACGCTCGCCTGTCACTGCGATTCATCTGTTTTATCCATCATCTTTATTGGCGAGTCCCCATTATGGGTGTGACCATTCGATTCGATTCGTATCACGATTCGTGGTTGAGACGAACCATTTTGGTTCATTTAGAACGATACAATCCGAAAAGATTCAGTAACTTTTTTTTTTGCCAAAAATTCAACCAGTGTGACTGAAATAAATACCTGGATGCTGGACAGTGCAGGTGAAGCTTCCTAGATTCCTGTTTTTCGTAAGGAAGTCAGGTATAAATGATTAATAATGCTGACATACTTAATAAATTATGAAAGAGTACAAAAAATGTTAAAAATGCAATACAAAATCGGGATGAACAGAGGGTGGTATAGCTTGCCATGATGAATTCCATCCATCCATTTTCTATGCCGCTTCTCCTCATTATGCTGGAGCCTAATCCCAGCTGGCTTCGGGCGACAGGCGGGGTACACCCTGGACTGGTCGCCAGCCAATAGCAGGGCACGTATAAACAAACAACCATTCACACTCACATTCCACAATCATACCTATGGACAATTTAGAGTCGCCAATTAACCTTACATGCATGTTTTTGGAATGTGGGAGGAAACCGGAGAAAACCGGAGAAAACCCACACACGGGGAGAACATGCAAACCCCACACAGAAAATGCCCAACGGAGATTCAAACTCAGGTCTTCCCGATCTCCAGAGTGTGACTGTGTGGCCAACATGCTAACCACTAGACCACCGTGCGGCTTTACTTTAAATAGGGCAATCCAAACCTGCACTTTGCACCCAAGGGTGAGGGACATTATGCAAATCCCTCAGCAAATGAATGTGGTATGGTATCTTCAATTAGGTGTTGAAACTTTCTCACCTGTACGGGCCAATGGCAGCAGGTGTGTTTTTTTTGTGCTGATAATCCTGATCAGAGCAGCCATTTAAAAAGAACGGTGCAGCAACTACCAAGTAATGTGGCCTCCTTGTATCTTTTGCCACTGAGGGTCGGAATGGGTCCTCAGTCTGGATGACGTGCTTAACAGAGACACTGAACAGGATACCGTGGTGTGGTGTGGTGGGTTTATGATAAGAAGGTTTGATAATGATGAGACCAAACGGATACTTTGCATGTGAAGTGATGGCAGATGGCGTGCAGCAGTGTAAGGAGACGTGGTAATGCGAAAGAAGAATACACAAGAAATGCGAGTGTAAATGTGTGACAAAACAAATCAACAGTCAGAAAAAATTACGGCTTCCCAGCCTTTCATCTCTTCTCCTTCCTCCCCGGCACAAGCAGGTGTGGGCCATTTATTGCTTCCGCGTACGTAAGCGTATGTTTTGACCTGGACTAAGCGTCACTGCTGCTGGACCAGGAAACTATCAAGGTGTCCAAAATGTCCTTACTGTGCATATTGTCCCCATAAATGCCACTTAAAAGGAGTTTCGAATAAAGACAGATGAGTTAACTTAGCATTTAGCTTCATAGTGAACAATGGTAATTGGAGAAAGAAGGGGAGGGTTTTGGAGCTGAATCTAATCTAATAATTTCAACAGTCACTTGTACTACATACAAATGTTTCTCCAAAATCAGAGGAGGATGTCAAAGTCAAGCTAGCAGGAGGGTCTGGAGGGGGATGAGTGTGCCGTGTGTCAAAAATTGACATTTGTATCATTTGTTAGTGGATTTTTGCCATTCACCACCAGGCTCGGAATGGAACGTAACCCCTGAGAAAAGCGAAGATGTACTGTACAGGGATTGACTTTGCGTAGATGAGATTCTAAAAGCAGTATTGTGATGAACATAGCATAGTTCAGCATGCAGTTACCTGTGATCCAAACAGAGAGCTGAGGTAGTGGTCTCCTGGGCGTTTGCTCCTCCTCTGACTGGATGGCGTGAATTCAAGTTGGACCGTCTTTAACTCAGTGTACACTTTGGAGCTGCTGGGCGTACCCAAGTTATCTTGGGTATTTTTTCCATGTGGAGGAGTGGCAGATGGCGTAGGAAATGTGGATTCTGTCAGCAGCATGGTGGGTGTCCTGCCTTCTGGCACCCCACTCTCCACTAGGTCCTCCGACTGCGATAACATCTCAGTCCCTTCTGTATCTGATCGCGCCCCCTGGCTGACTCCAGAGGACCAGCCCGTGAAATCTGAGAAATTATCCACATCTGACTGGTAGCTGACTGATGAAGTGAAACTTCCGGAAAGGTCGAGTCGTGGTCCGGCAGCCCTTTTCGCCTCCCTCTCCCTCCTCCTCTTCTTCCTAAGAGCATCCATCTTCTTGTCGTTGTTCAGGCCCAGCCGGTCTTCCCACCATGCTCGCCACATCTCCTCGCCCTGCCAGGAGAGTGTCAGACGTTGACTGAGCCCATCTTTCCAAGCTTCAGTGTCCACCTGGTCTGGAAATGGCAGAATATCTGTAGAGTCTGATGGGACAGTGCTTCTCACGAGCAGAGAATGGTTGGACATGCACGCTCTCAGCTGGCGTCTCACGTTCGTTACATGCGCCTCTTCAGATAACTCCCTCATTTTGTCCCTGGACAGGCAGAGGAGGCCGCAAGAGTTTAATGTCAAATGATGTGGGTGTTGAGGGCGTGGCTTCTTTTTGTGGCTGATGAGCATCAGTTTCTGGAGCCATCGTTTCCACAAGATGACAGCAGCCTCACTGAGCTTTACTGAGGTCTGCTGGACAGTAGAAGTCAAGTTGCTGGTTGTCTCCTGATTCCCAGCTGGATGCTCTGGATCATCAGTTTTATTCTTCTTCCTATCCTCTCCAGCTGGATCATCATTGACACGTACATGGAGGTTCAACCTCTTCAGCTTTTGTCCTTTCTTTTGTGTCTCTAACTCCTCGGAACCAGTTTCGGAGGAAGCATCATCTTGTAATTTACTCCGTGGTGTTTCCGGAATTAAAGTGGGAAGCGTTGAACCCTGAGTTGGTCTGATGACGTCCTCATCACTGGATGTGTCAGGCACCACCAACTGAGAATCGGTCTGTGCCAAGCAGTGTGATGAAGAAGAATCTCTCCCTGATTCTGTGCCATTGTCCAATGTCCACTGTGGAGGCAAGACCTTTGCAGTTTGTTGAGGTTGGGGTTCATCCTCTGTGGCTGGGGCTAAAGAGGTGTCTGATCCCTCATGCTCAAGGATCTGGTAGAAAACATCACCTGCCTCCGTTAGCTGGAGCACACAGAAGCATTCTCGACTTGCCCCGTTGCCTTCACTCTTCTGGATACATGTCAGGCCTGGAAGTAAATGTGAAAATAGAAAATCAGGACTGTAAATGTACACACTGTTTGTTGACAACCCGTCTATGTTGACCATCATCAAGTCTTGGTCCACTGTGTTCTTCTTATTACTCAAAAAGTGCCCGCTTAAGTTGACGTCAACATACAGTACATGGTTGTCAACATAAAATATGAAATCTAAAGGAGGTCATTTCTATGAAAAATCGGTCTAAAAAATTTAAAAAATAAAAAAATTTAAAAAAAGAATTAGTCCCCCAAAAAATCTTCAAATATGTAAAAGAATTGGAATTTAGTTATGCAGTGGTGTGTGCTGTTGAGTGGTGTTTTATGAGATCTGGTTGGGCGCTGAGCTCAAGACTTTCTCAAGAATTCTCTACCAAAATGATAGAAGGCAATGTGTTTTTGAGAGTAAGCAGCTACACCTCATTGACTAACTATTTAGTTTTTCAGTTTCCTGTGTAGTACTAGTAGTAGTAGTAGTAGTAGTAGTAGTAGTGAACAATAACGACTGAAGCGACACCCAGATCATTGCTATAGAGATCGCTACACGCACCACATGTTACTATCAGTAATGGTGTCATTAATGCAATTACTGGAAACCAATAACACTGTTAGTTTGGGGGTGGGAGGGTTTGCCAATATTTTTAACGCCATTACTGTCAAATTTTGTTTTTTTTAGTATCGTCAACTTCATCATCATCACTAAGCAGCATGAAACAACAGTGACACACTACTGTCCAGTTAAGTTGCACAGTATTAAAATGCGCACAGAGTGACTTCCTGTCTTGTGCAAAGCCAGCTTCACAACAAAAGCATTGCAGAAGCACATGTACGGAAGCTTTATTCTCATTCTAATTAAGACATACCAATGAAATTAGCGTAGCAGCTCTGTTGGATAAGAGGCTCTGGCGCAGGCACTAGGAAATGTGCAAGCATCGGATATTTTTGTTATGTCGATGTAAGGCAGCCCGTCCGAGTGGCATCAACATAAACAAACCATTGTTTTTGCATTTTGCAGGGCACACATTCCTATCTTTAACTTGGGCCAAGCAAAACGTGTTGAAGATGTTTCTGACCTGAATCTTAAAAGGAAAACTGCACTTTGTTTGGCATTTTGCCCACCATCCACAATCCTTATATGAGACATGAACACACTTTTTCTCCACTTTTCTGTGCGTTCTAGATATAAAAACAGCTAAAAAGAGGCAGCCAAGAATTCACATAATGAGATGCAACTAGTCCGCCTATAAAGCCTTCTGAAATAACCTACAACCGCCAACAATGCTCCATTTACATAATGTGACCTGCATATTAACCACGTTTATTATAATTATTAACATTGTTACGCCGAAGAAGTATGTTACTGGCGTAGTGACACCTTGCCACACCACACCGGCTAGCTACTAACTGGCTAATGACTAGCGTCACTACACACTCACCCGCAGCGAGTCTGCACCGCACTCGCAAAATCACTATACTATTGAAAGGTAACGCTGCAGATTGGCGCTGCCACCACTGCTGCTGTGTTTGTTTTTTTTTAGTTTGGAAATGTTAACGCTAGGTGTAGGTGTTCGTTTCTGTTATGTGAAATCAATGCGCCAAGGAAGGAAGTTCCGGTAATGTTTAAAATGACCAAACTACGTAAAATACTGTAAGTATTACATGTTATCATGAATGTACCTGTTACGACACGGTCACAGCATTAAACCAGAAAACCTTGTTGGAGGTTTTTGGAGGTGTTTTAACAGCGGGCTTTCTCAGCGGAATAGGTGTGTTCCGTTGTGTTCATTAACTACCTGCCTCTTTATCTGTTATTATAGCTTTAGAATACACAAAGAAGAAAGGCGTGTGTTCATGTCCCACATAAGGATTGTGGCTGATGGGCAAAAATTCCCTCCCAAAAAGTGTAGTTTTCCTTTAAAAGGCTTGTTACTCGTCATTTCAATTATTGTCAAAGTCTGTAAATAGCATTGCAACACACACACACACGCACACACACACCAAGTGTCCCATCCATACCTGCAGCAGGTGAAGACAGTCTGTTAGCTGCTGTGTCCATGCGGTGTGGAATCTGGACAGGAAGATGTTTGAGGCCATCACAAGGCCGAAGTAGAGCTCGAGGAGGACCATGACGGACACATGCCTCTGCTCTGCCTCCTGCAGATGCAAACATGCAGTATGTACACAGACCATTGAACAGATAAAAAAACCCTCACCTAATAAATGCGCTTGAAACTTCAAACTGAGCTATAAAATTCAAACCTGAGTATTGCAGCAGTGTGATTTCCTGAGAACTCTGGGAACCCAGAACAACCTTAGTGGTTCTACAAACGCCTCCGGTTGGACCAGGTGAGGATACCCCAGGAAGGACGTGACAGAACATGGGTGGGAACTGCATCATGTGATCCAGCTTTAGCATGGGCAGGCACGGGAATCGCTCGTCCATGATGTAGGCCGAGTGCTAGGAGAAAAATGGTAAATAAATTTTCTCCATTGCCGGGTCCCGCCTCTAAGAGTATTTTGATCCCGTACTGTACTAAAAAAAAAAAAAAAAAAAAAAAAGACTAGAACCGTGACCTTAAATCCAAACAGTGATCAAACCATTCCACTACACCCCTAGTTGGGATAGTTCATAGTGACTGCTTGTGTCTTCTAGCAAACTTTTGAGGCTGGAACTTAAGACTAGACATTGGCTATCACGAAAGGATGATACTTTACAGTACGGTCGTCCCTTGGCAAGAATTGAAAAATGCATATTTAAGCACATTTTACATTTTCTTCCTAAATTAATCATTTCAAGCACAAAAATGGCCATATAAATAAAAATAAGACAATCAAAAGACGCATTCAATGTAGTATTGAGTATTCCACACTGGTTGCTCTGTGTCAGTAAACGTTTGGCGAGACACACAAGCACCAGACCTGATCGCTGGAACAACTGGCTTGAATTATCTAACAGCTACAATAATGAAAATAAATAATAAAAACACAAGCTACTGTTGCGGCCGTAACCCATGACAAGCTGAAACTTAACTCTGAACCCCCCCAACGTCACTTCCTGTCCGCCAGTCATTCTTCTCCCCAGGGAGCACATTCATAGCAACACACTCTGCACAAATCTTATTTATGTCTTGAATGGCTTATTTACTCTTAATATATCTATTATATTGGATAACATGAGTGTAATGGTGATTGAGGGTGTCATTTCATGTCTAGAGGGTTCTAATAATGTTTAAAAACTATATTTAGGAGGTCGTAAACAGGTTTTCTATGCTCCAACTAAGAAAATATTCCATTTATAAATAAGAATTCCTCTTTGGCAGAAATTCACTTCTCGTGGTCGGGTCTGGAACGAGGGACTACTGTATATGACTAATAAACTTCATGCCTAATAAATACCAACTTTATATAAACCTGTCACTAATGAAATTCGGAATGGTGAAAACCTGCTTACATTGAGGATTGTCTGACGTACCTGAGTTGTCAAGATATGGTGAAAGGGGTGGGTGCTGCCCAGGTATCTGCAGAAGATGAGTCTCTCTCCACTCCGACACTGCGTGGTGTTGCTGATGCGAAACAGAGTGTGAATGGAGGCAGGACTCACCTGGTAAGACAGAACAAGGAGAGAGGATGCAGTCAGATGGAGAGCAGGAATGGGACATTATTGGCCAATATTGGGATAAAAATTAGACATCGATTCATATCGGTATGGGGTTTTCTGCCGAGAATGATACCAGCGTGCAAGTGTGACATTGTGCGCCGCACAGCAACGAGCTTGCTAGCTCAGTATGTCCATGATCTGGAAGGTTTTGCATTCGATTTGTAAATATGTAATTTGCAATGACTGTAAAGTGCTGCATCAGGCAACTTACTTTAATACTTGTGATCTAATATCACACCTCAAGAATAATCCCAAAAATCAGCGATGGTCGTCCACAGTTTCATACTCTGCACTTTACTTTGTTCTTACACGTATGCTTGTGTTACATAAAAATGTACAGCTTTCCAAATTGTATCGTTGCCAGCATTATTTAATTGGATTCTTATATCTTCTACATTCTTATCGTCCAAGTTTATTACTTGTTGAAAGGAGACCATTTTATTTTAGTTGACTATTGGTTATGATTTTTTATGACTACTGTGTTGAGACAATGTTTAAATATGGCACTTTTTCTAGAATTTACATTGTATATTGCACTATTTGTCTTCCTTTGCACAAAGAGTGTTTTATTTGTCCAGTGCATCCAGCAGCATCACAGTGAAAGAAACATAGTGCGTTCATTACATGTGAAATGACATTAGTAAGAGCTGCGGTATCGGTAATGAAGTACTGGACATTATTTGTATATCGCTAAAAAGCCAAAGTAGAGTCACTTTTTGGGCAGTGCGCAAAAAGCAAAAGGGAAAGCCATCATCATGGAAGTGAAAATCAACACAGAAGAGATACGCCCACGACCATCATTAAGGATAAAGGTTATTAAATGCTCCTGAATGCCAGAGGGGTCATGCATTTCATGCTTGGTTACAAGGAGATCTGAGAGGACAAGAAGAGGTTATCCTCCTCGATTAGTCTGGACAATATTTTTAGATAGTAGAAAGGACATCAAGACAACCTCAGGGATAAAAGTAAGGAGTTATTCTCTTGTTATTACTACGTTATTTCATTTTCATGTTTTTATTGCTGTATTTTATATGTGCTTCATGTGTTCTGTGTACAGTGTGAGTGAATTCGGAGTTAAAGCTCATCTTGTGTCACAGTCTAGGAGCGGAACATCCTAGGACCACGTGTATATTTTGACATCAGAACGAATGTTTGTGCAAATTATGTTTGTGATAAAACATTCATTTAAAATTAGATTTTTTTTAAATCAATACTAAACCGCAACATTTGTTGAGTCATTGAGTAAATTTATTCACTCTCACCCTGATATCACAGAGCTCCGCACCAGTCCTGTCAGCGTACAACACCACTCGAGGGTGGGCAGAGAACTCGCACCATCGCCATGACGACTTGGCATTAAAGTACAGGTTGCTGTCATCTTTATGAACCTTCTGGATCCTGACAGGACAGAAAAAAAAAGCAGCTCAATATAAGTACAAGATGAACAACGTCACAAGTAATCTCCTCACCCTTTCCCAACAGTCCACAGGTTTGCTGTTCCACTTTCACTCGCCACCAGAACTTCACCTAAAACATGAGGACTGATCACACAGCAAAAGTTACAATGGATTTTTTTCCCCCCCTAGAGCTCTCCTGGCCGGTGTCATGATGGTGACTTACCTGACACTGATACAGGTGGCAGCCTCTCTGGTGTTCACAACTTGCAGCAATCGCGGTTGGTCTCTCTCGCTGCATCTCCAAACGCCACACAGGTGATCAGACCTCACTGCCACGCAACCTGCAGACCCAGACAGATCAAAAAGCCTATAAAAGGAACACTGTGTCCCCCAATGACATTGTTGTGAATGATGTCTACTCCTTACAATCGTTGAACAGAGATGCAGAGCTTATTTGTCTGATGGGACCTTTCAGTTGGAAGCTGAATGGTTCGCTGATGCTGGAGTTGACAGAGAAACATTTGTCTCTATGGTGCTCCAGCTCCACCGTACGGAAGTCTGAGGTACTGCGTTAAAGATCATCAAACAAGCATCCTTACAGTCACCTCATTAAAAGACCAGCAGCAGACAATGTTTCCTGAGTGGCATGCTGGGTAGACATGTGGAAATTGGGGTGAAGTATTAGTATGCGAGTATTCGTGGAAAGTAGGGGTGTTCTGATCAGGGTTTTACGCTGCAGATTTCGATACCAATCGTACGGATTAACTGTAAATTTTTCAATTTATTTAAGATGAGTGCTATTGGCCAGGAGCGCCGCATAAGGGGGACATTTTGGACAATAATAGGTAATCATTAGGGGGGCCGCAACATTACTATTTTTTCACCCCATGGGGCCCAGAATTCCTGGCCCTGGCTATATGATCTCAAAAAATGAATCATAATATCACCTTAATTTAGACAAAAACATATTTTACTTACTTTTAGAGAACATATGTCACTCGTGAAACTGACAGAGGACGAAACCCCTTTAAGGAGACTTTTGATGTGAGAGTACATTGGCTGATGAGCTCTGGCAGGATTACATGTGTGAAACATTTCTTTCCAGGTAGCAGTAGCGAGGCTCCAAGTGCGAGAGCAGCTGGCGGAACCCGGTGTCTTCCACCGCTCTGAAAGGCTGTCCAATGAATTCAATAATTTTTTGGTCACGGGCGAGTGTTTGCCCACCGTTTTTGCTGCATTAGCTGCCGTCTGACTGACGCAGTCAAGTGTTTGTTTTTACATCAAAGCTTTCTGATGTGATACCCCCGCAAATTTTTTTGTGGCATGTGTTGGAGGATGGAGGAAAGGGGGAGGAGGACACTACCAAAGACATTAGAGCAGGACATGACACTGCAAACAAGGATCTCTATCAGTTGCAGGCTGCAATAGTAAGAGCCACATTTGATCGTTTTTTGTGATCGGCATTGAAAGGAATTGATTGATACAGTATGTTGAAAACATGCTTTTTCCATGGAAATCGGTCGAGACTGATCGGTGTCCAATTGATTGGAACATCGCTAGTGTAATGTATTCACGAAAGACTGTGTGGAAAGCTTGAATAGGAGTTGTGTGAAGAACAAGAACATAAGAACATCTAAAAGTTAAAGAGCCTATTTGGCGTTCTGATCTAAACTGTATCTGGTGACTGAAAAATCAACCAAACTATAAGTGCACAGTTGGAGAGGACCACGAGCCCTCAATTTGACATATACAGAGTGGACAATCAATTCCACAGAAGGATACGCGGTCAAACAGATTAGTCTGTTACTCGCAATGTACGATAACTGAGACGGTATGCGAGAACTGGGGCAAAATTTCGGTGACCGTTTTCATCAAAAACCGAACAGAACCATAACACTGCACGATGACTACAGTAAACACTGAAGGTAGGATACTGAGGCGGTCTCGTCCTTGGTTTCCAGGGTAGATGAGGCAGCCTCGCTGAAAGTCTCCGCAATGAGAAAAGGGGATGAAGTCGAGAGCGCCCCCTGTGGCCGCTTCAGAAAACAGCAGACTGTCTCTCTGCTCCGTCAGCTCCTCGTACAACAGAGAGCCCAGCAGCTCGGCCGGCACGTCTGGCAAGACGTCTGACAGCAGGGCACTGTACGCCTGCACTGATCTGGAGGAATACGACTGGTGGCATCTGAGAGGGTGACGTCATTGAACAGTCAAGCGATTTTGTTTCGATTCAAAATGAGTTTGTGCATTTGTGCACTCACACTGGCAAATTCAGCATGTCGATGAAGCGCTTTATTTTCCGTGGAAGGCCAGCATGTCTTTGTTGATTCTGTAATATACACAAGCACAACATAATCTCGTGTAATTTCATCAGGCAAAAACGTCAAGAAACAGGTTCTCTGGAGTGATATACATGCATTTTTGTTGCTGTCGTAGAATCCAGTTTAATACTGCTATGCTTATATTTCAAAGCTTACTTTGCACTGAACAGGAAATCACTGTGTGCACGTTTTAATGCCGCGTAACTAGACAGTAGTTATGTCTACGTTGTCGTTTCATGCTGCTTAGCGATAATGATGAAATTATCAATACAACACACGTCAACATAAATGGAGCCATTTTTCATAAAAGTGGTTGACCATGTCAACTCATGCAGGCACTTTTTAATAAAAAGAACACGGTGGACCTGGACTCGACGAGTCGGTTGACGTAAGTGGGAGTGACTTAAAGGGGTCATAGTTCACTAATTGCTGTGTATCTACTGCACAGGTTGAAAGGAAACCTGCACTTTTTTTTGAATTTTGCCCATCATCCACAATCCTTTTGTGTGAGACATAAACACACGTCTTTCTCTTTCCAGTGCGTTCTGAAGTTATAAAAATAGGCAGGTATTGAATGCATGCAATGGGACACACCTATTCCGCCTACAAAGCCCGCTATTAAAACACCTCAAATAACCTCCAACAAGGTTTCATGGTTTTATATCCATGCTGTGAGCATGCAGTAACAGGTACATTCATGATAACATGTAATACTTGCAGTATGTTGACGTATTTTGGTCCTTTTAAGCATTACCGGAACTTCCTTCCTGGGAGCACTGTTTTGACATGACAACATTGAAACGACGGCTACACCTAGCGTAAACTTTTCCAAACTCAAAAACAAAAACACAGCAGGAGTAGCGGCAGCTCCAATATGTAGCGTTACCTTTCGGTAGTGGCGTTACGTAATGTAACGTAGTTCTTCGGCATAACAATGTTAGCAAAAATAACAATAACAATGGCGCTGTAGCCTGGTTAATATGCAGGTCACATTATGTAAATGTTGGCAGTTTTTGGAGGTTTTTTGAGAAGGCTTTATTGGCTATAGGCCAGGGGTGGGCCGCACTGAGTTAACAAAATTGGCCTGGGGGCCAGACTATATATTTGACACATGCACACTATTTTCTGCTTATAATTCTAACAGTCCAACTGGATTTCTAGTGTCATACAATCTGCTATATGTATGTGTTTGTGCCCCTTTTTTAAGGAGCACTTTAAATATCAAACCATATCAAATAACAAAATTACATTTTACAGTTTTGTTGTTGTTTTTTTTTTACTGAATAAGACACCCGGAATGTTCATGAATAAAGGATGCAATATACAATATGAACTATGAATGCTAAAACATTGACTATTAAAGAGTATGTGAATGTCCCTCCGTTTTTACTTCCCAGACAGTGCAGTGGGTAGGTTAAGTTGTGTGACACAATTTTTTTTACTTGTGTTTGCTTGGCACCGTGGGTGAGGTAGTTGTCTGGATCGCTGCATGTGAAAAGCTACTTAAACCATCAAAAGGTTGTCTCAGATTAACTCTGACTACTAGCAAGTCATGTTGCCAGCTTGTATGTTAAAGGTTTAATTACTTTGGAAGCAACTGGCGGGCCGGATTCAAATGCTTCGCGGGCCGCATGTGGCCCGCGAAGCCCACCCTGCTGCAGGCGTAATAGTTGCATCCCGTTACGTGCATTCTTAGCTGCCTCTCTTTTTTTATGTCTTTAGAACACGCAGAAAAGAGAAAGATGTGCGTTCTTGGCTCATAAGGATTGTGGATGATGGGCAAAATTCCAAACAAAGTGCTGTTTAATTCAAGTTAATTAATTTATGCTTCATTTGAAGACATGTCACTGTGGGGAGTGTCTCTGGTTCTCCAGTAGTTTCCAGGCTTGAGCCTTTCTGGTTCCTGGTTGTTTCTGAACATCCTAACCCAGTCCTAAAAGATGGGTTCTTTCTAGGGTGAAGGCAAAACTTACCCCTTTCAATCCCTTCTTCGAATAGATGTGGTCCCCCAGAATTTCACTCATACACCCGAAAGCGTCTTGGCAATGATCAATGAAGAAGTTCTGCATCTACACAGAAAAATGTTTTTTTAAGAAAAGCTGAGAGCGCTCCTGAAAAACGTGTTAGACCTCAAAAGTGGAGCTGGATCGAAGAACACACTCACATGCTCGGTGAAGTCCAGCGGATCGGGAGGTGCTGAAGGCCAAAGGAAAGCTGAAAGTTGAATATAAAAAATATATATCTAAATTAAAAGGGACTGTATGCAACTTGCTTCAAATTAAATTTTTTAAAAACCAAATAATATAAAGATCTCGACCACAAGCTTGCATGTTAGGAATTGTTGCTTAAAATAACAGATTGTACAAATATATGTGTATTTGTCACAGGTACAAATGAAATGGCATAAAAATTGTCTGATATTTTTGTTCCACACGAATAAAACAAATGCCGATCATGGCTATCACTCACCGCTGTGCACATACTGTACACAAAAGCAGCCTCAGACAGGTGATCCATCATTTGCAGTCATTGTGTGGTTATGTTACGCTTTATGCATTCAATGACAGCTAACGTCTGTTGATAGACTGTCAAATTGCTATTATTAGCAGACAACAAACATAACTAATAACAGGAAGTCGGAGCAGGAAGAGGATATACACAAGCAAGGAGGAGTTCCCTGCCTTCATAGCAAAAGCTCATCATTAAGCCAGCATAATGGTGTTTTCAGAACTTCAACAGCTTTTTCAATGAGTCAGTCATCACGAGGATTGGATGTAATTGGCCATAGCTAGGCAGTCAGAGAATGGGGCTGGTATACTTCTTTACGCATGGAAGGTAATTGGCTATTGTGCCACAGTGGACCGGCAAAAGAGTGATCTATTGGTTTAAGTGAGGTGCCAGTCAAAGGTTTGACGTCCACAGTTGTTGACGTAGTTATACATCAATGCTAACCGAATGTATGATCGACAAAATGTGGAAAACATGATGAAAGCTTGCAACGATTAGTGGGTGTGGTGTGGACTAACAATCTTACTGGAATACATTTACTGGCTCATCGTCAACGAAATTGGGCTATTTATGTCAGGGAATTACTTGCAGAATACCGTCAAACCTCTGTTTTCATACGCCCCAATTTTCGCTTTGGTTTTCATACAATATCGCACGTAACAAACTAGTCCGTTTGCCCTGTATTGTATAGTTATGCGACATTGAGTGTCCACACATAGCACCGTACGCATTGCTGACTCACTGTCAGCGCATTTTTTTTTATTGGGAGCAACTGCTAAATAACCCGGCCTGTGGAAAGCTCATGGATGTCAGCACTTTGATGAAAAAGGTGGGAAACGCTCTTCAATTCAACCTCGCCAGGACGTATGGGAAGTCCGCATCAACAATAAGTTCCATCCATTTGTCATTTATCATTATTTCACATTGTTTTCTGCTTGTAAAACTATAAATATTCTCTACAAAATGTATTTGTTAATATTTTTGTGTACCTGGAATAGATTAATTGGATTTACATTACAGTAGAACCTCGAATAACGTAAACCTCCTTTTATACGTAAATTCCACTGAACGTAAAGAATTTATGTAAAGTTCTTGCATCGTATTGCGTAAGCAATTCCATATAAGGTAAAGTGTCTTTTTTTGTTTTACAATCAACTTTATTAATGCCTTACAAATTACATTAACAGTGTATCCAACCATGAGCATTGAAAAATAACAGTTGGATAACAAAAACACATAAAATAAATCACACAGAAATCGAGATTAAAGAAATAAAAACGTAACAGAAAAGTGATAAATAAAAAAATTAAAAAATAAAGATAATAATAATAATTAAAGTAAGATACACCAGGGGAAATGAGCAATGAAAATTAAACTGAATTAAGGATATTGAAGTGGGAGCACAGCTTTATAGTCTGGATAGCTTTCCTGTTATTAGCAGAGGATATTGATTTGAAGTACAGCTTCAGTTCTTTCATGAAAACATAAAAAACATAAAAAACATAAAAAAAAGGGGTTTCACTTTGGCAAATTTAAAGTCGATGCAAGTTCAGACTAACAGCACAGTACACTTGGTGACGCTTTCAGTTTTATTCATTTACAGTAATCTTATTTATTACCTTATTTTATATTGGAATGTTACTCTACTATGTTTATGCTAACGTTTTCTTATATTTTCCCACCATATTTGGTGGACTTTGAATATTTTGAAGGGCCAAAGGGCTGAGTTTGGGAAGATCTTGGAACGGCTTAGGCTATTTACATGTATTTTACACTTAGTATAACATAAAAACACTATAAGATAAACATTCTCGGAACGGATTATTTACGTTGTAGGGGCGTCTACTGTATTTCCTATGGGGAAAAATTGCTTCGGCTTTCCCTCTTCCCTTTTGAACCGATTTAATAACAAAAACAGAGGTACCACGGTACTGTGAGGCTTCAAAGACGAACTGCATTTACTTTATTGTTTGCGACAATAAATTGATTGTTTCCGGTAGAACTGTAATCGACCTGTGGCATTGGGTTGCGCGTGGAGGTCTAGATTGGTGTCATCTTCTAACTTGCATAAATATAGCAAGGACTTATGTGTATGTTAATGGACGAAACATATATGCTTAGAAATAAAAATGACCTTTCTTCTGTGACTTCTTTTGTGTTTTTGGTGGTGGTTATCAAATTAATGATATGACACGTCTGGCAACCTGATGTGGGTTTTGATTTTGTGGATTATTTTGGAGTCTAATGAGCGAATGCGTATTCATTCTCTCCAATGTAGGCGACGTCAAAGCAGCTGTCAGTTGCTCACATTTTTTGGGGTTGAAGAGTGGAATTGGTACCGGCTCAGTGTGACGCCATCTCTCCCCTCTAACCTGATGTCTGGATGTAAAGGTACCGGTACAGTTGCTGTGAGGTCCAGACCCGCCCTGAAACCATGATAGAAAACAAAAACACATTCTAATGGGAACTAACAACGAACCAATACTTTTATAGTGCTCTCTTAAGGCAATCATAAAATTAGGCACAGGTCTCAATATTGGATGCAGTGCGTACACGCAATACACAACTAAAATGACAACAAAAACATTGTCGACTACTACTTAAGTTCAGTAATATACAATAATTCCGATAACTCACATTGTGGCATTAAATGTATTAGCGTGTAATGTTTACAGTAGTTTCCTATGCTTGTAAGGGTTTCAACATTGAAATAAACATCAGCAGAGACCAACCTGAAGTCCGACCCGATCGTAGCTGCCCCAATGTCCAGCACAATGTTTCAGCGTCGAGTCCGGTGGTCCACAGTTGTAGAATGAAGAGAAAAGCTCCCGGGGAAACTGGTAATCCATTTTTGTTTAAATTACTACAAAGACATGTTGCGGTCCCTCGCTGTTACAGGGAACAAGTGTGGGCATGCTGGTCCTCAGACTCAGCTAAAGCTATATACCGTAAACAGTCTTTTTCTTGAAATGGTCATGACATTTCGTCAATTAAGGTACATAAGTAATCAAAACCGACCCGACTGTGATGTTGTCCCAAATCCACGAAGCATGGTCAACACGTGTGCGGGTAGAAACTTATTCCAAAGCGGTTGCCTCAACTTCCGGTTGAAAAGCTTCGTTCAATCACGTACTTCCGTACTTACACTTCATTAAGTACACTATGAATGCGTACTTACTTCCGGAGGCGTGAAGTTTGACAAGCGTAGTGCTGTCCCAATTCCATTACCGTCATTGCGCACTTAGCGGAAATGACGATCATAATGGACATTTTTTTTATTGAACGTAAATAGTCCAAACAATTCCGACAGAAATAACACCTAATAGAATAAAAAAAATACTAAATCGCTTTACACCCATCATTTGGGGCGTAGTGACTGCAACATCCTGGTACTGACGGTGTACGGCCTTTTGCCGTACTTTTGAACGCACTTACGCTCTCAAAATGGCGAGTGAATGATGCTGGCTTACCGTCTAAATACAAGTTTGAAATCACCGCATGACTTGAGCTTAATCAATCAATGCGTATTTCCTTGCTAATATTTTATTTTTTAGCTTACATTTCACATTGCCTTACTTACATTGCCTTCGATTCCTGTATTTTGGCTTTAGTCGCATTATTTTGCACTAATGACTTTGTTTTGCAACAATAAAAAAATAAAGCATTGTTGATGAAATAACTTTATTAAGCAGTACATATTCCATACATATATCAAGATGACACAAACATAAGACATTTCTGGGAAGCACAATCACGGAGGTGTTCAGAATAAATAAAACAGGGGGCGTGTCTGTGCTTTAAATTGCAGTTTATTTAAAGTATGGATCAAAAGGTCTGTAAAACTGGAGAAATGTAGGTGATTTTACAGCTAACCATAAACTATTTTTAAAAAAGTGAGAAGGACTTGCAACTCTCTTCTCGACATGCCCGATACAGCTGCTGGAGGAGATTCCTTTTCTACTACATTTTTCTTCCTAAAGTTTAGAAAAATGTCATAACGCAATAAATTCCAAACATTTTCCGGTGAAAAAACGAGCTTAGGGCTGAAAATGGCCCCTGCGGTGTACTTTGGACACTCGTAACGGAAACATCCATTAGGCTTTTTCTCCAGCCAGCCATTCTAAATTCAAAATTCTGTACATACAATTACGGCTCTCAGTAACAATTGGAGTGGAGAAAAATTGACACTTAGTAAGAAACATGAAATAAGAAAACGTGCTTAAGAAAACACCTCCAATGTTTGAAACTGGGCCAATATCAAAGTAAGATTTGAACACTGCTGGAAGTCACAAATCTTCAGGTTTATATCGCCTACTTGCGGTTATAGGTTCAAAGAAACACCTACAGGTGGTCCTCGGTTTACGATGTTTACAACAAAATTTTGGTCTGTAAACACAAAAGTTGCTTGAGACCTTGTTACAGCGTGCGCCAGCAAAAGAATACATGCCAAGTGAAGCACAAGAATGCAGTGTGTGCCTTGCACGGAGCGGATGAATACAGTGTGTGCCTGCGCAGCCCCACTGAGGAAGAACAACACTGCTTATTAGTTACATTTCTGGACTTCATTATGTCTCCCAAGTGGTAGTGCGCCAAAGAAAGGAAAGCCATCACCACTTAAGTGAAAATGAACATCATAAAAACCTCAGAGAGGAGAAATGCCCACCAATGTTAGCCGCTCTTTTGGTCCCCATGGTTCGCTATTGCCACCATCTTTCAGGATAAAGAGGGGTCATGGATCCTTTGCGCTGTTACAAGGTGATCTAGGATACTTAATTCTTGTATTGAGTCTTGTTGTTACAGTATTTTATACGTCCTTCATGACTTCTGTGTACAGTGTGAGTGACTGAGGAGTTAATTTAGGTATAGTTTATGTCTAAATTCCGACTTACTCGTAGTCCAGGAACAGAACTCGTTCGTAACCCGAGGACCATCTGTTTTACATTAAGTGAAGATAACTTGTTAAAACACACAAGTAAAGACCACGGTATAAATACAAAAAGACACTTACAAAAATATAGAATAGTTTGAAAAACTGTAGTAGTTAAAAGACATATCAATCCAAGTATGCTGGGTTATGTTATGACACCCCCTGCTGATGGACGACTGTAAACAATTATTTAATAACTGTCTCGCTTATTGTAAATGTTTTAAAGTATCCCGCAGTCAGGTCCAGATTATTATAAAAATGTGGCGTGTTCAGTGTCATATATAAAATACGAAAGAAGCTTGCATGGTAATTATTAAAGACAGCAAGAGTCTCCAGCATACGACTGGTCTTCCAAGTGTGCAACATCAACAAAGCAATAACATACATCAAAGTCATCAAAGTCTCCTACGAAACGACCACTTCCACCTCTACAGCATCTATGATGGTGTCCTCCCCGTTCAGGCTCTTTCTGACCGCCTCCTCGCGTGGGCTGGAGTCTTTCGCCGACGGAGGCGGTGATGACGAATCAGAAGCAGACCCCGCAGTTTGTTTGCCGTCGCCTTCCTGTACCGCTAACTCTATCTCCTCAATGGCGCTTTTAATGGCCGCTTCCTCCTTCTCAGCTTCCTGGTTCCTGTTTCCTACCAGCTGCCGAAGGAGCGACCGTGGAGATCTCCTGTCTTGCGGGACATCCTCCATGACAGTGGTGACGTGGCTCACCTCCTCCTGCGCGCCGTCCTCCAGGGTGACCGTCCCGTTGGTGGCGTCGCCGTGGGCTTCGTCCGGAAGCACCACCTCCACCACGGGATTGATGAGATCTCGGATTTCCTCCACACTATCAGGAGACTTGGGCTCCTTGCACAGGTCCAGATTGGCTTCTTCCTCCTCTTTGGATGCACAAGAGTCCTCTTCCGGGATGAGCTCCACCCCTGGAACTTCCAAACATGACTCATACGGCAGAGGTACTCCATCCAGTTGGATCATGGACACCACCTGCTTGCGTCTTTTACCAGAACCGCCATCCTCGCTACCGCTGTTGGAACCGTTGGACTCCTCGCTACCAAATTTGGCAGCCCAGTCCACCGGTGAATTTTCTCCAAGTAGGTGAAGGTTGGGGTCGCTGTTGGTCATCACAATGCTGTCCCTGTAGAGGTTGTGCCTCCTCTGCACGGCAGCCTCCTTCACAGCTACAAACACACACATACAAAATTTAGTCATGTGACAATTCCACCATTCTTAATGCTTCTTGACCCTCACCCATCATTATGTCCTTCGTGACGGACTGCAGCACCACCTCTTCAAACATATTTTCCACAAGCAGGAAGCGCGAAAAATCCGCAAAGATGAGCTCTTTAAAACGCGGCAGCTCCTGGGGAGGGCAGAGAAATGAACATTCAATTCACGGGTGGACATTCCTGCAGTCAGCATGCCGATTGCATTATGCTGTGTGATGAACTGCACATTTGGAGTGGCCTTTTATTGTGGCCACCTGTGCAATAACCATGCTGTCTAATCAGCATCTCGATATGCCACACCTGTACCTGTGAGCTGGAGGGATTACCTCAGCAAGGGAGAAGTGCTCACTGACAGATTTAAACAGATTTGTGTAAAAATATTAGAGGAAAAATAGGCCTTTTGTGTATATAGAACCAGTTTTACATCTTTGAGTTCAGCTCATGGAAGATGAGAACAAAAACAAGTGCCACGTCTTTAACCATGACAGTAGCAACGATTGCTATGCAGACAAAAGCAGCCAATGGAAAAACGTTGAAATGTTGATGCAAATAACCCTAAGAATCATGCACGTTGTCACCTCTAACACAAAGCTGACGTGCCATACCGTAGTTGATTTCAGTTCATTCCTTGTTAAATATCTAATACAAAATACAATATACAGTACAGGCCAAAAGTTTGGACACACACAACACAACTGATCGTCCCAACCCCATTAATAAGGCAAGAAATTCCACTAAGTAACCCTGACAAGGCACACCTGTGAAGTGAAACCCTTTCAGGTGACTACCTCATGAAGCTCCTTGAGAGAACACCAAGGGTTTGCAGCGCTATGGAAAAAATGCAAAGGGTGGCTACTTTGAGGAATCTAAAACATAAGACATATTTATAGTTATTTCACACTTTTTCATTAAGTACATAAATCCAAATGTGTTCGATCATAGCTTTGATGCCTTCAGTGAGAATCTACAATTTAAATAGTCATGAAAATTAAAAAAAAACCTGATGGGTCCAAACTTTTGGCTTGTACTGTATACTGTAGTCGTGCATATTAGTGTATTTTCAGGGCATGCAATTGATTGCAAATGGACCGTTCATAGTCTCATTCATCCAGGTCATTGTATTCCCAGGATATTGATTTGACATAATTATTAGTGTAATTGTAGCACATGGATTTGTACATTAGTAATTCATTTTACATGTAATTTTATATCACTGTGAAAATAAATGAATTTAATGAACAAAAAAAATCATCTAGGTTTTCACGCCCTTCCGGATGCATTTCAGTTCCATTAGTCCAGGTTTGTGACAAAGAAGAACTCCAGTGGATGGGTGTGAGACACTGGCCAGGAACTGAACCAGCACCAGGACTGGACTAAAGGCAGCAGCATTTATCACTACACTACCAATGAGCTGGTGAAACCGTAGTGATTGTGGTTTGTTTTGGTCTATTGCTCTCAATTCCACAAGGGGGAGACAAACGTCACATCCTTCATTACCATTAACCAAAGTCTGACAGGTCATTTTTTTCAATAGCTCTGCTATCTAAAAATAGAATAACACACATCTTGAAGGAGAACTGAAGGATGAATTTAATGGGAAAAAATACTGCAAGATATCAGACTGCAAGATAACATTACATGATGTCTTTTTTTTCCCTACTTGTGCTGTTTTTTTTAGTTTTCCTTTTCAATAGTGTTTTTTACAATGTGCCACGGATCAATAAGAAACAAACTGCGTACTAAAAATTCCTGAAAAACATTATTTTCTAATCCTCCTTCCACCTCGTCCTTGTTAACAAATGTTAATGCTGTGTGTAAATGTATAGAAGTGAGGTTAAATAATGTTGTTAGCTCTGTGCTGAGTGCTAGTGTGCATACTGTATTTGTTTAGTGCATAATCTCACGCTATTTCAGCTCCATTTAGCTTAGTAACAAGCCTTGTATTGAGTTCATTTCCTTATTGACTTTTGTACTTTATGTGCCTTTGTTTTCATAAGGATTTAAAATGACTACCTGTACGTCTATGTGTGATAATAGTTACATTCATGAAGGGGCAATTATGGACTCTACACACGGGAGGCAATGAGGCCTCTAGTCCATTCATTTTCAGTCCAACCAACGCGACAGGGTGATTATGGCGAGTCTCCGTCCTGCCAAGCAACTCATGAAATTCATGCATGTTAAATTTTGTGCTCGTGCATGTCATCGTGCACACGCTGGCTTACGATGCGATCCTAGAAAGTTGAGAAATGTTACATTTTTCATCACTGTCGCTGTTCGACCAAGATAATTTCAGTCTCTCTCGCAGGTAAGCATGGAGGAAAGAATAATACTTGCCATGTCAGATTTCCTGGAGTCATTTGTAGGGGTGTCTGATATTGGCTTTTTCCGCGATAACCGATATGCCGATATTGTCCAACTCTTAATTTCCGATTCTAATATCAACCAATACCAATATGTGTAACTCACATATCTTTTTCTTGAGTAAAATTGTTGTAAAGTACAGTACTCTGAAATTAGTACAGCTATTTAGTTGGCTACTCATCTCTGAGTAGATAATTAATGTTTTACATTTTTTATATTAGAATACATTTGTGTTTTTGTGCCTTTATTTATGTTATTTTTGGAAAGATTACATTTATTTTTTAGTTAAAGGGGTATTGTTTAAAATACATGAGTGTCAGGTTCAAACTCCTGTGACACTTTGCTGACTATTATTTTGATTGATAACTTTCATGTTCTTATTTTATGTGTATGGCTTTTAAGCAATACTTTGTGCTCTACAGCTGATGTAGTGTGAATTACTACCTGTGTGGGATCAATAAAGTTCTTATCTTAGCCATCTGAGAAGATCAAATACATGCGGGTGTGAATGTATAAACGAGAGGCATTAACTAAGTTTCTTTGTAGAAAAGCGCTTTATGAAAGTAAGTACGTTTATTCACTGACAGCGCAGCCTTGCCACATCCAATATGGCAGCAACGTTGACGTAAGGCTCAGCTGGTAAGTTCATTGTGAGCTCTGTTGTTACTCTGCTTGCTAAATAAGGAGTTACTTCCTCCTCAAAGGCTTGTGAGCGGAACAGTATGAACTACATGATTCAGCAATGTTTCAGCAGTGATGTAGGGGAAAAAAACAATACCGATGTTGGCCGATATCACCTTTTTATGCCAATATCGAGCCGATAATTATCGGTGGCCGATATTATCGGGCCACCCTAGTTATTTGACAATTTTTAAAAAAGAATTTAGAGACGTAAACAAAAAAGCAGCAGCATGGGAACTTGTTTGAGCCAGAGTAAACATATCAGGTTTACATTAGTTTAGACACACATTATGCAAGTTTATCTCCAATACTAGCAAGATCCGGCAATAGCAAAGAGTACTTGATCAACACTTTGCATAGCCTAGATCAAAATATTGTGACAGTTCATACAAGCTGCTTTTCTCTGAACTACTTTGATACCCCAGAATTCCCTCCAAATCTGACAACCAATCAAAACAGTAGCAGACTCGCAATTCGCTTTGGATGTGAGTGCGTTGCTCACCAGTATTGATGGCCACAGCTGCTCGTCGCCTCCCATGTGCAGGGCTTTCTACGAGTTGGCAATGATTTTCGCCAATCGCGAATGGTTTGTCACCGTCACCCCCTCCCTCCACATATATCAAACTAAAATGTATTATTGTGGTTTATGTTTTTAAGTGTGTAGGGGTAGGCGGTATATGACGTCTGGTCAAATGCCCATATGAAAATGAATTGTACTGTAATTGGGTGCTACTCACGGGTGTGCAAGATGGACAGAGCTGCTGTAGCATGTAAGGGATTATGATCTGTAGCAGAGCCTCTCTGAAGAATTTCTTGCGTACTGTGCTGCTGTCATAATCATATTTCTGGAACAAGAGAGAAGGGATTACTGACCCCTACTAGCATTTTCTCATGCAAAAAATCAATTTTTTTCTATCTGTTTGTATGGTGTCTATTGTATGGTGTATGGTGTCTGTTTACCTTCAGAACTCTGTCTTGGCACCCTTGGATGGTTTTGCACAAGTCATTGTCTCCCTGAGCAGCCAAAGACTGCTGCAGCAGCTGCTCAAAGGTGTGTACTGCATTGTCCATTTGCTGTCAAAATAAAAACACACAAAGAAGTAGGACAGATCAATCCATATCTGGATGCCAAGGGCAGCATCAGCATCGGATCAATACTATATTAGTGTGATGTGATTGGTATTTTTCAGTTTCACACATTTGTTTTTTTTGGTGTGTTTTTCACACGGTTACATTGTTGATATTGGTATATGTATACAGTATATTCTTATACTGTATAGGGAATAAGTCACTGGATACATTGGGGCTTTTGGAGCAAAAAGCCAAATAATTTGAATGAGAGTAGATTTGCTTTTTGTTTCCTTATTTTGCACTGCCGACTTTATTTAGCTTAAACAATTGTATTGTATTTAATTTGCTTGAGGAAGTGCTGTCTATTTGCAATGAACACACAATGTAAATGCACTACTTTCCCCACAGGAAGTTACCCAGCATGCCTTGAGTGTGATACATTACTACTGTATAAAATTGTATTGCTTTGCATGAATACTAGTACAGTCAAACCTGTCTATAGCGGCCGCTGAAGGGAAACGGCAAAAGTGGCCACTATCGACAGGTGGCTATTATAGACAGGTTGGCGGCCATTTTGAATTTGTGTGCGCACATATTAACATGTTTACAAAAATTTAAAATGTAGTGTTTAAAAATAATTTTAAAAATTAAATCAAAGAAGGTAATAAAATTATAAAAATATAAGTAACGGAGAAATATTTTTAAAAATTCATTTCCATCTTTGATTTTTTTTAAAACATGATTTTAAAAGCAAGAAATAAAAATTTTAGTGAACGAGCCTGAGGAATGGGATCTAACAGGATACGCGTGAAGCAGTCATGAATGGGTGAATGGGTCTAATTAGTCGGCAATTAAGTTAAATTTTAGATGTTTTATTCAGGTGTTTGGGCCATTTTAAAATCTATTCACGGCGGCATTACAAAGTGGGAAGATTACCGTTTTGGCCGTCATTGAATCTTTTCAGGGCGGCATTGCAAAGTAAGAAGACGGCTTTTTTTATGTGGAACAACTGACAGTTTGTGTGGATCTTGTGAATGATTGTGACTGAGCTAGGAATCAGTAATTGAAGTCTACACACGACGGCTTCATTGCTTAAAAAACGAAACTTTTTCGTGCATGAAGCTTCTTCTTGAGTCGGCATTTTGGCCGCTATATGCGGTCAGATATTGACCAAGGGATACAAAATGGTGACAGGTGACCGCTATACACAGGGTCCACAACACGCAAATTTTCTGCGGGGGATTTTTTTTCTTCAGTGGCCTATAGGCAGTTGGCCGTTATAGACAGGTGGCCGCTAAGACAGGCTTGACTGTATGTAAGTGCCTGAATAGTCTGTATGGTACAGTTACATTGTGTGAACACCTCAAGCAAGTTGGAGTTTGCCTCGGACTAATTTCAGTGCAATAGAAGCTTTACCAATGCAGCAGGAAAAAGATGAGGTTTCCACCAATAAATAGCCTTATTGTGGAGATTATAAGCACAAAACGGTGTTTTCCCACAAATAAAAAATCTGCAGATCTGGGGACACAAATGCAAATATGCGTGGATCCACTGTATTGTTAATTTGTTCACAAATGAGTTTTTTCCCGTAAATCTCTGTCTTGCATTTAATTATTTCTTTAATTCTAATCAACAAATTAAAAGCAAAATTACAAAATGACCTTACAAATTTTCCAAGTAAAATTATCAGTATCATCAATACTGGCCCTGTATTGGTATTGGATACCAAAATTTGCAGTATCACTCACCTCTTTTCTATAGTACTAGTGATATGTTTGTAATGCAGTGCTGAATCACTACAACCAATATGTTGTAGCAGGTCTACTCTCAGCTACACCAACCCTACTTTGTGACATTCTGACTCTGATAACGGCATGTGAACATTCCACGGAAAAAAGCAGTGGCCTCTCACCTCCCTCATGAGGATCTGAGCCCTGCTGACAAACACAGAGGGGCTGGATATGTCGAACCTTTCCTGCAGCCCCTCCAGGTTGAGCTCCTCCACCTTCTCGTAGCAACTCTGCATTTTGACCGGGTGGAAGGCAAGCATGGAAAGCCTCTCCATGTGCTGAGGGGGAAAAAAGATCCACATGACTGTGTGCACGGTGACACAACAAATAAGCAAAATATGACTGACCTCTCCCAGTTTCTCTTTGCCTCCTCCATTTAACAAGTTCTTGCTGATCTCCACCACCTCCCTGAAGAAAACCTCTCTGACCTCTGAGAAACCTCGGCTGGTGGGCTCCATCAGGGCCTCCAAGATGGAGCTGATATAAGTTTGGACGCTCCTCTTCAGGAGAGACTCTGCTTTGGGCAACACCAAGGCTGCTCACAGTGGAGCCGTATAAAAGAATAGAGAAACATAAAAGCAGATGGCATTATAAACAAAACACGAATGCATCTTTTCAAGGACTTAACAATTTCACTGGAACATGCTCCATTCAAAGGATGCAAAGCATAAAGACTTGAGACAGCGGAACCCGTTTAAGTCGACATCCGAGGATCAGCTGACTCACGTCGACGTAAGCAGTTGTAGACGTAACCGAAAATAGCTTCGACCGTGTTGACCATGCTTTCATATATGCGCAAATCTATCGTGGTACAATCCGGGTTAACACTGCCATGCTTATATTTTGAGACTTACTTTGCACTGAAGAAGAAGTCACTGTGTGCACGTTTTAATGCAGTGTAACGAGAAATCATGTTGCTGTTGTCATTTCGTTTCACGCTGCTTAGTGATGAAGGTAACAATACTACAAGCCGTCAGCACAAACTGACTGATTTTTCATAAAAATGACCCTTCTGGGTCTCAAATTTTGTTCATTTATATCGATGTCGGCTTAAGTGTGGAGGACTTGATGAGTTGGTGGACTTAAAATGGGTTCCATGATGAAATCAAAGATCGCTTTAGCCCTCAGGTCGTCTCTGGCAAATTGTTTACACCTTTCAAATGCTGTGGCAATAGGAATAAGCACCGAGCGTCGTCGCAATGCTGCCGTTTCAGGAGGCTGATGTGTTGAAGCTCAGTGGTTTTTTTTCCCTCATCGCAGATTGTTTGCAGCAGATTTGGTGCGAGTAGCACATACCATGTCTTCCTCTGAAACAGTGAAGAAACCCCACTCGATCGACACCATGTTTGTTTACAAATGAGCACATGCACAGGAGAAAAGGAGCGCTTGATTTCCTCATCCTAACCCACCTACAGCAGTTAATCTCACCGTATTGGAGCGTTTTTTTTTAAATTATTGGTTATTTGAGCTATTTTTTATGTTATTGGGTTTATCGGTATGATGTAGTAATTCCTCATCGGAATGTCAGACCTCAGAATATCATGCACCTCTACTTTTTATGACTAATGCCAACGCCGGCCCTCCTCTGATCGTTCAACCCCTTGATCCTGTTTTTTCTCTCTATCTACCCCCATCTGTCCCTCTACTCTACTGTCTCTCTGTCTCAAACCAACCGGTTGAGACAAACAGCTGCCCCACAGATCATGGGTTCTGTTTTGAGGTTTCTTCCCTAGAGGGCGTTTTTCCTTGCCTCCATTGCCAAGTGCTTGCTCACGTGGGGTTCAGTTGGTTTTCTTTAATGTATGACGAGTGTGGTTCTAAACCTGTGTGTAAAGCACCTCAAGATAACCTCTGTTGTGAATTGGCGCTATATACATAAAATTGAGTTGAACTGAATTGAATGAGTATTATTGAATTGAATTGAGTATTATTTTCAGTTAATAAGGTTACCTCGAATCTTGCTGCTGACATGCTCTTTAGAGGCAATGACTTGGTCCATGTTGGTCCTCAGCCTCGCATCCAGTACAGTCTTCTGAGACTCACAGGCTTCAAGCAGAGCATCATATTGACTGGTGGTCTGGGCCAAAACCTGCCTGTAAACTGCATCCGATATCTAGAAAAAGCAAAGTTTTATTCTGATGATTCCACCGTGTTTGTGCAACATTGAATGTTTTGCGTGGTACAGTCTCATCGGTACTCACAAACATCCAATTTCTCTGTTTCTGCTGCGTCTTCCCCTTCAGGCGAGGCCCAATCACATTCCTCAGCTCAGGATGGAGGGTCTCCATCACAAGGTTCGCCAGAATCTGGACACATGCAAACATTTGGACAGTATGTTAGCTAAGTGCCTAAATATGAACTATTCATTCCTGACACTCATTTTATTTTATTCCTACTTTAACACAACAACAGCAGTGCTTAATTCCATCACCATATACAGTATTTATCTCTAACTCGGAAACACGTCTCAGTCCATCCTCGGAACAACACTTCTACCTTCTCCACCTCACTACCGCAAGGTGCATTCATGGATGCTCAAAAGCAGGTCGTTTCAAGGAGACCACTGGATATCAGTCTTCTATTTTTCCACACAAAAGCTGGACTAAGATGACCCAATTTATTTGTGTCGGATAAAAGTGTGGTATCTGTCAAAGTTTTACCATTCTTGCTGCACTGCATTTGAAAATTACAGTACTCTTCTAAATGCCTATAACTCCAGCCTACAGTCTAGTTCAGATGACTTGCAGAGAGACAAGCGAATTTCAAATTATGGTGTGTAGTATGTTTTCGGTTAATTTTAATTTTCAGCTCATTTGGAGCCGTTAATAAACATACAGTTTGTTAAATATATATAATCCTGTCCTGGAATGTATCTTTCTGTTAATAAAATACGATGGAAATGTTACATTTCAGACATAGTTGCAGGGATTAACTCATTCAATCCCAGCCATTTTTCAAAAGACAGCCCCTTCAGTACGGCCATTTTAGACGATTCTGACTGATTTTTCAAGGCACACGGAATATTGAGTTGTATGTTTATATAAACATGGAACCTACCAAAAGAAAGATTAGACTCTCGTGTTTCATCAGGAAAAAAAAGTTTGTTTCGACTGTTGGAGATGAAATTTTTTCCTACACTACCTTTATCCGTTCTTTACAAATCAGCAGTAAAACATACAGTAGATAAGCTGCAGGAAAATATCAGTTCCCAAAAAGAAAAGGCAGAAAAACAGCTTTTGCGAAAAGATAGATTTCAGCTCGAATATCTAAACAACAATAACAACACAAACAACACAAAAAATGTGTTGTTTTACATCAAAGTAACAATTTATTTACAAATATAACACCATGAATTATTTACAATTTTCACATTTGGAACTAAACTGTGTACATGTGCGTGCATGTGTGTGCAAGTGCAAGCGTAAAAATTTCCCTACAAGGTGTAACCTGCACTCTATACTCCTCCACGCTCTCTCACTTCCTCCTTGCTGCTAAGTGAGTTAATACATGCAAATGATCCATGCCGAGCTCTTATCAAATGCACTTCTGCCACCTTGTGGCCGTTTTTATGGCTTAAAACCGCTTTAACAGTGACATCTATTAGTATGCGTCACCACCTCTTTTTTTCTCTTTCTCAAAGTACACCTTTGGGATTGGGCGTTCGGGTTTACAGAAATGTATAAATACGTCTTTGGTATTGAATGAGTTAATGGTGATTAAACCTAATTAATTTGAACAATTTGACAGTGACTATTAAAAAAATGTGAGATATGAAGCAAATGTTTGCCGACACAAACCAAATACCTCCGTTTTACCAGTCCACATACAAACACAGCCCAGCGCCACAGATACATTGCAGTCCTACGGGAAAAGCTAACACACATAAAGCAATAAGCACGGCAAAGGGGACTACAAAGAACACAGGGTGATTCAGAAGCAAAAAAACTCTAAGTGAGCAATTCAGAGGGGAGAGCTCACGCAGTAGTATGTGTTTTATGTTTGTGCTGCCTATTGCATGCTGTTAATGCTGAAGGGGTGCAGGAGCACTGCCGTTTTTGACGTTTATGTGTTGATGTATTCTTTTTTTGTAGTGTGTGATGTGGGTGTGTGCTCATGATGCTGCTAATTGGTCATATATTTATTTAGGAGAACACCTTGTTTTTTGTATTTTTGTTCTACCAGTTCACCAGTCATGTGGCATTTCAAGGGGTTAACTTAACAAGGGCAGGGCTCCATACTGCATGTTTAAGACTAGGTTCAGTATGTTTGCTACAAATACAACATTCTATATGGAGAAAGTACTGGGGCACTGGACACCTCTTTCACAACATACAGCGGCCTAAATGAAAGAAACTATTCAAGTTGGTCTCCCCTTTGCTTACAATTTTCTGAGAAAACTTTCTAAACATGTAAGAGTATGCCTGTAGAAATTTGTGAGATATGAGGTCACTGATGTAGCATGAAATTTCCTCTGTTTGAGCATATTTTTATTTAGAATTTTCTGTTGTCATATAATAGTTTCTACTCTTATCTAACAGCAATGATACAGTAATAGACTACAATTACATTCAAGATTTCATACATCCACCAATATTTCTTCCATTGGCTAACAATGTAATAAAAAAATAATAAAAGGATGCATCTGCTAGTTTCTGTTGTAAAATCCAGGTTAAGATTGTCTTGCTTTTATTCTTAAACTAACATTGACCAGAATAGGAAGTCACTGTGTATATGTTTTAATTCTGTGTAACTTGATGGAAATTATGTTGCTTGTGGCGGGCAGCGGATTTCATACCTGGGACTTCAGTGGGGACTTAAGTGCCCCCAAAAAACCTTTAATACCACCACTGTAAAATCACAATTATATAAACCATCAGTATACCGTAAGCAATGGTCTGGAAGACTTCCAGTGGAAATGGCCTACATCCTCACTTATCTGTCCATGTAATGCATACAGAATGATGAACAACACAGTGTCGGTCTCCTTTCTTCATGTCGGAACAGGATCAGTTCATCACTGCGCTGTTCATGTGACGATACGTTCCACTGCACTGCTAACTTTGAGTGTTAGGAATAGGCTTTCAGGCATTAACCAATCAAAAGACGGAAAAATGCTGACAGCACGTAGAAGCTGAACTCTTGACTGGACAAAAACAACTAACATGCACATAAACAAACTGGAAGGAGTGCAGTCAAGAGACACGCTACAAAATGAAAACAATTGACTGAATTGAATAATTCATACAATTTCTTGTAACAAATACAAGAATGTAAGTAATGTAAATGTAGGTCAGTGCTTCTGATAGTGTTTAGACCAGCAGAGAAGGCTTTGCTGGCCCTGACGGCACACCATTATTGCTTAGCAATAAAGATGGTCCAACAATACTACAACACATGTCAACATAAACTAACTTATTTTAAATAGAAATGACCCCTGTGGGTCTCAAATTTCATGTCAACAAAAGTAGTCAACCGTGTATGTCGATGTTGGTTTAAGCAGGCACCTTTCAGAAATAAGACAAACAGAGCTTGATGAGTTGGTTGACATAGATGGTTTGTCAACATAAAGAAGTTCCACTGTATGTCTTTAAGGATATTATTGTCCAGAGGGGCAGGGTGGAGCTGGCTGTGTTACAGTACTTTGCAAATGTCTTATACAGCACATTATTAGGAGTCTAGTTCCTGGTTCATGGAGGATGACTAACTGACACATGCTTACATTATCATTCTGGGGGAGTTGATTTCCATTGATTCCATAGTGAGTCAAACAGTGAAAATAAATTCCCAAGGGCCTTCAAGTTTTGCACAGGAATATATGTGTTAACACTTCAGTGCATGTATTGTAGTATACTTGTGATTGATGCTTTTTTACCCTGTTGTCTAGAATTACAAATACTCTATTCATAGAGCATAGGGATTGCTGACAGGTTCCTGTAAAACCTTCACCCTGCACTAAACAACTTTCTACACCAACGTCAATCACAGGGCTGAACAAAATGTCAGTCAAACATTTCACACATAGGCCCAATCCCACCAGCATACATGTTTTGGACAGTGGAAGGAAGCTGGAGTACCTACGAAAAAAGTGTTTTTATCATCACCTGCAAGATTTAGATGGATGATCTTGATTTCAAAGTAAAGGGAAGACTTTGGTGTAAACTGTAGATATTAAAATGCCCAAGTGTGTATTTGCTAACAGCTGCGTGTTCAGTGAGTTTTAAGCAGTTGAGGAATGATACTTTTACCGTTAGAACGGCTTAAGTGTGGCTTTCAAGTTAGGCCAAGTCTGTCTTGTCTTTTATCTGACATTCTTCTTTATTGATATTGACAATTACCATAGCAACACAGACACAACCTAGAAGCCACCTGTACCGGGGCCCCGCGATTTTAAAAGCTGAAGAAGACTGAGTAAACAAAGACCCCAAAAGAAAGTGTCGAACCTGTGGTGGAGTTCCACACATCATATCCCAAGTCCCATAGTGTCCCTTGGCTTGTCTATGCAGCCTCACAGTGTCGGTGAATGCCGGTGTCTGAACAGTACAGTCCTCTGGCAGACCTGAAGGGAAGAGGATGGGAACGTTAGAAAATACAAGAAGACAAAACAAAATGAAACCATCTCTGAAGCAGGATGTTACATTCATTTTAGGGTAGGGGTGGGCGGATTGAATGAAATATTGACAGCATCGGTATCAAAGGTAGTTTCAGTACCTGATCGATACTAGCGTGATGAAATTGATATTTTTCTGTTTCTTCTATGTTTACTTTCTCAAATACACACACAATACACATTAGACCACTAAACGTTTGAACATGCACATGTCCTGTTTCTGTTTCAGTACTTTTTTTTTTGCTGTTCAACATGGATCACACCAGTGACATGCGGTCGGGGGTGGGTGGAGGGTGGGGTGTGTGAACATAAAATGAAATATGACATAAAATGACATAAAATAAATATTAATATTTGTCCATAGGACTGTGTTATAAATATATTTTCTGTACAATTGCAACTGTTTTTAACATTTCTTATGTGAAAAGCCATGAATGGAGCAATTAAAGTCCTGGTTCAATTAGAAATGCTTTTTGTCAGTCCTCTTCATCATGCTGTTCACATGACCGAGACCACACCTAACAAATGACCACCATTGCAAGGCTTCAAATAGGAGGCTCTCAGAGGGAAGTGGCCACTGAGCTTTGAGTGTCATCAGCAGGTTACATCATACATACAGTCAGGCTGAAACTGGACTAGACTTCAGTCCAAGAAAGGCATATTGTATGCATTTTTGTGAACATTTTAAAACATTTTGCCTCCTAGAGAACAGCAAGTTGAGCAAGAACTACTGAAACAAACAACTGAGCTACATCAAATTATTATTATTATTTCTTTACCATTTAACTTCATCCTAAAATTTCACCCGAAAGCCGATGAGCCCTAACTTTTTGGGAGTAGTTTATTTTTTTGTTTTGTTGTTCATACTGTAACGGTGTTGACATTGTTTTATTTATATATTGCATTATATATGACTTATTGCACACAGGAGGGCGTTTGGGGCTTTGTGTCCAAAAAAATGTGCCAAAAAAATTTGAATGAGAGCCAGTCGTTTGGAATAAGGGAATAATTGTATTAATTTGTTGATATTGTCTTATATTGCTGTACAGTAATGCCTAGTTTATTGTATTTAGTTGGCTCCAGACGTGACCAAATTGAATTTCAACAAAGTAGGATTCATTATTTATAAATTGAATGTTTTCATGGTATAACATAGAATACCTGTTTACAACCTTCTAAATATGGTTTTTAACATTATTAAAGACCTCTAGACTTGAAAAAAAAACACCCCTAAAAATCACCTTCACTCTTGTATTAGCAAATATAGTAGACATAATAACAGAAACAAAGAAGACAATGTATACAGATAATACAGACACACACTTAGTACACACCTCCTTCAGTGGCTATTATTTCATCAATGAAACAATGTAAATGTGTCAGTGCGTTTTCTGAATTTGCTATTTGGCCATTTTTATGCTTGAAAATGCTTCATTTAGGCTAAAAATACAGTTTGGGTTTTTTCTTTAATAATAATAGGAAGCATTCAACCACAAACAGCGATACTTTATTAATATATTTTGAAAACCTGTGCTAGAGTGAAGCCGCAAAATTTGAAGCGCGATGTGACGAGGAACAACTGTATTTAGATATTGATCACATGTTCACATGTTGATAAATTGTGTGCCTAAAATATGTCTTGTGTTTAATTTTTAAACTGGCATTATATTTAATTGGTATGATCAATACCAAAATTTGCAATATCGCCCACCCCTGTTTTCCGGGATTTGTGAGGAAACATTGATGTTGACTTCGCACAAATTTACAGCATTAGGTTGCATTAACAACAAAGGGGAGCATGTGACCGTCCAGGGAAGAAATCTAGCAGTATAGCTCAACTGTCACAAAAGCAAAATGTGTGTCATACCTCAAAAGAGGAAGATGATTTTTTTTTTTGTTGTTGGACAGAATTCATTTGGTTGCCATGGTTATGGACACACCCAACTGAAAGGAAACCAGAAGCTGTTCTTAAACAGCAGCTGCTTTTTTTCAGGAAGTTACTTACTGTCATGTGGTTGTGTTGATGTTATGAGCTTTAATGAATGCAGCAAAACAAAAAAAAAACACACACACACACACGCGCGCACGCTCCCCCCTTCAAACGCTTTCGGCTTTTCCCTGTCAGGGGTCGCCACAGGGAGTGAATCGCTTAAGTGGTTTTAGTGTTGTTTTTGCACCAGATGGCAACGCTGGCTTGGGAATCAGACCCATGCCCTCTGCCATGAAATGCAGAGGAATGTACCATTGCACCACAAGGGATTACTATATGTACAATAAGACATCATACTTATTATTACTTTGCTCTTAATTTTAGAACATTTTCCTTTTTACTACAGTACACTCCCGCTTTTCGCAGGGGTTATGGGACCGACACCACCAGCGAATGTCGAAAAGCTGCAAGTAATTGAGACGCCAATAAAATTGTTGTTGATTTTGACATTCTCCTCAAATTTCATATCAACATTTGCAATAAAAGTGACTGTTAAGAATTATTAGATTAGATTCTACTCCAGAACCCTCCCCCTCTCTCTTCAATATGCCTCACACAATTATTAAAGACATTTGAAAGTATAAAATGCATATGTAGACACCACTAATGGATGACATTGCAAGATGACTCATGAAGAGATGGATTCCAAAATGTAAAAGTTATATATAAGTTCACTTTTGCATCTCACAGCAACTATGTGGCATTCAAAGAAAGTCGAAAAGTGCAAAATCTCAAAGTTTGACAAAAAACATTCTCGGTGAAGCATAAATATACATAAACATGTAAAAATGTGTACTTTTTTAAATTTACCTGAATTGCACGTATTTAATAGGGATGAGCTTGTCATTATCCGTAATCGTGATGAAGGAAAATCCTCATTGGGTAACTACTGTGTATTCACTCTTCACGCTCTGTGATTGGCCAGTCACACACAGCGACCGCCCCTCGCTAGACAGACTCCCTACAGCCAGAGGGAGGAGTATGCGGTGCATTTGACAAGACAGAGTTGAAAACGGCTCATGTTGCGTTGGTCACTGCCTCCACTCCGGACAGGGGTTTTATTAGGTTTTCCTCAACTCAGCTCGTATCTTAAGTTACTTGTTCAACTTGCTTCGTTATGTACGCCGTGCATTTGACAAGACAGAGCTGTAAACGGCCCGTGCTGCGTTGGTCACTGCCAGTGTTTTTTTTGGGTTTTTTTGTCTGCTCGGTTCTAATTTGGCTGGTGATATAAAAGCAGTTGGAAAACTTTGCTCCTTGTACTGAATGCGCTGCTTTTGAGAAAACTATAGTGAACAAGGCTACAGATTATTTCTCTGTTTGCCATCACTGGATGTTTGCATGAATCACCAACTTCACTTACACACGTACACGGTACTCATCAGTACACGTACAGCTGAATAATAAACAATAAATGTACTGTAGCAACCTCTGATCAATCCATGTCAATGTACTGATTTAAGCCCCACCCATTCTAGTTAAACCACCCCCACCACTTCCAGTTTATGCCCCGCCCACTCAGGGTAAAAGATACGTATGCAGATCATTTAGATGGGTGAACAGACACATATACAGATTGTGGTTTACTTATTACAACTGCCTATTTTTTGAGATTTTTCAATTAATTTCTAAAAATATTTTTTAGACAAAATCAGCAGATTTGCGGAGGCGTCAATGCTGAAGTCGAATGTGCGGGGATCCATTGTATATATTCAACGCAAAAGTTATTTCACAGCGTCATGGGTTTACATTTTAACAACTTTAACAAAAAAGTTGACGACCCCTGAAGGGAAAAGCCGAAGAACAAAAAACTGCCCCAATGTTACTGATACAGATCCTTGGTGTTATGACTTCTCCTGAAAGTCCAAATACAATGTTGTGATTCCAGGTCAGTGACTCAGAGGAGGCTGTCAAAGTCAGGAAGTGAGCAAGGAATTGTGGGTGGGAGGGGGCAGGGTGAGCCAGACAGGAAGCCGCCCCTCCCCACTAACTTTGCAGTGATGGGTGAAGGAGGCCAGTGGGAAAGTGTACATTAGACTACAGTAGCGTGGATATCAGAACATGCATATCAGACATGGTGGCAGGTGACCAAACAGGCAGTTTATACTAGCAAAACCTCTCATTTTAACATGATCCATCTCTACTTGGTTATGTAATCCACTGTACTTCATGATACTGAATCAAAATCCTAAATTAGCCTGCTTTTCAGATGCATGAGCACAAAGAAGTGTGTCTTATGCTGCACTACCTGTTCGTCCACTAAAAAGGTCCACCCTAAAAATTATCCTGATCAAGAGCACTGCAACATTCCCAACAGCTGAATTGTCAGCCAGTGTACTTTGAAACGAACCTTTCCCCTAGCTGACATTCTGAACTTTGGAAAATGAGTGGATAATGTGGGAAGATAAGACAAAGAAAGCTGGCAGCAGCCATTCAAGTCTTTCATTTAAGGACCTCAGTTGACCCTGTGAGTACAGAGACAGAAATACAGCCCAGCCCAGACTTGTTTCAGTTCAAAGTCGGGAACATTGTTCCAATATGCTGCAAGTAAAGAATGCACATGTTGTTTTATTTGTTTTTGGTTAATAATTCTACAGTACAATATCTGTTAATGGTGACTGGATGCTGGCCTTACTTGACTTTCTTCCTCACAGAAAATGAATATAATCTTGGTCCCGACATATAAAGATATATATTTTTCCTCCCTCTGCCAGCCAGGCAGTTTAACCACCAGGCTACAGTCCCTCTGCAGTGTGTATAAATAGAACATGTGGCAGCACTTACCACGGTCTCTTTTTCGAGGCATTTCCCTTTTTTCCAGGCTCACTGCATACTGGTGTGTGGGATTTTTAGCAACAATCAAAAAAAAAAAAAGGGTTCTCAGGCCTTCAAAGCAATCACTCTGCATTGTGCTTATCAAGTTAACTATCAGTTAAGCATTTGGGTGTCAAGGATTCAAGCGTTTGTGAAGATGTTAAGCCAAGTTTGACAAATGCTTTTAAAACACTGCTGCTTCTTCCACAGACGTGTTGGAAAAGGATTACCCCAAATGGTGCTATTGGACCAGCAATTTCACAGAATTGTTCTATGAAATTGCGGGTATACACAGTCGTCCCTCGCCAGTTTTTCAAAATGAATTAATAATCACTGTTTCATGGTTGAATATGGCCTATGAGAAAAACAATAGGCATATTTAAGCTAATTGTACGTATTCTTGCCGTAAAATTAAGCATTTCAAGCATAAAAACGTCTAAATGAATGAAAATATATCAATATAAGGCATTAAGTAGATGGATTCAAATATTCAAATTCAAATAAGTGAGATGTAGTATTCTACACTGGTCACTAGTTGTCAGTAATGCTACATTGATAAGACTAATAGCCACCGCAGGAAATACCCTTTCCAGAAAAAAATAGCGAGGAACTCTCCCAATGCTAACATGTGCGTCTATGTTATGTTTTATTTATGTCTAATATGTCGTATTTTCTGTTATTATTATCTACTATATTGGTTAACATGAGTGTAAAAGTGACTATAGGTTTGTTACTTAACGTCTAGAGGGCTCTAATAATGCTAAAAATAGTATTTTGAAGGTCCTAAAAAAGGTTTTCTATGCAACTACGAAAATATTACATTTCATAAATAAGGAATCCTATTTCACAGATATTCAAAATTACGGTCGGGTCTGGAAAAAATTAACCGCAATAAACAAGGGATTACTGTACATTGGACATCTGCACGTTCGCAATTCAGCGCTTTTTCCACAGAAAATACATCTCAATCAGCCTAAGTTGGTAATGATTTTTTAAATACGTGATGATACAGGGCAAATGTACAGCATACATTTACCACTGTTAAACCCCACATAAATTTTACATGTCTTTATGCTTCACTGCCAATGTTTTGAGATTTTGCATATTGTGAGGTTTCTCCGTGCACATCATTAATGACTAATGTTAAATGCGGCATGGGGAAGAGAGTTGGCTGTGATCAATGCTATTACAAATCAAGTGTGAGTCAGTTGTTGGGATAAAGCAGATCTCCTAAGCACACAAGCACTGTACTTAACCTGTTTATGTTGAGGTACTTTGGACTATCTAAGTCGCTATCTCTCACACTGCTTAGCAATAATGGTCGAATTTATATTACAAGTCAAAAACTGAGTGATTTCTCATAGAAATGACCCCTTTAAGTCTCAAATTTTATGGCGACTAAAGCAGTCAACCGTGTACATCGCCAAACAGTAGACCGTAGACTATGACTTGATGAGTTGTTGACATCAGTGGTTCCAACTGAAGTGGGTTCCACTATACTTGGGTTTTTCATCTTTTTTTAAGAGACAGAGACAAATCATCAGTACCCTACCTACATTCATGACATGTAAAATAGGATGCACTTTTACGGTACAGTCAAACTTTGGTTTTCGAATGCTCCAGTTTTTATAGGATACGGTTTTCCACTAAAATTTTCTTCCAAATTTTGTCTCGTTTCTCGAACACAGTCTTGGATGTCATACAATAGTGCGTGTATCAAACTGTTGTATTTTACCCTTTGGTACGTTGAATCTTGTGGTATGAATAAAGATGTGGACAGAAGATACTCTCAGCATTCCTTATTAATTCAGCCATCTTGGAGTCTAACACCCAACACCAAATCTCAGGATGCTTAATTTACACAATACTACGGCATTTGGCAAACTCAAATGAGAATTTTACACAAACAAACAGTAAATTCCATCCAGGCGTAGAAAGAAAAAATCAAGGAAGTTAATGTTGCAAAAGGGATAACGGTGTTTACCAAAAAGATAACAAGCGATGATGAAAGATGTTGAGAAGTTGTTGTTGGTGTGGATCCCCTCCCTTGTCGTCTTCGCTAACAAGAGTCTTCAGTAAAAACAAAAGTGATGTTAAATGTTCATTTATCCATTTCATCATTTCATTTGTACTTATTTCGCATTGTTTTGTCATGTAAAACTATAATTGTTCTGTTAAAATAAAATGCTCAAAAAATTGCTATGGTTTTTGGTTTTTAGAATGAATTAATAACAAAAACCAAGGTACCACTATCGTTGTATGTCAAGGGTGCCCATTATGTCGATCGTGAGCTACCAGTCGATTGCGAAGGCAGTTTGGGACGAACACATAAAGGTCAATTTGTAGATGACGTATCACATCAGTCAGCTGACATTAACCTCCCTTCCTGATTCGCTCTTGCTCCCCCACAGCAATAGTGAACGTCATGTCTTTATCCGTGGCATACTGTACATAAACGGTTATGTGAGCTGGTTCTTTTTTTTTTTTTTTTAGAAGGATAATGGCTGCGCTTGTTTAATTGTGTGGTATACACACACACTGACAGGTTGACCAATCATGTACTGTAGGGTCCAGCTTCCTGGATGATGAGGTCATTGTTTAAGTGAAATGATTAACCGGACACGGCCGTGCATAAGAGCAAAGGTTTTGGGAGAGCTTTTATGACACTTTAGCAACCAATTGATGTGCAGTATGAGTGGCTATTTTGAATTCATAAAACAAGCCAAATGATGTCTGCGTTCAGCTGAAAACTACATTGCATGAGCTTTTTTTACCGGTGCATGTGGTCCACAGCAACCAGTTGGTTGTGGAGAGATGTGTGATCTATTGTACTGTCCTTTTCAGTGTGCCTGGGGCTTTCACTTAAATGTATAACTTTGAACTGTCTGCATCTTCCACTCATCAAAACTCGATAAAGTCACATTTCCACCAAGATGTACAGCTCAGCTCACAGCTGTCCAGTTCAGAACGGTAAATCCTGATATGCCTGTGTAGGCCATAAAGTGACAGCTTAGTAAAACTGGGCTTACAAGACTGTGTAAAGTCCGATTCTTAGTAGGACGACTCACTTTGGAATTGGCCCTATGTCAAGTTCTGTTGGGTGTCACGAGTCATGCAGTGCTTTCAACCAGTACGGATGAATTACTGGCATGTCAGAAATGTGCTTGGCCGTGACAATGATCTAAAACAGTTGAAGTTATGACAAAATATACCAAACTCTGAGCCTTTCCCCTCACAAAGTATGAGCAAAGTGGAGCACAAGCCATGTTATAATGGAACCTGTTTAAGTCTGTCCTGATTATGTCGACAGCCTGCTTATGTCCACCAACTCCTCAAGTCCTGGTGCACCTTGTTGTTTTACTAAAAGGCGCTGTTGTCGACTTAATATGTCAGACACAAAAGGGTTCATTTCTATGAAAAATTGGTCTATTTACATCGAGTTATGTAGTATTGTTAACTTCTTCTTCGTCGTAATGCAGCCTGAAACAACAGCAACAACGGAACTATTGTTTAGTTCAGTGCTTCTCAAATAGTGGGGAGAGTTTCCGTTGGCAGGGAGGGGCACGGTGAGGTGTCAGGGCAGCCTGAGGCGCTATCCACACGGGAACATTTTCAGGTTGAAACGGCAAAATATTTTATTTAAGGCTGTCAAAGTTAACGTGTTAATTTGAGATTTATGTGCGCACGTCCTGTTTGACCCTCGGCCCACACTGAAGTTTGAGGAAGTAGCAGTGACGATGGAACCACAAGTGGAACAAATAATGAGCAGAAATGGACAAAGTAAAAAGTAATTTGTGTGGTAAATTTAGCTTTAAAGCTCTGGCAGATGGCTCTCACAACAATACCAAAGTTATTTTTATCTACAGTATTGTCATATATTGTTACATGTATATGTTGTCATACGTACATCGACTTGCCAGAGAGAAGCGAGCTGCAAGAAGGTAATGAAACACTGACGGTATTTTTTATTGTCATTTATGCAGTGGTATCTTGGCATACGAGTGTCCCAACTAACGAGTGTTTTGTTTTTTGTTTTTTTTAGATGCGAGTCAGTCTCTCGAATGATTTTTTGCTTTGAACTGCGGGCTAAAATTTGGGTATGAGCTTCTAGTTAATGGCAGGCATAGCCGAGGACAGCTTTTTGGAGACTTATGTCAATGTGACCAAGGCGGAAGAGCTAGCAATGCTAGCAATAGCAATGCACTAGCTAGTCACCGGGAAAGGTCATTGGTACAACAAACGTACATTATATCTAATTTATCTTATTTATTATGTATTGTGTAAAACTAAGACAGGAACATCATCAAATTAAAAGCACGAAATGAATACACGCCGCACGGTGACATAATGGTTAGCATGTTGGCCACACACTCAGGAGATCGGGAAGATCTGGGTTCGAATCTCTGTTGGGCATCTCTGTGGAGTTTGTGTGTTCTCCCCGTGCGTGGGTTTTCTTCGGGTACTACGGTTTCCTCCCACATTTCAAAAAACATAATTAATTAATAACCCCTAATTAATAAAACATAGTTAATTGGAGACTCTAAATTGTCCATAGGTATGATAAATTGCCCATAGGTATGAATGTGAGAGTGAATGGTTGTCTATATGTGCCCTGCGATTGGCTGGCAACCAGTCCAGCGTGTACCTCGCCTCTCGCCTGAAGTAGCTGGGATAGGCTCCAGCATACCAGCGACCCTAATGAGGATAACGGCATAGAAGATGGATGGATGGATGTACGAGCCAGTACAAGCCTGGACTTTCTTTGTTTTTCAGAGAGGTTGTGTACCAGACAAATATGCACATTAGCCCTCAACAAGGTCGTCAAATCTTACCTTTATGCATTCCCACATAGTATCAGCATATGAGACCAAATATGATGTGAAAGAAAAAGGGGAAAATACAGGATAGTAGTCTTATCTGTAAAGCATGGGACAAAGTTAAAAGATGAGTGACTTCCTTCCCAAAGCAAGCATCAAAATAAAAGCCTTGCAGTATTAACCGGGGTTCTAGCACAGCAACTACCAAAATGCACCCATTCATTTATTTTTTTTAGATTGTTAGCAATGAGAAAAAAGATCTGCACATGTACAATATAGTCAAGACATCCAATAAAATTACCATAGCATCTCTGTTAGATGAGAGTGTAAATCATCATATGAAAACAAAATAATCAAAATAAAAATATGTAGAAATGGAGAAAAAAAACATGTCAACAAACTGCCATAGGTTAAAAAATTATCAAATGCCCATCCTTATGTCTTTGGCAAAGTAAATGTGCAAGCAATGGGTAGTCTTGGTTTCTGTACTTCTATGACAATCGCTTATGTCGACATGAGTCAGCCAGTCCAGGGTGCGTCAACATAAACGGGTTCCACTGTACTTGCAATGTCCCCCGTTCTAGAGGAGTGGTCAGGAGTGTGGGTCTTTGGATGTCTACCAGCAAGATGTGCAGATTTTTGTGGACTGTGACGTACCAAGACCGTCCACACATCAAGGTTTACCGCCATGAGTCGAAAGTTCATTGGATGAACATCCCCCACTGTTGCTTAAAGGGCCTGCGGAGTGAGTCATTTGCACGAGACAGGACAGCTCCCTAAAACCGGCTGCTCTGAAAAACGCAATAGGGGGTTTGAAGTGCGTGCTAATTTTTGATCCTTGTTTTTTTTTTTTTTGTCATGTCACAGACATGTTCTTAAGATCCTTCTGAACTCTTTTAATGTGTGAAAAAATGCTCCTTTTAAAAGGACTGTACAGAGTGCATGTGTCAGGTCAGGAAAGCCATGCCACCCCAGAAGAAATCTTTGCGGGCTCTGGTTTTACTCAAAAAGTCATATGACAGAGGTGGGGCCGGGCGTGTTCAACAAAGGCAAAAGGCATGAATGTCATCAATTCACAGTGATGCAATTAGCCTCTGCATGCCACAGCCGCAGTAAAACACAAACACAGCATCAATTCCTTGCAACGTGTTCTTGAAGCCCAACCTTGCAGATGGAATGTAAAGCATGGACAAACTCGGCATGCCCAAACAGGTCGTGTTAAAAAGTAAAAGGAAAACAAAACTGGATACAGGCAGGGGCTGGTTTTGTTTTATAGCTAAAATGTAAGCCCCACTTGTTCTTCTAACTGATTTACACCCTGGGTCTGGTCCAGGCATCGTACATGCACTTAACATCACGTAAAATTGATTAGGCATGCTTTCAGACTAAAAAAATATGCATATGAGGCAAATTGTACTTATTCTTGGCCTAAAATAAGGATTTTCAAGCCTAAAAATGGCTAAATGAACAAAAATACAAATACTAGGCAGAAGCACCATTCTAAATTGTGAATGTAGTGTTCTACATTGGCCATTAGATGTCAGTGTTTGGTGAGACAAGGTCCAGACGTGATTGCCAGAAAAGGTATTTATTGCAAGCTTAAATTATCTCGCAACAGGCACAATAATAATAACATGATACTCATAATAATAACATGTTGGGGCCATAACCCACGACAAGCTAAAACTCAACTCTGAACCTCTGATGTCACTTCCTGTCCTTTAGACAACTGTCTGCCCGCCACTAAGGATAATACGAGTGTAAAGCCATTAAAAAACAAATTAAATAAAAATTAACACAAACTTATTATATAACTTGTATATAGCATATTATAGCATATATAGCATATTATGAATAACTAACAAAAATAACTGCCGTTATTCATAAATTAATAATAAAGACTTCTCAATTCAAACAAAAATCCTGACCATAGAATATCTCAGGGGTCACCACCGTTTTTCCTTGTGAGAGCTACTTTTACAAAATGAAAATGGCCAAGAACTACTCATTTTTGTAACATTTATTTTCAGAGCTTATTTTAAAACCAAACAAAGCAAATATGCTTGTTTTACCAGAACATGAACAAAAGGCTGGTGTCCACAACTCACATGTTGTATTTCAGAACGCATTTCTTTCTACTGTTCTTTCATTATTAACTGAAAACCTGAATGAAAAGCAGGCTTGCGGGCACCTCATGTGGTCGTGGGGGGCTACCTGGTGCCTGCGGGCACCACGTTGGTGACCCCTGGAATATCTGATAAAAAGAATATTTTTGCTGTATAGCAAAGTCAAAAACAGCTTTCATACAAAGTATAGATTACTATACCAGCAGCTCTCACACAAGAATAATGCTTGCAGACTTCACTATATTTTAAATAACCAAAAAAAATAGGCTGCCTTTATTCACAAATACAAAAAATACAAATGAATAGGCCACAAGAAATCAACCTGCCTCTGCAAAATTGTCGAACAGCTCAGCCATCTCCACAACCGTATGGATCTCATTCATTCCTCTCGTTTCCTGTCATCAGCAATGAAGTGCGCTGTTATGGTGACATAACAGCGCCTTTTCCGAGTTGGGTGGAAAATTAGTTATCACCTGCTCGATGGTTCTCTGGTCAGTAGCAACTTTAGGAGGTTTGTCATATTTATCGTGTTCCCAAAAGATTATTATTATTATTAAGCTTGTGTGACAAAGCTTGCATATTGTCTGGCTCTTGTCCAGATCATTTTTACCTTCATCTACGGGAAAGCCAAAGTGCTTCCAGACGCTCGCTTTAAATCCAGCGAGTGAGGGTCGGAGTTTACGCTCAGCCATTCTGGTAGCGTCTTACACTTTGGTGCACCACCATAAACTGTCCGGGTGGCACTTCCGCTTTCCGTCTTTTTGTGTCAGCATCGATTATTGACATTTATGAATCGATTAATAATTGTCAATGTCCGCAAGAACCGATTATTTCCCCCAACCCCTACTCTTAATGGCACTTAACACGGGTCTGTTTTGTGAACATGGGCCTATCCGACAAAATGTTGCTGAAGTCCGACGCCTTTCCATCATTACTTGGTCGTGTCGAAGAGGAAGCGGTAAGTAACAATTTATTAGTGTCCTGTGTAGAAACGCAGGAAGCAGGAAACACTACAGGAAAAGGCACAGAGTCTGGAAGATCTAGAAAGCTTTCTGTGCGGGGTTATCGTGTGTAGCTGCTCCAAAGGAGTCCAGAACTCAATAAAAAGGCCTGATAATGAGTATAATAAGTCTCCTTTAAGAAAACATTACGTGTCTGTTAATATACTGGCACAACAAACAATTTTTGCGGGGATGACAACAATAAAAAATGAAGCAGCAAGTCTCTCGCTAACCTTTTGGTCATAATCTTGATTCACCTTAAAACAACAATATTTTTTTCCTCCTTTCTTTTTGGACATGAGTGTCGATATTTAAAAAGACAAGAGTTCTTTAAACACCCCTCCTGATATATTTGTTTTGAATTTTTGTGTAAAGGGTTTCTTTTGTTTGGATTTATTTAGATTTAAGTCAAACTTACATTTTGTCTTATTTACGTATGTATTTTTGAAGGAAAAAGACATTTATTTAAAATGGATGACTTGGCTATAATATGTGGACCTGAGACGCATTGAAAAATCTCTTTATGGACCACATCTAAACCCGCGAGTCTGACTTCAGCTCTGTAAAACCTGTATGCAGTTACAAAACGCACTATAAGATGTGTATTTGAGTAACCCTTATCTAGAGCAAAATGAAGTACACATTTAGAAAACTGAATATGAGGAAGACGATGAATAAAATTAGACATGAAATCTATAAAATAAAAAAGCCATGTCTACATCAAAATTGTCTTAACACAACATTTTTTTCTTGTGTCATTTCTAGCTAAAACGTTCACTACACCAGCTTCTACTAAATAATAATAAAAAATATATCCATCCATCTATCCATCCATTTTCTATGCCACTTTTCCTCATTAGGGTTGCGGGGGTATGCTGGAGCCTATCCCAGCTGACTTCGGGCGACAGGTTGTGTACACCCCGGACTGGTTGCCAGCCAATCGCAGGGCACATATAGACAAACAACCATTCACACTCACATTCATACCTATGGACAATTTAGAGTCTCCAGTTAACCTAACATGCATGTTTTTGGAATGTGGGAGGAAACCGGAGTACCCGGAGATACTACAGATTTAACCAGGTTATGAATAAAAACCATTGTGCATGCTGATCTAAACATACTTAAACACCATTTAAAAATAATTATAGACCATTTGGCCATATAGTAGCTCCAATGAGGGAAGTCTGTGGGATGTCAAACAACAATGAATGGTATGAAAGTGTGTCTGCACAGCTAAAAGCATGCAAAGCCTTTTGAAATATTTACAGTTGCACTCAAAATTATTCAAACCTTATTATAAAGTCAATTTATTTGCAAAGTTTATAAAGGGGGTTGAATGATTTTGAGTTCTGCCGTACATGTAGGCTACTGGAGGCTATTGCTCTCAAGAGCAATAAACACACACTGAACAGATTGAAGCAGTTCCTGTAAACAGTATTGTCTGATTTCTTTAACCCAAATAAGGTGTTGTTCTGAGTAAGTAATAACCAGAGTAAGACATGCATATTTCTGATCATAATCTAGGAGATATCTTTAGGCATAATCTTTAGGGCTGCAACTAACAAGTATTTTCTTAGTCCATTAATCTGAAATTTGTTGTTTCGATTAATCGAGTAATGGGTTTGGCCCTAGGAAGGACCAAATCAATATGAACCACACACAAACAGTAAATGGTTTGGTTGGCAACATATCAGAAAACTGGCCAAAATGTAAATCACTGTTGTCCAAAGTCAAAGCTGATGTGTGGGAATAACTTGTTTTGCCTAAAAACACAAAGGTAATTGGACTGCTTTCATGGATGACTAAGGAAATTAACTAAATAGTTGCCGATTAATTGGACAATTAATCATCGCATAATCGATTAATTGCCGCAGCTCTATTTCACTAAATTAAAAAAACAAAAAAACTAAAGATTTAATCAGGGTATGAATAAAAATGTCATTGTGTACGAACGTTTAGAAACAATTATAGACAATTTGGTCGTATAGTAGCTTCAATTAAGAACATCTGGACTTGTCAAACAACAATGAAGGTTGGTATTAAAGTATGTCTGCATAGCTAAAGGCATGCATACCGTTGCCCCTCACACCCTGCGTTTGTAACCACAAATCTTCTATTGCAAAAACACGTGAGCTATAATGATGAAGTTAACAATACCACAACACTGGTCGATATAAACAAACCCGTTGGCTATTGCTTTCCATGTAAAACAAATTTACATTATTTTCACATTTTCTATAGAAGAACAAGTTTGAATTACTATTTTTTAGATCAATTTCATCATAAAAAGTGTTTCTTACTTTAAAAACGCCCAGGTATGATTGGAGCGCTATTATCAGTGTTGGGTCTCATGATTCAATATTTTGTAGTAGTATAATTTTGTTGTAGTATAATAGTAGAAAGCATTCATGGTCTACACCAGGTGCCAACCTGTTGATCGTGAGCTACTAGTCATCTTTGGGAGTTTGTTGGTTGATTGCGAGAACATTTGAAAAAAAATGTATCATCACATCAGTGCCCTCACCTCCCGGAGAGCGACCAACAGGCACTGTCCACTGAACATGCCCATACGCCTCACCGCTATCCAGGCAGCAACCCGCAAGCCCCAGCTAGGAGCCCAGTCCCCAAAACCCAGCCGGAGGTACACTACAGTAGTACACCAGCTCGCACCCGTGTGCTAGCAAAAAGGTCGAGCGAGAGAGGGAGAGCGCTACAGAGTGCATGCAGCTATGTACCTGCACAGACAACATTAATTATTGCACGTTAATAGGGCTCAATATCTGCCTTTGCGACCTCAGAGTTAAGGGACAAATATAACATAGACGTGCACCTCAAATTCTTTGAGCGATAACGCCGCCGCTCGTTAAGGGCTGACTGTTTTAGTGCTTTGACCAGCCCCTCTCTTCTCAATCTGCATCGCTCGCCCACTACACTGAGCCAACAAGCCAAATAAAAGTTGTGGTTTGCTCATGAAGCCGACGCCACAAGCCCAACCCCGACCAAGAGCCACAAAAGTAGGGCTGTAGTGGTGACCAAAGTGCGGCTCAGGGGCCATCTGCGGCTTGTGGCTCATTTGTCATTACTTCACCGCAAAAACAAAATAAAACTAAAAAAACAGCAACAATGATAAAAATACAGCAAAAGGCACAATGAGAAAAAGCTGAAATGTTGAAACGAGCAACCACGGACGAGACCGGGGATCTTGGTTTCAAAAAGGTTGTTCTACACAGTAATGTTTTGGTAATCACTGCAATCATGCAGTGCATAAATGCCAACTCACACGCTCGTCAACACTGACGGCCTTTAAACTGCATCTGACTGGCTGCACTGCACCACAAAAAACACATTTCATACAACGCTACCTTCTGTATGTAATGTACTGTCAACACTTCATGCAGGGAAACGAGTTCTGGAAGCAAGCCAATAATGCACGCCACACTGGATTCTTCAGCAAACAGCTTGAACATGTCTCTCAAAGTTAATTTGCTCAGCAATGAGAAGGCTGACAGCACGGCAAAATGCCAAGAAATGATAAAAAACAATAGTATGCTCCAAAACGTTATCATGTCAATTTGATTTATATTACAGGGGATCCATGCATATTCACCACTCAGCATTCGCAACCTCACAAATCTGCAGAGTTTTAATAAAAGCATTGTTTTTTGTGGAAAAACAAACACAACACCAACAAATCCAACAGCAACATCACAAGCGGTGCAACCAAAAGTAACACAAAATGTAACTGTACCACACAGACTATGCGGCACATATAAATAAACTCTTACATACTGTAGTAATATACAAGCAAAACAAGGTATTTTATACTGATTTACAAACCGTGTGTTGGCAAGTTACCCAACATGCCTTGAGGGCTACACATTTGCATAAAATAGGATTGTTTTGCATGTATATTAGTATCTATTTCGATACATGCATAGTCTGTGTGGTGACGTTACCGTGAGTGAGGTGATGAACTGTTGGTTTATGTTGAGTGAGTGAGTAAGGCTGTCAATGTCAAGCTAATTCGTTGAAAAGAAAGAGTACTTTCTGAAGCAAGCGAGCACTATTTGGAATATGAAGCAGCATAGCCCAAGCTTGATCCGAATGTCAAAGTTACTTGCGTTTTTTTTACCCACCATTCGCGGGTGGCGTAAAAACGTAACAGAATCTACCATAATGCCAATTCAGAACAAAAGTTATATGAAGGAGGTGCACACACTGATGCATCAATGCACCAATACAATTATGATGAAATCATAAATACATACTGCATGCAAATACAACTGTAAACTTGAATTCTGTAAATTCAGTTTCAGAAGCCGTCTTTTCGTAACCAGATTAATGCACTAATGTTACAACATGTTAATACTACCACAGTTTACTTCTTGGAACTAATGAAATGTCTATCAAGTATTCTGAACTTGAGTTGACCCAACTCTCCACTCTGCTGATGTCCAGCTGATGATTCACGACATCACGTTATTAACACAAAACCCTCAGTACCCCCTTTGTGCTCTTTCTTTTCACTCTTTCTTCCACCGGTGGACATTACCACAGAAGTTACGGCTCTGAGTCTAGACCCCCACCACTGAACCTTTTCTTACGACAACAATGTGACAGGCAGCATGAGATTCCTTGTTGGACAAGTATGCACCACTAACTGATTGTAAGCTACTTTATTCAATCCAGGCAACCCAAGCAAAAAAAGAACTTGATAAGACAGAGACATCATCTAACTTTGTTACTTAGTTCCAGGACAAAGTGTAGTCTTAATCCTATTACAAAGTAACAGTATGTATGTTTTGTCCCAACAAACCTTTCTTTAATGACACGCTCAAATCTTTCACACAAGTCACGTGTTGTGTCCACACAACCGTGGCACCAGCACACAACATGAAGAAGGATCAAAGACATTCTTTCTGCTGTGCACCTCAAGCATGCATGCACACTTTTCGCACACACACACTTTGTTATATTCATTAGGAACATTTTTGCTTGTGAATGCACTTGGTTGTTACATACAGTATGTGTTACATGGCAAACATTTATTTTGCTGTTGTAGTAAGTGTAGTTACTAGGAGTGTAAAACTACATGTGTTCAAAATAAAGATGTAACTTTAAAAGTAGCTTTCAGCACACGGTAGCTCAGACGGTACACATTAAAATGAAGTATGCCTCACCGTTATGTGTCTACGCGGTAAACTAAGACTGCACAGTCCAGCTAGTGGGAGTAAAGGCTGTTCAAGTATTCTGTTTGAGAACACCTGGCCTACCCGGCGAAATACGTAAACGAACAAAGACAAGTGGATAAGACAATAACACCCCAGCCAATAAGGGACTTAAATGTACTAAAAATAATCATTCACATTGTTCACGTGTCTGCATCGTTGCCCTTTCCAGAGAAGACACATTGTAAATCACCTGTGTCCAAAGTGTGGCCTGGGGGACATTTTTTGCCCCCAGCTTGTGTTTTATTGGCCTCGGCATATTCTAAAAATATAATTAATTCAAGAGATAGAGTCAAACACTGCAGTCGTACACTATCTTGGTTTTAATACAATGTTGCGCGTAACAAACCAGTCCGTATTGTACCATACCGCAGAATCGAGGGACCAAACAAAGCGTTCATTGTCTGTGCTTTTTTTTTTTTTGTGCGACTACTAAATCATTCTGAATCACTTCTCCACATTTGGTGACCCTCTACGTGGTTAATATGTCGACCGATAACAATGACAACAGTGCAGCCGTACCGGTGCTGCTGAATGCTAACGAGGTAGCTAACGCCGGTGCTATCTAACGGCAGTTTCAACACACTGCGAGGAATAACACATGACATGACAACATTTTTCCGCATAGTGGCTGCGCTGGACCTCCACTTTCTCTCATATCTCAGAAACAGTATTATGAACAATTAAGTGGTTTTTGGGTGTCCATGTGTCAACGGAGCCTGGAGGCCGCATGGTGGCCTAGTGGTTACCATGTTGGCCTCTCAGTCAGGAGATTGTGGGCTTGTATCTCATGGGAAGATATCTCTGTGGAGTTTGCATGTTCTCCCCAAGCTTGCATGGTTTCTCTTCGGGTACTCCAGCTTCCTCCCACATTCCAAAAACATACGTGTTAGGTTATTTGGAGACTCTAAATTGTCCATAGGTATGAATGTGAGTGCGAATGGTTGTCTATATGTGCCCTGCAATTGGCTGCCAACCAGTCCAGTCTTTGCGACCCCAGTGAGGACAAGCTGTACAGAAAATGGATGAATGGATGGATTTTTGGGCATCTGGAACAGACTAATTTGATTTACATTATTTCCGATGGGAGAAATTGCTTAAGTTTTATACATTTGGTCAACATATTAATAACAAAAACTGAGGTAGATATTCAACTAATTTGCTTTGTCAAGCAGTAGTTTTTTGTTTTATTTTTAAAATCACTAAAGCTGTTTACACAAAAGCCGAACAGTTTTATGTTTTGCATTTTGTCCCATTACTGTACCAAAAATCAATCGAACCATGACCTTAAAACCGAGCCATGTAAATATGCACGTGTGCAAATGAAGGATTCTTGACAAATCCCAAAAAAATTCCCTTTATTGGAAGGTAAAGTCATTGTGCGACTTCCCATTATAAAAAAAAAAGGATTAACAAGTATGTGGATTTCTTTGTGAGTTTTTGTTCTAATAAGTGAAAAACACAACAAGAAAAGATATCTCAGTGAGCCAGTAGCCAGAGAATGTTGTTTTGTTTGCTTGAGTGACTAATAAATGAATTAGGCGGTGGTTCAAGTATGGACTGCACTCTGACGCCACCGAGAAGTCCTTGAGCTTGTAGCCAAGGATGTTGAACATTTTGATCCAAACAACTGTGGTCATGTTGACAGTGCCTTTAGGGAACAGGGCAACTTTCCAGTTGACTTGCTTTGAGTGCCTCAGGGCGATGCAGTCTAACTCATTAGGTGGACTAGCTCTATAGCACGATCTAACAAACATCAGCTATGCAGACGAACGACTCTGACAATTGATAACATTGATGAGACACGGTCAAACCTTACAAATCCAACACTTACAATGTGTGCAAGTAAGAGTTTGCTGCAAATGTTTAATGCATGCATTCCTTCAGGGCAAGAATGAGAATGAGAGAATGGGAAATTCCCTTATCAGGCTAAGTTCTCATTAGCATAACCTACACCCATGCATGCATACACACTGCTCTCAAACACTTTTGCCTCACACAGGACTGCAATGTATCTGTGGAGTTGGTTTGCATGGGAGGGACACAGGATGACATCACTGTTTGTGTCATAAGAAACGTGAGTCATTATCGATTGGTGATAAAAAAAAAAACATTCACGAAGTGCCCTTGGTGTGATGTATCTAATATACCCAGCATGCCTTGCGGCACATTGTAAAAAAACAGTAATGTGTTACACGTTATGTGTTCGTTATGTGTTCGTTCTAAGCGCTGAGTCGTCGCTACCCACATAGAATGGTAGCTCATTGTTGCTGTGTGTTTATGTACGTGTTACATGTTGTCCTGTTTATTTTTTGGTTCGTACCGTGAGACTGCCGTTCTGTTTGATGACCATTTGCACTGCGTTGTCAAGCTAGTGGTTGACTGTCACTTGCAAATGAAAACGAAACTTCTTTTAGCAAGCTAAAGTGCCTCTGACGATGCAGCGTTACAATGCCATCTACTGTATGGAGCTGTAACGACAAGCCACACAGACAGTCCTATAATATACAGTAATGTGCTTATGAGCGAGTGCAAGCACATAGCACAAAATCTAAAAAGTAAAAAAAAAGATCTTTGTGTGGCGGCCTAAATTTATTTGTGGCGGGCAGCCTATACAGAGAATTACAGTCGTGCATTGCTACATTGCAGTTCGAACATCGCGGTTTTTCACAAATTAATTAATAAATGATCTGTATTCTGGTTGAACACATATGCATACCTGTATATAAGCAACTTGTACGTATTTTTTGCCCAAATTAAGCATTTTCAATCATAAAAATGGTCAAATTAACAAAAATCCAAACATAAGGCATTTAGAAGTAAGTGCGCGCCTTTAAGAGACGGAGCCTGGGAAATGACGTGTGTGACATCAGCTAGCCTCTGTAGAGATCCTGAGTGTTAGCATGCTTAGCAGTGTGGAGAGTGCCAGTGACTGGCGTGAGTTGTGGCTGACAGCAGCTCCTGTGTGAATGTTCACTGCCCCATTGCAATAGTATTCTACTACACTGGCCACTGGGTGTCAGGAACGTTACATTGATGAGACAACAGCCACCCAAGTAAGCTGTCAATGATAACGTGTAAGTCTATGTAATGTCCTTTTTGTCTTATGTCTAAGATGTCGTATTTTCTATTAGTATGGCAATTATATTGGTAATACAAGTGTAAAAGTTTTATTTCATGTCTAGAGGGCTTTACTAATGCTAAACGTCATACAGTCAAACCTGTCTATAGCGGCCACTAAAGGGAAACGGCAAAAGTGTCCGCTATAGGCAGGTGGCTGTTATAGACAGATTGGCGGCCATTTTGAATTTATGCGCGCACATATTAACATGTCTGTGATTAGAAGCTTGTTGTGTTTGCAGATACATATAATTATACTGTTACATGTTGACCAGTAGAGGGCACTGTGGGACTGCGGATAAAAGTTTTAAACCAGTACTACAGTAGGTTAATAAACCGCTGTTAATAAGGCGATTAAAGTGCATCGGCGACGTGAGTCTCTCCTTCCCCACAACAAGCGGCATTACAGTATTGACCAGTGCACATTGTCTCACACCAGGAAATAAAAGGTGTCATTGTCTGCAACAAGCTCCAAAGAAAACGGCTTTTTTTATGTGGAACAACTGACAGTTTGTTTGGATCTTGTGAATGATTGTGACTGAGCTACGACTCAGTAATTAAAGTCCACACACGACGGCTTCATTGCTTAAAAAACAAAACTTTTTCGTGCATGAAGCTTCTGCTTGAGTCGGCATTTTGGCCGCTATATGCGGTCAGATATTGACCAAGGGATACAAGATGGGTGGCCGCTGGCCGCGTTAGACAGCCAACTGCTATACACAGGGGCTATAACACGCAAATTTTCTGCGGGGGATTTTTCTGTCGCCGCTATAGGCAGGTGGCCGTTCTATACAGGTGGCCGCTAAGACAGGTTTGACTGTACTTAGGTTTTAAACAGATTTTCTATGCTTTAACTACAAAAATATTCCATTTATCAATAAGGAATCCCAATTAACCGCAATATTTTTTTTCCCCCACACTGTTAAATAATTGTGAAAGAGCAACAGTATCGTATGTTACTGGAGTAAATGCATAAAGCTAATATATATATAATGTGCTAGAAACAAACAAGTATTCTTAGAAAACCCGACCCCGACCAGACAGTTGTCAGAGTCAGTGAGTTGAGCTTCGAGGCATCTGAGAGCAGAGTGGAACAGGTGTTGTCCATTTTGACAATGTGGACAGCCAAGATCCTCTCCATACAGATAAAATTAACCAATGAAAAGTAGTTTCTTACACGCAAAAAATTGTTCCGGAACCACAAACAAACATGCAATTCAGTAATGTACAGATGGACTCACCAACTGGGGTCCAAGTATATCACTAAAAATATGTCCAGGAATTTCAAGCAGGTAATTCTAAATAAATACAATTCTCAAACTATTTAAAAAAAAATGCTTCCAACATTATATTTGTAGTTTGTGTGGGTTTTTCTGTCATTTTAATGCTGGTCCGTGTCGTGTTCACTGCTGAGTGCAGCAACAATGCCCCTTGAAGTAGCTTTTTTTAGAAGCTTTGTGTGAAATGTGAGCTGGTAAAAATAGCAGAGAATAACCAACAACGTACAAACCAGCAGAAAGCATTTTGGTTTAGAATATCTATGTTTCATTACGTAATAAGTCATGAAAGCTGCTCAGTCAGGCCAAGGTTTCCCATGCATCTGCTCATCTTTGCTCAAATTCACATCATAATGATCAGTCTGAAGTGAATGGAGTGTAGGTACAACTCCGTCCAGTGCTCTGTAACTCTGCATAGTTAGAAGCACTTCAGTTGCAGCCAACAACTTGCTTGACAAAACATGAGTGTGCAAAAGGAAGCTCAAACATAACGATAGTCGTACTCAATCCAAAAAATAAACAGGTAAGTTAACACACAACAACAACGGAAATGAAAACCAACACCCGTAAGTCAATTACTTATGTTGTGTTGTTAAATAAGGTTTAAAAACATGTGAGGAACCTCTGCCATGGAACTTTGCTCCACAACTACTGTGCCATGTGTACTGTATACTGTACAAAATAATTATTTGTATTCTTACCATTGTTACAGTGTCGGACACAGTCCTGCAAAACAGCGTGCCACTTCTGCTGCTCCTTCTCAGTCATCACACAGAAGTAATGATGGCGAGCGTACGGGTGCCACAAGATGAGAGGGAACTGAGTCGCACACTTGATAAAAGGACTGCTTCCCAAATTCGATTTAATACCTAAAAACAAGAAAACAGCAAAAAACTGTGTTAATGATTTGCATGAACAGGGTACATAAGACACATTCAACTTCATGCAGCAGTGTCAATCAAAGATGAACTGCACCAAGATATCTATTGCATCTTTTTGCTTATTGGTCTGGACCAGCGCACTGTACCACAAGTATGAACGCAGACTTTTTCATGCTTTATTTGATGTCACTAATAGATGGTCACATGGCTACAAGATCATGTGAAGTTCTCTTTTCATTGTGTAAATGGTAATTTTGATGAAGGTAATGTATCCAGTTTCTAAAATCAACATGGCACACACATATAAGCAAATAACATGACAATGGAATGTCTGGAATTGAAAAGAATTGTTAGAAAAATGAGAAAGTCATTTATAAACGGTATTATTATTATTGGAATATATTACCTGACATGGTTGTGGTAGGTTGGATTGATATCAACGCCGTTCTTCTTGTGCAGTGTGATAAGTGGCCATTAGTAATGTAATTGCATGAGACGTGATGTCAGTCATGTCATGTGGCTGTATGTGTAGCTTAGTACACGTGTGTACAGGATGTAGTATGCCAGGGTATGTACCATACATTCATATTTGTGGACCACGCTCCCAGGGAGATTTATTTTGGGTTGGGGTCCACAAAGGTGATGTTGAGCAAAAGAACACCAAATGAAAAGTGAGTATGAAAACTGTCGTAACCACCCGAAGCACTTTATGTAAATGGAACGTTTGTAGGTTTTTTTCAGAAGGCTTTATAGGCGGAATAGGTGCGTCCCATTACGTGCATTATATTTCATTGGAATTAATGTGTGCCATTTGGTCAATAAATCAACGAAAAGCAACCAATTTGCATTTTCAGATGGCAAAGATATATATAGTGGTCGAGGATTCAACGTGCATTCATCGCTATTGAGGTAAAACTGCCAATTTTATCGTGATATTGATTTGAGGTCATATCGCCCAGTCCTAAGTGAAACCTGTTTAAATGCACACCACTGGGATTGGCTGGCTCATGTCGACATACGGTAACCGAAAATAGCCATTGCTTGCACATTTACTTGTGACTTTGACCAAAGACATAATAAGAATAGGCGGTAATTAAGGAATTTTGAACATAAGGCAGTCTGTTGACATTATGTTGTTACCTGGAAGGCTGTTGTTAATCAGTTCAATATACTCCTCCATGGAGGTCAAGGCCTTGTAGCCGGCACAGTTGATGGTTACTTTGGGATGCAGTCCCCGCTCCTGTGCCTGTTAGATTAGAGGAAAGAAAGACAAGTTGAAGGATTCAAAGTAAACAGAGGTAAAGTTGCAAACAAAGTGCACCCACTGTTTTGCTCTCATAGAGGTTGATGCTGTAGTTGTTTGGCACTGATACAAAGCGATTTCTCCACTTGCGATTCTCCTCTAGATACTGAAACAAATTCCCTGAAAAGATTGATCGGCCAGCCAAAGGGTCCTGGAAGAAAGCACATTCATACAAAAATACGTAATCAATTTCATCCTAAGTCAAGTTACATTTTATTTTCCACTCCAAATTGTTGAAGCTTTGTTTTTTTTTTATTATCTGCCTTGTCTAATGTTACAATAGCATTGAAAAAGCTGCTTTGACACTAAATTCAACACAAGGAGGAGGACAAGAAAGCTGAAAAGCGAAGTCCTGGCAGATCAAATTAAGTTTACAAATAAATGTTTAAAAAAAAAAAAAAAAAAACAACGGCAAATAGAAACAACTTAATTTTTTCCAACAGAACAAAAACATGGTCTTCATTCATGTAATCGAAACTAATTATTTCAAATATGCAATGTGTCAGAGGGAAATGCACAAACATGCATAAAGTGAGTCCTCATAGGTTGTGAGGAGAGATGAGCTGACACAATGAATTCATAAAACAACACCTCTGATCATGTGTGAAATGTGCTCCACTTCCCTTCTCGTGATTGAGAAGTGGACCTACAGGCATCAGAATGTTTATACAAGAGGGTTTGTCATTGAGATATGACTGAAAATGCAAATAATGGCCTCATTCATGGATTTCTTTAATACTGTCCTGACAGCGGCAATGTTGACAAATCACTTAGCGGCCACTTTGAAGTTGAGACGTCATGTGGTTTATGGGTTTATGCTGCTCACATAAAAAATGTGTCTGAATAACTTATTCCTTAACACTCATTATGTAATATCATTTGATGCAGCACTATTTCTAATTAATGGCTCTACAAGTTGATGTACGTAAAACATTTACTTTAGTTAGTTAGTTAGTTAGTTAGTTAGCCCATACTTGGACACAGGAGGTGCAACCTGGATTTTATTAGATTATGCAAGAAAGTCTGTCTAAAGCTGTGGCCTGTGAACGCACATAAAAATGTATTCAACTAAGTATATTGTTACATGCCGTTTGCAACCTTTAATTGTTTGCAGGTCCGGATTGGCCAGCATGGGGCGGAGCGTGAGGATAAAACAGACGTAGCTCTCTCTCTCGCGCGCTCCTCCGATGCACGCCAGCACACCACAGCTCTGACCACTGCGTCCTCGCCACACCGCACCGGCTGAACCATTCTAAGCACCCTTCTTGCATTAATGGACTCGGGCTAAGTTGGCCTGTTGAATTTATGTTTAACTTACAGACAGGTGCTAAACTTCCTTTTTCGTTTGTAAAATAAAACCCCTTCGTATAATCCAGCATGTCCGTCCTTTCATGTTACGTGTCCTTCTTCCCTAGACAACAGCCACGAGGACCGTAACAAATTAGTAGCAATATTATTAGAAACAGGTTTTAGTCAGTGATTTATTGACTTTGGAAGTTTGTAGGGCCGATCCAATATTGATATTAGATATTGGTCTGATATCAGCAAAAAAGTAGCAGATTATAATCAGCCTGTATTTAAAATGTCCAACATAAGCACTCAGATACAAGCAGTCCATTCCATATTCCGCTCCAGCACTTCAATCCAGCAGCACACGAGTCCAAAAAAGAATTTGCAGCTGAGTGCGAAATTGTCATGCACAAGTTTCCCGGCGTGTCACAGAAGCAGGGAAGTTTAATGCAACCAACCTCATCGCATATTTGAAGCAGCGTCACAAGCACAAAAAAACAGTACGAGGCACATTTTCTCAAGACTTATCCGATACGTATCCGATACAATGCCGATATGTTGTATTGGGACACCCCTACTAATAAAGGGTTAATGAGCCATGTAATTTAAGTATCATAACTACACTCTGGCGGCTTTAGGCTTGAAGTATAATTTTGGAAGGGAAAAATGCTGTTTACAGCATTGCCTTTAATTAGCAGTTTGTGTTTGTGTGTGTGTGTGTGTGTGTGTATGTGTGTGTGTATGTGTTTGTGTGTGATTACTGCTACAAATGTGTTTTAAAAAATTACATAATAATATTAAGTTCATCCTTTTCACACACATTTTTAGTTTGTGGAATGTCCTCCACTGACTGAGGTTGAAACTAAAAGGTCAAACTTGCCTTCCTGTGTAGCAGCTGCGACTGTGGCCCACCTCCTCCTTCAATCTCGTAGCGGACGCTGTTGAAGAGAGCAACTGCGTACTGCTGTTCATACACGTCACTGAACTGTCTCATCACATCTCTGGTCCTTCCTGCAAGAGGAGACAGAGGGACACACTGAAACTGGACTGGAATCATACAGCATTCATGGCTATCAAACCTTCAGTGTGCGAAATGCCACCATTCATTCCAACTTGAAATCAATCTTTTCCATGTATTTTGTGCTATGCAGTTTCACTTTTTTGCCAGATACACAGTATCTCACAAGAAATAGTACAAATATTTGGGAAACCCTTTTCATCTCAAGGAACAATACTTTAGAAATGAAGTTTGGATATACTTTCTTTTCAATCGGTCTACAACTTGTATAGCAGTATAAAGTCAGCTAACCTATACACACCTGTACCTATAGATAGGAACGACATCTGATTTTGCAACAATACAAAAGGAAATGATTGGATAATATGCAAAAAGGCCAACGGCAGTGACGACCACTGCGTTACATTGGGGGTCTGTCATTTCCAACCTCCTTGTTCTTTGCTCTTCAATTTTGTGACATCAAAAACTAAAATCTGGTAAATCAATACTGCTTCTTACATACCTTCATGTGTGTTACATATGATAGATGTGTAGAAATTATTACACGGGTAACTAAATATTTATTATATAAAGTACTGGTCCCCTTACAATCCAGTTGTTTATATGCTCATTTATACACGTCACTGGCGAGGACCAAAGAGACTTCTGCAAAAGGCACATGTGTTTTTTTTAACTTGTTGTGTATGTCTAACAGTTATTATAAAATATGTAAAAAATGTATGTAAAATTTCATCTCAGTCTTCTTTCTGTTTACCTGTCAATTGCTGTTCAAGATGTTTGTAGCATTGTTTGCTCCTAGTACAGTGTTCCCTCGCTACATCACGGTTCACCTTTCGCAAATTTGTGGATTTTTTTAAGTGCAATTTTGCATATATTTTTTAACAGCGTATGAATGCGCATTGTGTTCTGCGTCCTTGTGGTGTATTAGAGCGATCTATCGGCGCACTGTTTTATGTGTCTGTTATTGTATTTACTGCTGCTACCAGTAGAGGGCGTTGTATAATCAGTTGAAGACAGTGCAGCTCCGCCTCGTCTCATGTGTATGTGCCGAGCATATTAGGAACCCAATAGCCAATAGGCTAAAAATAGAGCCACAACAGCCCTTATTAGCTAAGGGAGAACCCGCCCATTGTGTTCTGCGTCCTGATTGGCTGTAGACCATTGCCAATCAATCTCCTTTGTGCCGTTTCCTGTTGTGGCCAATCGTTGCTAGCAAACTCGCTAACTGTGTGAGCTGCTTGCTAATCGCCAATAAACAATAGAAGAAGAAGAAGCTCCCCGGCCAAAGGAATCTTCGGTTCAAAGAGTAGGACGAGGAGGAAGACGAAGGCAGGAGCAATATGTTTTAACAAGGATACAAACAGCGCCAGGACGAGGCAAGGTCAGAGTGAATACACGTCAGTCACTTAATCATTTCTTGTGTCCAACCTAGTAGACTGATCATTAAAATTCAAATGAAATTTTAACTTTGAGAGTGTTTAAACAAGAGAGAAATATGAGAAAATGTTAATGCTTGTCCGGGAAAACAATATAAAGTGTGAGGGCTTTAACAGCCTTAAAACATATATAATAATTGTAAACAAAATTGGCTATTCTGCGGATTTCAATTATCTCAGGCTATTTAACCTGCGATGTATAACCCAAAAATCTGACAACAAAAACAACAAGCAAAAATGTGACAAAATCAGCAAAACACAATGACAAATGGTAAAAAACACCCAAATGTCTCATAGAGCTGCTGTGATGCAGTCCCTATGAGTACCATAATATGGGAAAACACAGTCCCTCCCTTCTACGGTGGCTCACAGGGGCAAACGTGCAGCAGTTTCCAAATGCTCTAACCACAATAATGATCCATACTAAAAGCACATAAACACCATAAAACAAATGCAAAAGAAAATGCTGCACATGTCAAAAACACATGCATGAAGATAAATGCTGCAAGTTCACGGAACACAACAGAAGTTAGTCAGGCTACCAAAAGCACCAGACGTGAAGAATATCAGTCTTAAAAGGTATGAACAAGATGCCAAAAGTAAAAAGCAGTTGATTTATAATACTGTAAAATATGACGTGTTAAGCCTTTCGTATCGGATATCCCCAAGTTCTAGCACCTTCTTGTAGCCTGGCTTACTTCCATTTTGTTCTGTGAACTTGCAGCATTTGTTTTCATGCATGAGTTTTGGGGGGTTTGTATGTGGTTTTGGCATTTGCAGCATTTATCTTTTGTATTTGTTTTTGATCCTGCAGCATCTACTGTATGTGATTGCAGAATTTTTTATTTGTAGTATTTTATGGTTGCATGTGTTTTATGGTGTTTCTGTGTTTTTGGTTTTGCATCATCTCAGTGTTTGGAGCGTTTGGGCCACAGTTAACATCAGAAACCTTTGGAATTATTTTGATAGTTCAAGACTTCCGGTAATTTAAAAATAGCACTGCAAATTCTATTTCCAGCTACAGATACAATGTTCAAGGGTTTAAATAATTTGGAAACAGGCCTTAGTTTTCCCAGGTCTGATATAGCCAAAAAAGATCAGTGAGGGGTCTGTGGAAAATCATGTATGATCATGTGCAGAAGTTGATGTGTGAATGTGAATGTGTGAATGATGGATTCCCCTGTTGCTCACACATTTCCAGAGGAAACAAGTTGAGACACCCACACTCTTTTAGCCATATGTCAAGATAAACAGGAAGACTTCTTCAACAGACGGATTATGCTGAACAAAACGATATCACTTCTATGATCCAGAAAGTAAAACACAGTCAAAGAACTGGAAGCATTATCACTCATTACCTCATTAGGGGGCATGTGCCCAAACCTAGTCATGCAAGGTCATGTTTGGGACCAACATGGTTTAATGACGATAGATTTCCTGGGAAAAGGTACCACGATTACCGGGACATATTTTGCTCCACTGCTGCATGCTGACCAAAAAAATTAGACTCCTGCAAAACATCGCCACTCGCATGTTTCCCAGATGGAAGCAAGACCCCATGGCTATGAAATTCTACTTGTACATCACAACCCTTACTCTCCCTGCCTTGCACGCTCTGACTTTCACCTGTTTCCAGTCATGAATTCATATATGAACTGCAAGCCGGGAGATGAATAGATGAATAACTTCTGAATTTAATTTGTCCATGGAAAGATATAAGCTAGCAAAACAGAAGCCATCGCTAATACTACTAACAATTGTTTTTGCAGCAGTCATGTGGAGACAAAGCAGAACGTCCTTTTTTACGAATTGATGAATCAAAGTTTCCATTCTCACAAAACGTCTCGCCAGTGCTTGACCCAGTTCTAGTGCTGCCTGCAGGCATCTTCCCTCAGCAGTCCATCCAAGGAACTGCTGGAAGGGAAGTGTGTCTTTCCCACGTTTCCATTGGTGGAAAAAGCGTCAATCGATGTGATGGCTCAGTCAGCAGCAGACGGCGTTGACTAGAATCCGTTTATGGAAGGGACAACAGGAAATAGGGAGGCAGCCTGAAGTTGGAGGGCAGGAAGAAAAGCGCTGACAAGGCAGGACTGACTAACAAAAATGTGGAGGAGAAAGGACAGCAAACTAAATAAAAACACAATGTACTCTGTCCTAGAAGGAGGCTAGTGACAATTTGGCAAATATACAAAAATAGCTCTTATGCAAGATTATTTTTTGTTGTGATTGGTTAACTTCTAGAGGTCAAAATGTGACCTACTGTGTTTTGAACCATCCATTGTGGTTACACTTGGTGTTGATTTCCACATTTAATCCATCCATTTTCCGTACCACTTGTCCTCAATCATGGGGATATCAATCAAGCTATCCCGGCTGACTATGGATGAGAGGCGGGGTACACCCTGAATTCCTCACCAGCCAATCACAGGGCAAATACAAACAAATTCCACCCAGAGTTTTGAACTCAACTTTGAATCCAAGAATGTGTTTAAGCAGAACTGAGACAACAGCGGTCACTAGGGAGGACACTACACAGATGGGAGTATCAGCTGTCAGTATCTTTTTTAAGGGTCACAATGTTCTCACTATAAACCAATAGTGTCTAACGGCAACTCTGGCAAAATGGAAACCAACACAGCCTACTTAAAGGGGACATATGCAAAATTGCTTGTAGAGATGTTAACATACTTTTAAGAAATATATTGAAAAAATATAAAACATATCTGACAATATATTGCAATCTACTAATTTAATTTCTATTACGTTACACTCTTCTGCATTCTGTGTGTATGCTACGGGCCCTGCCTCCACCCTCTGAGACAAAGAGACTGTATGACTGACGAAAGTGGAAAAAATGGAAAAAATGCACCAAGGTGTTGAAAGCAATGCACAGAGTGAACTCTCCTCCTGCCTGTTCAGAGGCGAGAGACGAGGAAAACAGACACGCATGCACATGCCAATGTATTGAGGCCGGCAAACTTGTGACACAAGATCTTGGCACCCCTAATGCCTATGTCAGAAAATGTGTCTTCCAGCAAGTTGTTCAGATTTTTGGCCCGACGGTGACGTCTTGCCCATCAGTTTCTCTGCCATGACTTGAGACGATCCTTGGGCGAAGAGCAGCCTTTGCCTTTTCTTGAAAACAACACAGACCTGCTGTTATGTCCAAGGCAAAACGTAAACAGAGGTATAGTATAGTCTTGCAGGATGCACACATTGTCACACATCAGTAGATCACCACCCAGTCACAGAAGACGTCACAGCAAAGTGGATTCATTTCATTCGTTCATTTACGATTGTTAATCGTTAATTTTGAAGCTCCAGACCTCGGTCGACAGCACAATGGCTGAAGTCTGTAACGTTCTGACTTCAGGGCTCGTCCTCTTCTGTCTCCTTTAACATTCAAGTCGACAGACAACACAGTGCTTCTTTCACTTCCTGCTTTTAACTCATTCAATCCCAGCCCTTTTTCAAAAGACAGCCCCTTAAGTACGGGACATTTTTGATGATTTTGACTGATCTTTCAACGCACATGGAATATTGTGTTCTATGGCTATGTAAACATTGAACCTACCAAAAGAATGATTACACTCCATCTTTCATCAGAGCAAAAAGTTTGTTTATACCTTTTTCCGTTCTTAAGTAATGAACATTAAAACATAGGTAAGTTTCAGGAAAATACCAGTTGCTGACTAAAAAAGGGAGAAAACAAGCTTTTTGTGGATACATTTCAAGCAGACCTTTCACTTTGACACAAATATTTTTTGCTTTTGTGACAAAATAATTTATTTACAAACATAACACCATGAACTATTTACAATTTTCACATTTGGAACTGAACTATGTGAGTTGGAACTGAACTGTGTGTGCAAGCGCGTGCATGCTTTATAACTTCCCTACAATGTGTCTTTTTTTCGTGTGGTAGGCAATATAACAGCGGCCTTTATGCAAGGTCTTCCTCTTCCTGTCATGTGTGTTTCTCCTTCCTCTCATGATGCACTTCTGCCAACTAGTGGCAGTTTTTATGGCATTAAAATTGCTCCTAGGCCTAATCCATTGGTGAGGAGTTGCGTCATCACCTCCTCACCTCCTCACCTCCTCCGATCCCAACAACATCGGGTGTTCGGGTCTACAAAAACATATCACTACGTCCTTGCTATTCAATGAGTTAAATGTGGAAAAGTTCTCATCATGTTTTGAAATTGTAACATTGATCTTCCCACAACCCTGAACAATGACGCTACTGCTAACACTACAGAGGTGTCCAGGCTGGTCCACCAATACTACAGACCACAAAAATATGTAACAGGGTTACCCAATCAGTTTTCATAGAGGGCCTTATATTTCCAAGCATGTTAAGCCGTGGGCTATAACGTTTGACTAGTAAGTGTCAAATGTGTTGTTATTCCTGCTGTTGCTCAGCATCTGTCTGTGTGCATTGGTTCTATAGTAGAATGAACGGAGAGAGTGGGCCCTCGTGTCATTCAGCCTCTTTGTGGAGGCGGGGCTACTAGTGAGTGGAGTACAGAGGATTTAACAGTTCAGCTTCGTGAGGCAGCATACGCTATCATGAAGAAGGGTTCTGGCCAACTGCCACTGTTTGGGAACATTTTGGTTTTAAACAGAATGAACACGGTGAGCGCATGAGCACCAATGACCGACATTGACAGTTTTCTCAACTGGGGGAAAAAAAATACAGATGTAGGTGCCTCAGGTAGCGGAGCCTTCGTCCCGACAGTCAACGCTTACTGAGGCGTTTGGACTGGAAATATAAACAAAACGGTGCAAAGTGGTGCACGCTCACAAACAGTGTTGCTGGCTACCTTGCAAAAACATACATACAGGCAACTTCTGTGTCAAGCTAATGTCTCACACAGGTACACCGTACACTACACTTCAGTACCATCTAGTGTTTCAAATGTGAATTACACCTATCATGACTAAAATTCATTTTAAAAATGGTCTCCAAAAATTTGTAGCACAATTATCGACCTGCAAAATTTGTTATCGTGACAGGCCTAGTGTGTATTTTTATTTATTCAGTGTCTGACACAGCAGCTACAATCTCCAAGCTAGACACAATTAGACAACACTGCTGTCTAAAATACCCAATTTCTCAATCTACACAGATATCAAATTGTATCATTATAGTTGCACATTACTTAAAGACACATAGTCCCCACGGCAAAAGCGTATTAGAAAGTATTACATAACAAAAAGCATCCAATATGCTCTATCATTCAATGTGTGTCCCTAACTGCGTCACAAGAGCAACTCAATGAATTATTGCGCCCACCAGTGTCACCAAAAAACAACCACATCCCACTTTAATTTAAAAGCAGCACGTTAACTGAATATATTTTGATGTATAAGAGGCAGGACCAGCCAAACTATGAAAACAAGTGCCACTTATACTCCAGAAAATACAGTCGTAGTATTAATAGAGGGGGGGTAGTTTGGAGGGTCAGTTGTTTTCAATTCTCCAGGTCCAACATGTGCTTCTTTACAAATGTCATGTTTTTGCATCTAAGCTTATGACAGTCGCTCAACCCTTCAATCTTGTTTTTTTCCCTCTCTATCTACCATCTATCCCTCTACTCTATCTCAACCCAACCGGTCGAGACAGACGGTCACCCTGCAGAGCCTGGGTTCTGGTTGAGGTTTGTCCTTGCCTCTGTCGCCAAGCGCTTGCAAATGTGGTGTTCAGTTGATTCTCCTTAGTGTATGAGGAGCAGGGTTCTACACCTTCTCAGTATGTAAAGTGCCTTGAGATTTGTGAATTAGTGCTACATACATAAAATTTAATTGATTTATAAAAATATATAATTCATGAGTTAAACCATCCATTCTGGTGAGAACCTGCTCGCTGATAAACGGCGCACACGCTCAAGCCTGATCAGATGGCGGCTGTAAACAGCACGCTGTAGCAGTGTCTCACAAACTGAAGCTCATGTTGTGAGTTTATTACAACAATAAATAGCTAGCTCTAGATCAGCACGGGCCACCTATTGGGAATGGCACATATAAAATGCACTGTAATACTGCAGATCACTACAGTAGATCCGACACTGCTGAGACAGCGTTCAATTTATTACATGCCAAAGTTTTCTCAACAATGATTTTGAGGTCATTATTCTAATGTTCCACAACAATCTACATGTTTTGCTTTGTCTGTAATTATGTTTCTCACCCACGTTAGATGAAAGCTGCCAGCCCTTTACTAATAAAAGACTTGGGCATCTGCCAGTGAAACTACAAGACGCTGTAAATGACCAAAGACTGAACTTTTGAACCTGCTGTTCCTATAAATTAAACTGATTCATTCAATCTAACACACTAGTACCATACCTACACTATACTAAACCCAAGTTTTGTATTATTAAATCAATAAGCATTAAACAATGGCTTTTTCTTGTTTATAAGTAACTTTTCAATTCATTTTCCAGTTCTGATGTGATTCGGGGCTCTCCAAAACTGCAGTTCTCAGAATTCTGTATAACTGCACTGCAGCTAACATTTATGTATGTGCTGTGTGTGTTATATGGGATCATGGGAGGAGATCATTCTGTGAGAATGTGCTTCAGTGAGGAGGAGGAAGAAATCACATACTCCCTACAAACAGGAACGCACATGCTGTCTACGCACACACACAAAATACCAAGTATATTTTTCAAAGTGACCGCACAGTAATGTTTACTTTACAAAGTTCAGCAAAAAGTAGAGTGAATGTGGTTGTAATAGGGATCAAGACATATGACTGGTAGTGTAATAGTACATGCTGCTGCCTTTCGTGCAGATGGTGCACATTCGATTCCCTGCCAGAACCCCAACACCTAGCTATTGAAACCATATAGTTACTGTATTTACAGTATATCCATAAACAAACAGTAATCCCTCGCCACTTTGTGCTTTCAATTTCACGGCTTCACTCTATCACGATTTTTCCAAAATACAGTCATGGAAAAAGTGATTAGACCAGCTTTGTTTCTTCAGTTTATTGATCCATTTTAATGCCTGGTACAACTAAAAGTACATTTGTTTGGACAAATACAATGATGATAACAAATATAGCTTATAAGAGTTTAATTTAAGAGCTGATATCTAACAACTTCCATGGTTTTCTTCATAATAACCAAAATCACTTAAGTTCTTACATGAATAGCTATAACATTGTACCGCTAAAAAATTGAACGCCTATAAGCTATTGTTGTCATTGTTATATTTGTCCAAACAAAAAGTACCTTTGGTTGTATCAGGCATTAAAATGAACAAGAAACTGAAGAAACAAGGGTGGTGTTATCATTTTTTCCATGACTGTATATATCAATGAATAAATCATGCAGTTTTGTGGTTGAATACGGTCTATTATTAGTCAAAAGTAGGCATCTTTACGCAAATGTTAAGTATTTTTTTGCACAATGTAAGCATTTTCAAGCATAAAAATGCCAAAATGAATTTAAATACAAATATAAGGCATTCAGAAGACACATTCTAAGACGTTGTGATGATATGTAGTATTCCACACTTGTGACCAGTGTCAGTAAAGTTACTTTAACGCAGTGGTTCTCAATTATTTTCTGTCATGTCCGTCCCTCAGTCAGGTCCCTTAACACTGGACATTTACAGCAACACACACAAGGATGGGTCTTATTTATGTCTTAAGTGTCTTATTTACTCATATTATGTCTACTATATTGGATAATAGGAGTGTAAATGTGACGTTAGGGGTGTTATTTCATGTCTAGAGGGCTCTAATCATGTTAAAGAATGATATTTAGAAGGTCGTAAACAGGTGTTTTCTATGCTCCAACTATGAAAATATTTCATTTGTAAAAAAAGGAATCGTACTTTGCGGAAATTCACTTATTACGGTCGGGTCTGGAAACAATTTACCACGATAATAAGGCATTGCTGTACTGGTATTATTAAAAAACACAACAATGGAATTACAATATACCCCTTGTTTACATGAATGTGCTTGTAAGGGCAACCTCTGTCAGGGCACCATAACATCTGAAGCAGTGACAACAATTGCAGACAGCAGAAATCAACCTGTTGACTGATGGGGAAGTGAGCAAACACAGGAAAATAAATGTAATCAACTCTTGTAAGGATAACAACTCAACTAATACAAATGAAACAAGCAAAAATCCCATCTAGCCACAAAGGCAAAATGCATCGCACGCATGCTTTTATGAGACAATACAAATAGAATGAGTCGATCCAACCGAGATAAACAATTACATCATCTCACACCTTTCAGACAAGATAACAGCGTTTGTCATCAACCACAACAAACAGGTCAAGTGATATCATCTGAGAGATTAAGTCACATGCAAGAATGCAGAATGATGAGACGACAGTGTAACGAGATTAAGACCTGTCAAACCCAAAATCAAGACTGACCCTCCACAACTTTTTGGGTCCGTGTTAATCAGAGAGCTTGTGTTTTTTTTTTGACGAGGCCTTCTGAAGCAGAGGGTGTGGATGACGTCAAACGCTAGCGCTGCAAATTAGATTAGATGCATTTAGTGCTTTAAGTAACTATATTGTAGTGTTTCCCACTTATTCCTTTATGTGTGGCAGCGTGCCACATATAGATTTGGACCGCCACAAATACATAGAAGGGAGGCTACCTGTTTGCCCTCGCTCATAAACACGTTATAATGGAACTGTCTGTGAATGTAGCTGGTCGTTACAACTCTGTGCAATATATGTCATCGTCCTTCTGCTTCTTAACACACCTCCTACGCACCTGGTCTGCCAGTGAATAAGATTCAGCACGAGGGGTCAGTCTTGCCAACTGTCAGTATTCAGAAACCTCTAGATTCTGTTTTTCCTCAAAAAAGCGGATAGCAACACATCTAGAGACTTTTTCTTGTCTTATTGGACACATGGAAAGCACTCCCAGGAGGCTCTGTCTTGCTTGTGACATCAACAGAAAACAAAAGAAAGCGACAATTGTTGTCTCCCACAGGGTCCGTAAAAATTACATGCACATGCATCCAATTATGCAAACGATGCAATGACATCATCCCCCACCCATAGCCACAAATAGATTATAGTCCTGTGGGAAACACTGCCTTGTCTGACTGACTTGTTCCTGACGCCGCTCTGTCCAGGGTTGCAGGAGGCTTGCGCCTACACCAGCTACTCGCAGATGAGGTTTGTGCACTTGCAAAAGCAAGCACGCCCATCTACACTTTCTAGTACCAGGTCAGCAGGGCTTCCATACGGGTGGCGTAAACCCTTTGTGGTTCCTCATTAGTCGAGCAGAATAGAAACTGCAGCGTTATCATCCTGCTGATACTAAATTAAATATCGACAGGGTAAATCTTAAATTCTGTCTGGTGACAAGAGGCCTAACTGCTGTTGGATGATAAATATGAATTTTAAAAAAGCACATCAGAGAGGAAGAAAGAGTACTGTACTTTTCATGCTTTGTAGCCTGCCAGTTTGTTTGTTTTCATAAAAAAAACACCATTGTCCTGAAAATATGCAGACTGAGCCAAAACAAGAGAAATGAAATGTCCAAACCAGACTTGGACCAAACTTCTACCACAATCCTGAAGCAGAATCCCTTTTGTTGTTTGGAGCCTTTTTACTGTCAGCCCGCCTCCCGCAGAGAAGAGTGTCAGGGTTAAAGGCTAAAAAGCGCTCTACACTGCTCCTCGGCTCCACTCAGCCTGCACGCCTGCTTGGGATAAATCCCACCACAGAATTCACAATCCAGACGTCGAGAGCCATCTCTTAAATATCAGCCACTACCAATTTCTCCAAACATGCTCCCCTTTTGGGAAACCTACTTATTATGTCTGGGAAGGAGGCCCACAGCAGACTGGGGAATCAGGGAAAGAGGAGTCAGATACACAAACATAAAATGACACAGGGAAAGGTGACGCTAGCTGAGAAGAAATTATGGCAGGGGTGCCCAGAGCGCGGCCCGCAGATAGTTTTTTATTTTATTTGTATTCACCCTCGGCACATTCTGAAAATCAAATAAATTATTAATAAGCTATATTATTAGATATTACACTGAATTCTTTGTCAGCTGCAACACAAAGCTAAGATGTCGGTGTTTTATTGCGATATCTTAGCATATACACTGGATCCCCGCACAAAAAAGGCATTTTTTTTCCGCTGAAAACATCTCATTCATTCAAGTTAAGTAATAATTGAAATACGTGCTAACACAGGTAAACTGTACAGCATGCGTGTACCACTGTTTAAAAAAAAAAGTCAACATTTTTTACATGTTCATGTCTTTATGCTTCACTGATAATATTTTTTCGTCAAGCATTGAGATTCTGCACTTTGTTCGGTAATACACACTTGTTCCTGTGAGATGCAAAAATAAAACATAATAATAATAAAACAATCCGGCCTCAAAACTTGCAGGGTGATACAAGTTGATATATGATGGTAAATCCTTACTGGAGTTACAACAGGCATGCGGTGTGGATTATATAGACGCGGCCTGGAGAAACGCCTTCTCCGACAGCTAGCCGGGACGACCCAGCGGCCTGCTGAGCAGAGGAAGCTCATACTACCGCGAGCTGCTTCAGAATGAGGTGCCGCGCATGAGATGTAAGCGCGATGTCCGATGTTGCCGCGCTAGCCTGTGACCCTGATTCATCCATTCTAGCAATCATCATTATAAATGTGTTTAGTATATGAGGCATAATTAAGGCATAAACTTGGATCTTTAACCTTGTTAGCTTCCGCTGCTAGTGAACAATGGCAATTGGAGAGAGACTGGGAGAGTTCTGGAGCTGAAGCTAATCTAATTGTTATTGCAAATGTTGATCCGAAACCGAGAAAGGCGACATACATCAAGCTAGCAGGAGCTTGGAGGGGGAGGAGCAAGCTGTGTGTTAAAAACACACATTTTTATGGGTGTATCAAATGCTTTTATTTTGCCATTTGCTGAAAGGCGTGGAACGTAAGTCCCGCATGGAGCTGTACTGTAGTGTGTTGACCATACAGTACGTTGGATTAGATTGAGCACTTTTATGCACCAAATGTATCAAAGTGGCCCCCGCATCCTTTATTTTTCTGTATGTAGACAAAAATGTGGACATCCCTCTGCATGCATTTGTATAATTTTGTTTACATCATACTGGGATTTTCAAGTAATCAGAGTAACAAAACAGTAGCACGACTGAGTTGAGGGGGTTGCATATGACAAAGGATGTTGCATATAATGAGCTTCTATCTGATAATCTTCTGACACGACATATTGTTTTGTAAATCCAATCTTACCTGTAATCATCTCCCGCTTGCCTTCATCCAGGTGAGATGAAACAACGTCCCCCATGGCTGCAACAGAACCTCCGACGTCTCGGTCAGGAACCGGATAGGTTGCAGGAGTGTATATCGGGAATAATCCCAGTTGGAGCGCGATGAATTATTCGACCAAAAAGGCAGTGACGTGGGGGCATTAATCGTTAATCTCCTCCAGAGAGTCGCAGGGTCCTGGCGCTGACGCGTGCCTCTGCTCGGGTTGTGTTCCTCGGTGACAACACCCTGGCGGGGAAGAGGAGGAGGAGGTGAACACACACACGGTTCAGCTTGAGGGAGGCGGGACACACCTTGTGGAAGCCATCACTGGTCCAACGTGTTAAGGCGGCCCTGGCTTGGGTGTGTCTACAAGCTTCTCGGTTTCACAACCTTCTATATTACTCCACTGTTGTCCGACATGCATTTGAACCTACAAAACTAGAACTACATGGCGTTTGATGCGTCATTTCCCTTGTGTCTGACTATCTAGACACTTTACGTCATGTGTTTTACATACATTTACTATAGTTTTGGGATTTAATTGGAATTCTCACACCACCGCATGGCAAAATATTGCCCATTTTCGGTTTCGATGAGAAATATTTCCGCAGTCTTTCTTATTTTCTTCTTTGTAGTGTGGTTCCATTGAAAGAAGATCCATGCTGCCCCCATGTGGTCGCTTTCATGTTATACCCATCCACGACAGGGCCATTGTTGTCATTTATTGATTGTTACATTATTTCAGTTCCTCGCCAACGCTGCCTTTGTAGTTGTAATGTATTGTGTGTGAGTACATCTGTGTAGGTGTGCTGTGTGAATACTGTATTGTGAAGCCTGGCTTCTATTTTTGTAACCTAATTTAACTACAATGCTGTCAATCAATAAGAGCTGAACATATTAGAAGCAGCTCTTGCGGACAAGAACAAACTGGAGCCACAAAAATCAATATATTGTTGTCTCGTTTGGTTCGAAATAAGCATTACTACCATTTTAAAGACATAATTTTGTACATTGCTTGTACTGAATCCAATTAGAGCATGCATGTGCACCTAATGCTGTGGCTGGCGTCACTGCAGTCTCCTTCCCAGGCAGCGTGGGCGGATCGATACCAAGGGTGGTATCCGTATTGGGTCGATACTGGGCTGTCAAGATCGATATTCCCCACTCTAGCCGCCTCTTTTAAATATGCCTCACACACTTATGAACCGCATTTTAAAGCATAAAATGTATTGGTATTCACCAAAAATGAATGACAATCGATTATGACTGATGAACAGATGGAATCTGAGTCGCGGTGTAGAGGTTATATTCAGGAAACCCTCTATTGCAGTTTTTCAATATATATTAATAAATCATCACACTTTTGTGGTTGACTACAGCATATTATAAGTAAAAAAAAAAATGCACATTTTAGCAAATTTTACATACACTCCTGATCAAAATCTTAAGACCAGTTGAAAAATGGCTTGAATTTGCATTTTGCACATTTGGATCTTAATGAGGTATTAAGTAGAGCTAAAATATGCAAGAGCAAGAAGGGGGAGTGAGACGAAAAGCACTTTGAAAAAGTCATTTATTAAAAACAACATTTTAACTGTTTGTCACCTGATCAAAAGTTTAAGACCACAGGCTATAAAAGCCGAAATTTGCTAAAAAAAATTCATTTTCTGTCAGGCATTTACACTGTCATGCCCTCCTGATGGCTAAAGCTAAGAAGCTTTCTCTTTTTGAACGTGGTCGGATTGTCGAGCTGCATAAGCAAGGCCTCTCGCAGCGTGCCATTGCTGCTGAGGTTGGGTGCAGTAAATCAGTCATTTTTTGAAACATCCTGAGCATTATGGAACAAAAAAGTCAAGTGGTAGAAAAAAATCACACCTGCGCTGAGCCGGAGGATACAATTGGCTGTCCATCAACACACAGGGCGGTCTTCCACCCACATTAAGGCCCTTACTGGTGCCGACTGCAGCGCAATAACAATCAGACGGCATCTGCGGGAAAAGGGTTTAAAAACAAAAAAGGAATTCAAAGACCTCGTCTCCTTCAACGCCACAAAACTGCCGGTTTAGACTTTGCCAGGGAGCATCAAACATGGGACATTGAAAGGTGGAAAAAAGTTTTATTCTCTGATGAGAAAAAATGTAACCTTGACGGTCCAGATGGCTTCCAACGTTACTGGCATGACAAGGAGATCCCACCTGAGATGTTTTCTACCCGGCACAGTGGAGGGGGGGTCCATCATGGTCTGGGGTGCTTTTTCATTCAGTGGAACACTGGAGCTTCAGGTGGTGCAGGGTCGTCAAACGGCGAATGCTTACGTGCAGATGTTGCAGCGGGCATCCCTCATGACTGAGGGCCCTCGTCTGTGTGGTAACAGCTGGCTTTTTCAACAGGACAACGCTGCAGTTCACAATGCTCGCTTGACCAAGGACTTCTTCAGGGAGAAGAACATCACTCTTTTGGACCATCCTGCATGTTCCCCTCATTTAAATCCCATAGAGAACATTTGGGGATGGATGGCAAGGGAAATTTATCCAAATGTCCATCAGTTTCAGACAGTTGATGCCCTTGGTGAAGCCATCTTCACCACTTGGAGCAATGTTCCCTCTAGCCTCCTGGAAACACTCGCATCAAGCAAGCCCACACCAATTTTTGAAGTGATTGTCAAGAACGGTGGAGCTACTCATTACTAAATCCTACTGAGAACATTTTTTGTTCTGGTTTGGAGAGTTTTTTTGTTATTTTTTGAGCGAAGGTCTTAAACTATTTCAGTTTAATTGTTGTTTTCAATAAATGACTTTTTCAAAATGTTTTTTGTCTCACTCCCTCTTCTTGCTTTTGCATATTGTAGCTCTACTTAAAACCTCATTAAGATCCAAATGTGCAAAATGAAAATTCTAGCAATTTTTCAACTGGTCTTAAGATTTTGATCAGGAGTGTATCTTGAAATTAAATTAAATCAAGCAAATTAAGCATGTTCAAGCATAAAAATGTCTCAATGAAGTAAAATATAAATGTAAGGCATTCAGAAGACTCATTCAAAGACATATGTAGTCTTCTACACTGGTCACTAGGTGTCAGCCATCACAGGAAACACTGTACAGAAACAGGAAGTAAAAATGAAACAAGGAACTCTCCCAGTGCTAACATGTGAGTCTAATATGTCTTATATGTCTTATTTTCTCTTATTATGTGCACTATATTGGGTAATCGGAGTGTAAAGGTGACTGTAAGTGTTATTTTATGTCAAGAGGGCTCTAATAAGGTTAAAAAAAAAAACATATTGAGAAGGTGGTAAACAGGTTTTCTCCTCTCTAACTCCAAAAATATTTGCTATATAAATAATACTACTTTGCGGAAATTCACTTGTCATGGTCGGTTCAGGAACCGATTAACCACAATTAAGAAGGGATGACTGTATATGTTGCACTTTTTCAAAGTGTGAAATCTCAAAGCTTGTTGGAAATAAATAATCAGTGACGCATAAGGACATTAACATGTAAAAATTGTGGGCTTTATTAAATAGTAGTGAATGCTGTACATTTTAGCTGTATTATCACTTATTATAAATTATTCCCAATGTGGGGTGAATGGCATGTGTTTTCTGCAGAAAACATGGCATTTCTGAGAAAAAAATTAATAACAGCTGCAAAGCTGTGAATGTAAATGACTTTATTTTGCTCAAAAGATCGTCTTATATGGTCGTATGTATAAAAATTATTGTTTGTTGATTAAAAAAAAGTTTTTTATTACCTAAAATCCTTGTCATGTGGTTTATTTTGAACTCAGAACTCATTCAATGATCCTGAATGGCTTGAATGAATTTCAAGTAAAAAGTATCAGTATCCTAATCGGCTATCGTCTTAATATTTGCTTGGAATCGGATCTATACACAATACACAGTATCGTCCACCCCATACTTCCCATTCAATCCAAATTATAATCCATACTGTCATACCAGAGAATATGTATATTATTATCAAAGAGTGACGTGTTTATGGTTAATAAAACGCGACAGTCAAAGCGCAGCAATCGCGTCTGCGCACAAGGCGGAAGGATACGTACAGAGTGCAGACTGCTCCTTGCGGAGGCTCCTCGGCAGTGATGAGAGGTGAACACTAGAGAGGAAGAAAGCAGTCCAACATACACTCGGCACCAACATGGCACCAATCGGATTAAAGGCGGTGGTCGGTGAAAGTAAGAATCTTCATTTTTATCACTTATAATTAGCTTGAATGATCGGAGTGTAATATAGTCTGTGCCATATAATAATACATGTAAAACAGTGCACGGCAGTGGAAGTGATGGAGATAACCTGCAGAGGCTCCTGCGGCGCCGATGCGCAAATGTAAATTTGGCTGAAACGGTCAGTGAAACGTAGAAATCCTGCTATACCCTTTTAGCCTAAATTTAGTTCAGGTATAACACTGTATATACTGCGTCGCTTCTCCGTAGTGCGCGCTGTTACTGAAGAAGGGTTGATTAGCTAATTAAATATGTTTTAAATCAATTCCATTGCTGTGTTATTTGAGGTTACCACTCGGTCCTTAGATGTTGGTGTTTTCAGCGGAGCCTCACCCCTCTGATGGATGCGTAAAACATACGTTAGCCTCTCTTGTATTGCACATTAATGGCGGCTCATAGCAAGACCATAAAATTGCCTTTAAAGTCCGCAATGCGAAAAGCTCCACACCCTTAAGCACCGATGTCATCTATGTTCATTGCACCATCAGTCCAAATTTAGACTGGTTTGTTTGTTGTGGAGAGGTTGCTCTTGCGATGTTGGCGTGTGTGGTGCTGATGCAGGCCTGAATATGGAGGCGCAGCTTCATCCTCATCAACTGCATATCTCCCCCCTCCACACCTTGATGAAGTCACATATTCCTAATCCATTATGCAATTTAAGCAGCTCTGTGTCCAATTACGTGTATTTAAAGTGCTTCCCAAGGCGAATAATCATGATTAGTATCATTTGGAAAAAAAAAAAGATCATTTTATTGGTGCATAAAATAGACACAATACACATTTTGCCATTCTGTAGTGTCATTTTTAAGACACGTTTACTGTACTTCACTTAAATCATAATTGGTGCTATATCACATGTCTTACACCCTCCATATGAAGCACACATCCCGTCATATACAGTGGAGCCTGTTTATGTTGACGCCTCTCGGAGTGTTGGACTTGTTGACATAACTGAAACCAGCCATACTGTAGCTTGCACGTTTACTGTGACTTTGGCCAGAGGCGTCATGAGAATGGTCGATAATGAAGGATTTTTTTTAAGTTACAGCAGTTTGTTCACATCCGTTTCCACCATTTGTGCACATTTTTTTTTGGATTCCTCTGTTTCCATGTAGCGGTACCTCGGTTTTTGTTATTAATTTGCTCCAAAAGGTCAGTCGACAACCGAAACATCTGAAAACCGAAGCAATTTTCCCCGTAGGAAATCATATATATCCAATTGACACGTTCCATGCACTCAAAAAGATCCATCCATCCATCTTCTATTGCCGCTTATCCTCACTAGGGTCGCAGGCATGCTGGAGCCTATCCCAGCTGACTTTGGGCGAGAGGCGGGACACACCCTGGACTGGTCGCCAGCCAATGGCAGGGCACATATAGACAAACAACCATTCACACTCACATTCATACCTATGGACAATTTAGAGTCTCCAATTAACCTAACATGCATGTTTTTGGAACGTGGGAGGAAACCGGAGTACCCGGAGAAAACCCACACAGGCACAGGGAGAACATGCAAACTCCACACAGAGATGCCCAACGGAGAGTCGAACCCATATCTCCTGACTGTGTGACCAACATGTTAACCACTAGGCCACCGTGCGGCGCACTCAAACAATATATATTATAAAAAATAATTCTGGTTTTACGTGCAGAAAATAATGTGAAATAATTCTAAATTACGACTGAAATGGATAAATGAACATTTAGCATATTCTCACTTTGCTTATCAAATTGCAGGCACTTGCAACTTTCTTTGGCCCCATGGGGGGTTATTTAACAGTCACACTCAATAAAAAATGTACCACCAGTGAGTCACCAACGTGTAGGATGCTTTGTCTGGGCCCTCGATTCCACAGAATGATACAATATACATGTTACGTGCAGTATGATACGGTGTACAAGAAGCAGGGCATATTTGCTGAAAACCAAAAACTGGGGCGTTTGAAACCGAGGTTTGACTGTATTTTATACACGTATCTAACAGTGTTGCTGCAGTCGTTTGATTGTATGTCTTGACAACAATAACAGTACAGTGGTGCCTTGGTTAACGTCATGCATCCGTTCCAGAAGGTCCGACTGAAACCAAAACGGACTCTAACCAAAGCAAATTTTCTCATAGAAAATAATGTAAATCCAATTAATCTGTTCCAGACCCCCCAAAATGTTAACACAAAACACGTTATAGACAAAATTATAATCTAACATGCAAAAAATGGTGCAAAAGTAATTACAAATGACAAATGAATGGACAACTGAACATTTAACATCACTTTTACCTAGTTTTGTTGGAACACCCCCCCTCCCCACCCCAAAAAACCCCATCAATTAACAAAATAACACAAAATATACACATTATTCTGCTGCAATCAAAATTTGCAAACAATTAAAAAATGTATCAATGTAAATATCATGGTTGTAGAACCAATAAACATGTACCTTGCCGTTTAATAGAGAAAATGGGAAGAAAAAAAAACAAAAACGCTGGCAGCAGTGATGTTGCGAGGATGCCTTATGTCTGGTGACGTGTGCTATGTTCGACTGCGGATACCGCGACCGTGCTACAGTAAGTTTGAATGCTTATGTGTTGCTGTTGAAACCCGAAATGAGTGTTAATGGATGTTAAATGAGAAACACTGAGCGTCACCCTTGATGCGCCGTCGGGTTGCTGGACTGTTAGGCGGGAACCGGAGTAGATGTGTATGCATGTACCGATGATGGAGCCACTCGGTCACATTTACAAACCTCTGAAATGACGACGGTTTTTGAATGGTCACCGAAAAACGGGCTAACTGGGGCGGACGTTAACCGATGTACCACTGTATATCTTTCATACATGAGCAAATCCTTCTTCCGGTAATCAAAAAAAAAATTAAATGGTAGCATTTTGTTAGTGGACCACATGGTGGTCTAATGGTTAGCATGTTGGCCACACAGTCAGGAGATTGGGAAGCTCTGGGTTTGAATCTCCACATGTTCTCCCTGTGCGTGTGGGTTTTCTCTGGACACTCCAGTTTCCTCCCACATTCCAAAATTATGCATGTTAAGTCGGCCTGTCATGATAACAAATTTTCCTGGTCCATAATTGTGCAATAAATTATCGACGATAATCGATAATTTGGACCTTTTTAAAGAGCATATTGTCATTAAGTTTATCATTCAGTGATCACTGTGTCATTTCACATTTGAGCCACTAGATGCTACTCAAGTGTAGTGTATCTGTGTGAGGCACAGAAGATGCCTATTATAGCACTGAGGAATAGCGGGGCGCCACCACTTCATATACGCTGGGTATCGCAAGCTCGCACTATACATTCACTTCGCCGGTCAAACGCCCCAGCAAGCGCCAACTGCTGGGACGAACTGTGGCATTCGGTTTCCAAACGCTTTTGTGCTTTCATTCATATTAGCGTTTGCTTGCTAACTGCTAGTTAGCACTCAGTGTATTCAATTCAAGGCTCACTCGTTCCCTTAATTTGACTATACAACCAATGCGCTCAGACACAAGCAGAGTGAACCCTGTTGTCATTCAGCCTGTGTGCTACAGCAAGACGAGGAAATGGAACAGGCATACGTACATGTCGCACGTCGAGGCGTCAAAATTATCGACCTAGTTTTTTTCTATCGTTCGATTAATCGTTTTATCAATTATCGTGACAGGCCTAATGTTAGGTATGAGTGTATGAATGTGAGTGTGAATGGTTGTCCACGTGTGCCCTGCGTGCCCAAAGTCAGCTGGGGTAGGCTCCAGCATACACCCTCATATTTAGTGAGGACAAGCGGCATAGAAAATGGATGGATGGCATTTTGTAAGTTACTGTGGCCATGCTTTTATTTTGACTTTGCACTGAACAGGAAGTCACCATGTGCACATTTTTAGACAGCAATCAAGCCACTGTTTTTGATAATGATGAAGTTAACAGTACGACAACACTTGTCAACGTAAAATGACCCATTTTTCATGAAATGACACTTTTGGCTCTCAGATTTTATGTTGACGTCGACTTAAGCGGACACTTTTTAGTAATAGGAAGAACAAGATGGACTGGGACTTGATGAGCTGGTCTACATAGACGGGACTGACTTAAAGTGTATACACACCTCTGGCCTTGTGTATATATTTTGCGCAATTTTAGCAGTATATGGTATCATCAGCAACACTGAGCATCTTCATGTGGAGTGGTCATTTTAAAGGATACCACACTTATTTTTAGAAACAATTCACACCAAAAAATGTATTGTCATTTTATGCACTGTTTCAGCTTGGCGCTTACATAACGCAGTCGCTCACAGTAAAGCTAGGACTTCCACACTCTTGGAGTCTTTTCCAGAACGTTGTATACACACTTGGTGCGAGATCGTCGCTAGGATGCACTGGGAAACACCTGCGCTCTGTTTGACTGGCGTGAAGCTGCGCTGGGATTGGTGGAGGCAGAGAGGAGGGAGGTCGCGTGGTGAACTATCATGGGTCCTCTCGGCAGCAGGAGCGGAAGGGGAAGGGGAAGGGGGATGGGCGTGCAGCGCTTCAGCCTTATCGTTCATGACTCGATATGAGGGAGCAGAAGGAAAATGAGGCCAAATGAACAGAGTGTCATCACTCAGCATGTGCTGCAAGGTATAAAGTATATGTAGCATTTCATATTTGCATTTTCGGTTTACAGACTGGTTGGAAATGAGAGATGACTGCATTGCTGCTGAACAGCATTCGCACTTGTTATTCTGCACCTAAGTTCTTCTATTCATTCTTACATTTCTATACCCTTTCAAACCATTCCAAAACCAAAAAAAATCCAGGATATTCAGACTAATAGTTTTTCACATCCCAAAAATTCCACTCTCCCTAAAATTCCACGTTTTCCATAACAGAAATGATCTTTGAGCTTAATAATGGTTAGTGCTTGCCTATTTCTCAACCAATTCAAACCATTCCAACATCAAAACATTCAGCTCCTTGAGGCCATCTATTTCACGCACCCAACAAAAAATTCCCCCTTTTCCCCAAATTCCACATTTTCTGCAACAACATTCCCAGTGAAAATCAATAGACCATTTTTCGAAGTTCCAAATTTCTCACATTTCTCTACTGATTCAAACCATTCCAACATACAAACAGTCAGTTCATTCAGGACATTCAGACTAATAATCTTCCATGAGAGCCATACGGGTGTGACTATGGCTGACCTGTTCAATATGTTGCAGAGGCATGTTGATATCTTGTGGCCTATTCCTTTGTATTTTTTGTATTACTTGTGAATAAGGGCAGCCTACTTCTTTGGGTTATTCATAATATACTGAAGTCTGCAAGCATTATTCTTGGATGAGAGCTGCTGGTACAAAAATGTATATTTTGTATGAAAGCTGTTTTTGACTTTGCTATAAAGCAAAAATTTTCTTTTCATCTTCTTCCGCAGTGGAACACACGTAAACAAGATAGCTGTGGCGCTCCGTCACGGATGAAGATGCGACCATCTTCATCACATACACACGAATAGAGAGGCGACAGTGCGCAGGGACACGGCAGGAGACAAATATAACGCCGGGCGATATGTGAGGTCTGATTTTTCAGAGGAGGCATTTTTATGATGCAGATGTTTTACTTTTTTGAACGCATATTGTTTTGAGACGCCAGCTCTTTACTAAAATGACCCAGCAACTAAGCGGAACTACGTTCCTCGTCACGGAAATCCGACAACAGCTGGACTCGCGGGACCAAAAGGGGGGGTAAATCACAGTTGATATAGTCCACTGCTGATGGGGCAACTTCATGTCAAAATATCCCAACTATCCCTTTAATATACACCTCTAAAATGACTTTCATGAACCACGGCATCACATTGGTTTGACCTCAGTGTCTGCTCCAGTGCTTGCAGCCCTCAACCCACTGTGAATCACGCACACACAATAAATATATACGAGCAGGTACTACACACACACACGCACACCACACGTCGCTGTGATTACAGAGCATGAAGAAGGGCTGACTGAAACAGAGCTAGTTTTAGAACATGCTTATACAGTATGGTGGGTTGCAAATATAATGAAATTCCACTGAAGAAGAACGCTGCGTCAGAGCTGGCATGCATCCTCCTCCTCCTCTCGCCCTCACCAGCACTCACCACCCCCTCACAGACATACTGTATATAGCACCAGACGTATTTAACAGTCTGCACATTCCCTGGACTAAGGGTCCCCAACCACCGGGCCGGGGCCCAGTATCGGTACGTGGGCGGGGCCGAACTGGGCAGAGGAAACCTTTCAGGCATAACTAAATACAATTTTAAATGCATATCAATTTTGGAAATATGGGCCATTATTTTATAAAAAAAATGATATAGTTTGAAGTTTTAGCATTTTTGTTGCTTGTTTTGAGTGTCCCACTTTGTTTGACAGTCCTTGAACGCACCATTGTATGTGCGCTAGCCTTCTCCCACTCTGCACAGATTGTCAACTATACTGTATTTTTATCAGGGTTTTTTCACTTCATATTTGCTCCCAAATGCTGATACTTTATGGGAATGCATAAAGGTAAAGTTTGATGACGTTATTGAGGGCTAATGTGCTAATGCTAATGTGTATTTGTTGTGTGCACAGCTTCAAGTTAATTCATGCTAGCACACTGCCTGTTAGCACACACATCAAGCAGCGGCGCTATAATCTTCTCTCTGGAAAACAAACTCCAAGCTTATAGTGGTGGATGGTGGGTCTGTATTCACGTTGTGCTTTTAATTTGATGTTGTTCCTGTCTTGGTTTTGCACAATACATACTAAATGAGATCAATTACATCGCTACATAGTCGCTACATCGACTATGAAAATAATTGTTAGTTGCAGCGCTAGTTACACGCTACGTCCAACAAGGAATTTATTTGTGATACAGAGGAACCTGCTTAAGTCGGCCCTGTTTAAGTTTCTCATCAAGTCCTGGTCCACCATGTTGTTCTTGTTACACAAAAGTGGCCGCTTAAGTCGACGTCAACATACACTGAAGGGTCATTTCTGTGAAAAATGTGTCTGTTTATGCCGACGTGTTGATAACTTTTTGATTACTAGTAGGGTTGGGCATCGTTTGAATGCGAGCGATTCCGGTTCCGATTCCTCGTTTCGTTTCCGGTTCCTAACAATTCTCGATTCCCATTCTATTCAAAGGTAGGGTCATAAAAGTTTGCATGGTTTAAGTGACGGCGCTAACCAAAGTTCTTGGATGAAATGTCTCCATGTTTTTTTTTTAATTATATGAACTTTTTATGAATTACGTTACGATGAATATCTCACAGTCTATTTTCAACCACTATGTAAATATCCAACCATTGAACTTGAACAGAAATGTTTTGAAGTCTCTTTAGATAGGAGTACACGCGTCAGGTCGTTACGTTAGCCTTCCGTTCGTTGGATATGCGAGTTGGCCACCGTTTTCGCAGTATAAAGTATAATATGTTTGCTGCTTCAGTGTTGGCATAAGATTGACGTAATTTATTGTTTTACTTACCTGACTGGTTGGAAGAAGTCCGGCACCGGGAATCCAGAGGTGTTAAATCATGTCAGTGGTGAACCCTTCTTTGCGTGATGCACTGCACTGGCCCTTCATTTTTCTTGCAGAATTTCAGCCAAATTTTGGGGCGTTGTCGCACACTGTCCATGTTTGAAATGGATGAACACAAACGCTTCCTGCCTTCCTTCCTTCTTCGTTGGGGTTTGCTGGCTTTGTCTTCGTTGGTATTATGCAGCCATTTTTTTCCCGTGGGAAAGTAGGCATCAAAATTTTTAAAAATGAACAATCCCAGGAGAATTGAAATGTTAGTCGAGGTTCCCATTGATGCTCCATGCCCAACCTTAATTACAAAGCAGCGTGAAATCACAGCAAGAGTACTACTGTTACATGGCATTGAACCATGCAGCCTGTTCAGTGCAAAGTAAGGTTCAAAATAAGTCAGGTTCAAGATTGTTACTGCCAAATGGAGGAAACCAATGTCAACAAACTGCCGTATAAGGTCTTTTATTATTGCCCATTCTCCTTATGACTGTGGCCAAAGCCAAGGGTAATTGTGGAAGCAATTCCTAGTTTTAGTTTGTGTTATGTCGACAACCAGTCCAAGGGGCGTGAACGGAAACAAGTTCCACTGCATATAGTATACAGCAGTGGTACACAATCCCCGGGCCGTGGGTCATTTGGTACCGGGCCGCACAGAAAGAAAAATAATTATCATTATTTCATTTTTTTATTCTCTCTGTTACATCCATCTCACTTGACGCATGTCCATTGTGCGTGTGCTAACTTTATCTCATGCCGCACAGATAGACTACTGTGTGAACATAGTTCTTACATCCATGCATGGAGTATTCATGCTGCTTCAAAACTTGCATCCTTGCTAGCATTGAACGCATCTCAACCAAAATTGTGACAGTGTGATGTTTTTCCCGTTCTACCTAAATCCTAATGGTCTATCTAAACGGTACTACCCACTGTATGAGGATTGTCTATTCTCATTTTTGTTACTGCTTCCCTGCAATAATTAAAAATTGAGCATGCAGCAGCCAAGGGAAGTCCTTCTCCCACCCACTCTGCATTGTACCTGTAAGTAAGTCGTGCTACTTGGACCAATAAGTCCTCGCACAGACATACATTGCACAGCCCCTCCATCCCTTTGGTAATAAAGAAGGCAGACTCTGCACTGAGCACCTGACTAGACAGTATGTAGTCATTGCATACAGTGCCTCCCAACAGTGAGTCTACACTAATGATTATTTTGCTGATTTTACAATCCCAAAAAATGGCATAAACTGGAATCATTTTTTTGCACTTGCTGTTTGGCAAAGGCTGTTTACTGCATTTTTATTGAGCAAAATGTAAACACGCGTTATTAGAAGAGTGAACATGTTAAATACAGGATCGAACTGATTAGCAGTATCTGCTTAGACACGGAGAAGGGGTAGTATGAAACTTTTTTTTCTTCCTATACTCCTTTTTGGGCCTGTTGCATCCTTATTGTGAATTTCATTAAGGCTGTTCAAAATAAAAACTATACTATGACTATGACTGTGACTACTTTGAATCTAGCAGGAGCTAATTACTTTCACATGACAGTAACGAGTGATATAGACTATATAAACATTTGGATGTGCAATGTCATGGGAAAGGTCTGTCAGTCTGCCTCTGGCTGGGTAAAGGATGGCGCTTACACACTTGTCATGTTTTGTTTTTGTGTTTCTTACACCCGTGTTGGCCGGGTCTGGTTAGTGTGTTACGTAACTGCATATACAGTAGCTTTGACCGAGCTGAAGTCCGACTCAAGGGTTCAGGTAGAATACTCTCCACTGCATGTAATTGTTTGTGTAATTGTTTCATTATGCATAAAGCTGAATTTAAAAAGCGTTTCATAAATGTGAGAGGCATGTTCCCAAATGGCCACATTTCCAATGGTCATTAAATCACAACCCACTTTCAGTGAAGTCATTTTTAATTATTTGTGTTATTTTTTTTGACATTTTTATGAAGTCATTATAATTCTTCTTATTTTTTACATTTTTTATTGAATTCAATTGTATCTTTTTACACTTTCATTTAAATGATTTTATATTTTATATTTATTTTTATGTTTTACACTTAATTCAATTCATGTATTTTTCATTTATTTTCAGTATTTTTTTTTATACTTGAGTCATTTTAATGTTTTATTATTTTAATTATTTTTTACACATTTAAGTCATTTTTATTTTCATGTTTATATATTCCGTCCTTTACTTATTTATATATTTTTTATACTTCTCTTTAAGCCAAACCATTGTTTTTTTTTTTTTAAATACCTGTCATAAACATTGATACACATAATTACATGTCCAAAGTGCATTTTAGAAGAATTTATTAAGGCATTTTGTAATGGAAATGAGGAAGAACATAACTGTATGCATGCATTCAAATTGAATATGAAAACTACACTAAATCAGACCGCAAAATTAGATATTTCACTTATAACTGTGTAATGAACATATGCCAAGGAGGAAGATGACTAAAATGTTGCTCAGTATTACTTCAAAATAAGTCAGACATCAGTTGTTAATGTCATTTTGACCCACCGAGAATGGATCTGCGAGGCACTTTTGGGTCCCAACCACTGGTTTAGAGTATCCAAAATAGGTATTTTTAGGTCTTTTTATGGATGCATTATTTATTTGCGGTTTTTCATTTCAATTAGCAAGGATCTGCTGCAGTGGTTGTCAACCGGTTTGGCTGTGAGATCCACCATCACCCCTTCTTGACAAATGGCGACCCAAAATGCGGAAATTTTTCAACTCAAATTCCTCAAATATCGTATCTTTAATGAAAAGAAAGGTTTTCTATTCTGCTCCCACAAACAAGCAGACAGATAACGTTCTCAATAAAAAACTCCAGGTGATTTCCTTTTCAAGCCTCTAAAACTGAACACACAGGGCAGCAGCGGCCTCAGTAGGGAAGCCCAGACTTCCCAGTCCCCGGCCAGTTCTTCCAGTTCAACCGGGAGGACACCGAGGCGTTCCCAGGCCAGCTGTGTGACATAATTGATTACTTACACATTATGACTTATATAAGATACCAAATCATTTCTCTTGACATTCAACGTAAACAACATGCATTTAAACAAATGTCCTGGCTTGATGCTAATTTACATTGAAAATCCCATATAAGTGTTAGCAATTAGCATTAGCGATTTCACATGGCAATATTGAACACTTCCAAATATGACAATTAAGCGATAACTCGGAAGCACATTCCACTTAAACATCTGATTGATGCATATAAGCATAAAATATTTACAGCCAAACACTTTCTAAGGCTCAATAAGAGACCGGACTGACACATTCAATATTTTATGATCTAACGTCGGTCTTCTTCTATGACAGGAGGTTTCAAATAGCACTGGAGAGCATTGTCACCACCTTCAGGAGTGTTAATAGACAACACCCTGCTGCATGAAAAACTCACCTTCAGAATAAAAGCCCAAGATTAAGACTCGCCACCCACTGATAATGGGTTCGCGACTCACCAGTTGAGAATCACTGATCTACTATGTGTAAATAAGTTACAGTGTTCCCTCGCTACACTGCGGTTCATCTTTCGCGGATTTTTTAAAGTGCAGTTCTACAGCGTATGAACACGCATTGTGTTCTGTGTCCTTGTGGTGTATCCGAGTGATCTCTCGGTGCTCTGTTGCATGGGTCTGTTATTGTATTTACTACTGCTACCACTAGAGGGTGTTGTATACTCATGTGAGAGTTGAAGACGTGTCCAGACATGTCCACTTCATCTCAGTATGTGTAGAGCCACATCAGTCCTGATTGGCTAAGGGAGAACTTGCCCATTGTGTTCTGCGTTCTGATTGGCTGTAGACCATTGTCAATCAATGTACTTCGTGCAAGACTGCCTGTTTCCTACATGCTGAACGAAGGCAGAAGTTACGCAGCTGTAGGTCGCCTGGATTACAGTAAATGAATCTTCGGTCCATGGAGAACGATGAGGAGGAATATGTTTTAAAAGGATACAAAAACGCTACAGCCACAAGCCACGGTCAGAGGAGTGAGACACTTAATTTCTTGTGTCCAATCTTGTAAATTGATCATTAAAGTTCAAAATAATATGAACTTCGAGTGTTTAAGCAAGAGAGAAATGTAATAAAATGTTAATGCCTGTCTGAGAAAAGTGTATAAGGAGTTTTACAGCTTTAAAACATATATAATCATTGTACAAAAATATAGTTGGCTACGTCACGGATTTCACTTATTGCAGGCTATTTTGGGAACCTATCCCGCGCAATTAACGGGGGAACACTGCATATGTCTTTTTTTGACAAAAGCTAGTATGCTATGAAATATGCTTGTTTTCCAGAACAATATCATATGTAAAGTGCAGATAGTGTACAAGTGTGAATTGAGAAAATCACTTGAGTCTTATGTGTTTGTTCTAGAAGGTTCCAACCATGAGGATGTGTATCCTGCTAAACTGGACAGGAGAGAGATTGTGAGGCCTTTGTATGTGTGTGTGTTGGGTGTGTGTCTGTGTGTGTGTGTGTGTCCCTATTTGGTTGACACAGCTGTTGCAGTGTGTTTGATCAGGTCCTTTCCCCTGTGTCGGACTGGTGTTTTCCTGTATTGTGTATTAGGACATCAGCAGGGCCGAATCTACATTGTTGTTGTCTAATGAAGTGGCCTGCTCTTTCTATGCTACTGCCATGGAATAAGTGTTGCATTTCTATAATTGTATATTCTCTGGGTTCATTGTTAACTTTGTTTGCCTTAAATGTCTTGGTGAAGCAGAGAAGTAGTTTTATTAGGTTTATTTGCACCAGACCAAAACCAAACAGGACATAAGTATAGTAGATAGTGAAGTCAAACATGGAATTATTTTCTTTGTTAGCAGTGGGAAATTAAGTGACACACTGGAAATACAGAAAAAACACCATTTTGGAGTATAAAGACTTGCTATTCTTACGGCTTTTATCAGAAAAATGCTGAAATGCAAAACCTGAGGAAACGAGTGACAGATTGAGCCTTTGTTTGTGGAAGCCACTCATCCTGTGGCACTGGAGCCTTCACTGCTTCCAATCCGTAGGAACAAAAAACATTCTTTATCGTTCTGGCACAGATCTTAAGAACTTTACAGTACTGCTCCAATGACTTGATGTGGGTCGGTCTTTGTTTTTAATGTTGCTTTGTGCGTCAAACTCGTTTTCTCCATGGGCCACATCACCTGAGCGGGTCACCTGTAATCGTAAAGCCGTATTTGTCTGTGAATATTGTTGTATATATTTGTTTGTATTCATACTGCCAAATGAACTGAAGATTCTAATCCAGTTAAAAGATAGCACACCTGTCAAAAATGTTGCCTCTTTAGCAGCATAACATTTGAATCACACTTAGACCTTGTTATTATGAGCAGTGAGAGGTTGCCTTCAAAGACATTACGTAATTTAACTTTAATTCGCGTTTTTGGCGCATTTTCTAGAATTTCTGAGCACACTTAAATGCTGATGAGAGTATCCACTTATTGGTTTTCTTTGTCTTTCTGTTTAATGTAGACCACACATACACATATACTGTAATAAAGATGTTGTTGTGATGTTCAGAGTTCGTAGTGTTTGTGAATGCACGTCCACAATGACGACGTATTGTTCCCAGGACAAACAGAGAGATGTGTTTGTGAGTTGGCAATACATATATAGTGTGGAATTGCACTGTTGTTGATGTTGATGCGTTCAGGTGAGAATAAAGTTATAAAAGATCGTCAGACTCTGTGTGACTCTGTGGGGACGCTACACTGTGCGTCCATGTGCTCTCGTAACAGAGAAGTGTGGCTTGCCATGCCATAATGACTGCATCCATTGCATATGAATATACAGGTACACAAGCTACACATCCACATAACTGGAAGAATGTCAGATAAAAGCTCAACTAAACCGGTTTTAGACAAACAGAAGACCAAGCAAACCACAGGCAGTTAAACGGAACAAACTCAGCAGCGTTTGAAAGCTAACACATAGCCTTTCCAACAGTACAAGTATTATTCACTGATATATTTATACTGTATATCTACTGTACAGCAACCATCGAAGTCTCCCCCTTATTTCGGATGTGTCTGTTTCTAGGAAACCTCTCAAGCCAAGGGTTGAAGAGGTTAAATGAAAGGAAAAAAGACTAAACCTGATCCGGACTCTCTGTTTCATTTAGTGACAATATCGTGGTGATCTCGCGTTGACACACCATGGCCATTCAGTGTTTCATTCCTATGAATGGCCATGGTGTCAGAGAAAGATAAAAGAGATAAGCACAACACAGGACATGACAAACAACAACTTACATGACATTAAACATGGACTATTTACAACTATTCACAAAGCAGTCCAGCAAAGCACCTCCTGCTTCCCAAGCGAGAGTCGCTCAGAGTCTACCAAGTAAAACACTCGGGGTGGGTGACACTGCAAATTTTGGTATCGATCTGATACCAGCTTGCCTCCACTTGTTGCAAAATGAGCTAATTAACCCTCAGTCTTAAATGGAGATACAGAAATACATTATACACTAATTACATAGTAATTTAATTCAGTCATTGTTCTGTGATCATCTTTCATTTCAGGTTCAGGTCAGGTTTTAGCAAGGGCAGAAAGGCTTAGTGATAACCGTGATATTGCATCGTTTTACGAGCAGATAGCAGATAGGGATCACCGCCAATTATGTATTCTTACATGTCTGTTGTGACCTCTCATTGGATTATTTTCCAACATAGATGGGTTCTAGTGGGGTATATTATCTGTGACTGATGCATGTTTTTCTTCTCCAGGGTTTCCTGTGCAATTCAGGATTAATACTTTCTGCTGACATTGACTTGAATATACTGTATATATTGTATATATCTTAAATCTCTCCATTGTAATCAATTTTGATGTTCAATGAGTATTACTGGCAATGGTGTGTACACGTGCTTTTAATTCACACATTAAATTCAATTCAATGCAAAAGACGTATAATTGCTTGTTGTCTCTGTGTTGCAGAGATTATGAATGATGTCATCAAGAAGGTGAAGAAGAAGGGAGAATGGAAGGTAAAAAGCCGATATGATTACAATACAATTCTACATTGTGAACATTCTTTTCATAAAGTACAGCTATTAATGTTTACGATTCAAACAGTAAGATAACATTACTTGCTCAGAGCTCAGTAACAGAAATGAAACACACTGCCTGCTTTTCAAAACAAAACGCTTCTCTTCACTCACCAATATGTGACGTAAGTAAAAAAATAGTCATGGAAAAAAGTGAGCGCCGTCTCCTCAGACGGGAGCGTCTGTTACAATGGAATTGTAATGTAAAGGTCGGAACCTTTAACACGGGAACAGTTTAAAAGGGAACATTACAGATAGTGAGCTGGGCCAATGTGTGTTATGATGATTGTCAGAAGTGGGAGCAAGTCAGTGTTTTGCAAGTGTCAAGTAAGTCTCAAGTCTTTAATCCCAAATTTCGAGTAAAAACGTCCAAGTCCAAGTCAAGTCAAGACAAGACAGGTCGAGTCAGATCCCAAGTCATAGGCTTGAAATTTTTGAGCGTTTACCAACACCATAAAATACCATTTTAACAATTAAATAAAAAAGGGACCAGCGTGACAAGACTTAGTAACAGAAAAAGAGTGCTGACATAGCATTCAGGATTTGTCAGTGCAAACCAGTACAACAACAAATCAACTTCTGAAGACTTTCAAACCAGACTTGATTGTCAGAACACAACAGGCTTTTATTGCAGTTTTGGATTATCTCACAACAGTCACAATAATCCCTAACACAGGCTACTGTTGCGGCCGTAACCCATGGCAAGCTAAAACTCAACTCTCAACCCCCGACGTCACTTTCTATCCCCCCCTCACTCAGCTCCCTGAGCACCGGAACACATTTACAGCAACACGCACGACCATAAGCTAACATGTCTTATGACACGTCTTATTTATGTCTTATTTCTTATGTCTTATTATGTCCACTATATTGGCTAATATGAGTGCAAAGGTGACTATGGGGTGTTATTTCATGTCTATAGGGCTCTAATAATGTTAAGAAAATGTACTTTGAAGGTCGTAAATAGGTCTACTATGCTCTAACTATGAAAATATTTGATTTATAAAGAAGTAATCCTAATTTCGCTTCTCACAGTTGGGTCTGCAACCAGTTAACAGTGAAAAACGAGATATTGCTGCATTCTCTATAAAACATGTTTTGTGTTAAAACTGTTGGGTGTCTGGAACTGATTCATTGGATGTACATTCTTTCTTATGAGAAAGACTGATTTGGAAACAATGATGAAAACCGAGGTTCCACTGTCACTGGCTCTAAACCCAATCCTCTACGCTTGAAGTGGGGATCTAGTTAAATGTCTCTCTTGTTTACAGGCCCTGATTGTGGACCAGCTGAGCATGAGGATGTTGTCTTCTTGCTGCAAGATGACAGACATCATGACAGAGGGCATCACCAGTAAGTCAGATGGTCTCACCTTTCCATGTCACACTGCATGTGTACTTCTCCAAACACATCTGCAATGTAATGTTTCTTCCAGTTGTGGAGGACATCAACAAGCGACGAGAGCCTCTTCCCAGCTTGGAGGCCATTTTCCTGATTACACCGACAGAAAAGGTTAGCATGCTCACTCCCCTTCCTCCTCCCTCTCGTTACAACAGAGGTCGGCAATGTCGTCAGCTGCTGTCCGTTCAAACACTCCACTGTAGACCTCTTTCACTTCTTTTTTCCCATGGTCTCCAGGTTGTAATTGTTACACCGTAATTTGATTCTTCAAAATGCATGTTGTTCCCATGTCATCATAAAACAAGTTCTGCTTTTACTTTGACATGGCATGACAATAACTGTAGATCAGTGGTTCTCAATTATTTTCTGTCATGTTTGTAGCAATGTGTGCAAAGGCTGACATCACATTATACAAGTAAGACATGCTACATTCTGAAACACTGGCCGCAGTTGTCCAATGATGTATTGCATCAAAAAATGTAAGGATTTTTGCATTTAATTAACAGACATTTGACTCACACAAAAAGCACTGACTCTATGGTGGTAGATTAAGTGTAAAGGGGCCCTATAGGTGTGGAGATGCTTGTTTGAGACTGAATCAGTGGACGATATTACTTCTTTTCTACCGGGCGATGGCTGAAGCGTGCTGTGGTGAGTCTGGGCGCAGGCTGGTAGGTACTGCGACATTGTTAGCCGGAACAGAGGGGCTAGGCTTTGGCTTTTATCTGAGCTAGATTTTTTCACCATCGTTGTTGTAGTAGTGGTAGTAGTAGTAGTACTAGTGACACTGGCAGTGCACAACATTGACAAGTTCCGTGCTTTGAAGAACAAAAGCAACCCATAATTGAGTAACTCGTACTTGAATAGGCAGTCAGTGCATTGCTGCTTAGCAGTTACAAATGAATGCACAGTTTTTAGTAGAACACATTTCTTCATTCTTCAGTTAGACCTCGGGTGTCCAAGGTGCGTTCTGGGGTTCATTTTTTTATCGGGCCGCAGCACATGGTAGAAATATCATTAAGCAAAAAAACAACGGCGAAAATGTGGAAAATATAGCTAAAGGCATTATGTAAAGAGAAAAAGCTTGACTGTTGACACTGTTAATAAATAACAAATATCAAAGTGGCCCCCGGCATTCTTTGACCTTTCAGTATGCAGCCCTCGGTGGAAAAAGTTTGGACCCCTGGGTTAGAGTACGTTTCACTTAGAGTTGGACCTTCTGTAATGGATTAATGATGCTTACCAAGGTTCCACAGTACGTGTACTGTGGTTGATTGGTGGCCTGCCCAGGGTCTCCAACTCACCCTTGACCCTAATGAGGATAAGTCTTACAGAAAATGGATGTATGTATAGATGAAATGCACCTTTAAATACGCAAGCATTAATAGTTTTTTTACATGCTTACTTGAAGGCCTCAGACGTCTTCATTACTTGTGCTTCTCTTCCTCTTCAGTCTGTCCACACCCTCATTGGAGACTTCAAAGACCCTCACTCAGCAAAATACAAGGCGGCCCATGTTTTCTTCACTGACTGTGAGTATTAACAAGTGGAATATCTTTTATGGTTTGAATCGAACATTGTAACCTGTGAGGAATCATGGGGTTGACTCTGGGATGGGGTTGCTGAAGATGGTAGACCTGAGTAGAATCCCAGTCATGCTGGGCGTTTTTGGCTATCGACTGCATGTAAGTGTATATAACATGTATAGCAGGATTACTCAAATACAATAAGTCAGACATCTACTGTTAGTACCTTTTTACAAGTATTAGGGATGCTCCGATCAGGGTTTTATGCTGCCGATACCGATCATCCATGAGTGAAATTGTCCGATACCGATCACATAGATTAGGTGTAAATTTTTAAATGTACTATTGGCTATATCAGGGGTCACCAACGTTTTTATCTTGTGAGAGGTACTTTTACAAAATGAAAATGGCCAAGAGCTACTCTTTTTTGTAAACTTTATTTTCATCCAAACAATCCAAACAAAGCGAATATGCTTGTTTTACCAGAACATTAACAAAATGCTGGTATCCACAACTCATATTTTGTATTTCAGAATGCATTTCTTTGTAGTGTTCTCACATTATGGTGACCCACGGGCTATATGATATGAAAGAGGAACCATAAAATTTAGAAAAAACATATTTAACTTACTTTTTCAAAATCACTGGTAAAACTTAGAGGACCAGGCACCTTCTTTAAGGAGAATTTGGATGCAAGAGAAGCTTGATGGCGCTCCAGCAGGACCCCAAGTAGTCGGCAAACCCGGTGTCCTCCACTGCCGCCGACAGCCGGCCATCCATCCAGTCTGATGAATCCAACCATTTTTCGGGCTAGACCTAGACCTAGACACGGACACATGTCCCGCATTTTGGCTAGCCGCTGCCCGAACAATGATCACATGGTGAGCCACGAAAACTCACCACACCCTGCCAAGTGTCCGTCCCCCAAAACCCAACTAAAGCTTTTTAGCGCCACCCAGGCGAGATTTTTGGCGTGGCATGTTTTTTGCAGGGTGAAAAACTTCTATCACTCTCACAACGACAGGTAGTCCCACACGGCAGACATGTTTGTTTTGGCTTTGTGAAGGGAAAGTGGGCGGGAGGCGGTCGCTACAGGCTGGATGCTGCAATGGGGGCGGAGCTGATCAGCGAGGGTGTTCGGTGTTAAAAAGCAAGTATCGGCATAAGCTGATACCGCGCCTTTTCACGGAAATCGGCCGATACTCATGTGTGGCCTATCGATCGGAGCACCCCTACTTATTATAGATTTGAAGCCATAATAAACCATAATGTGTTGCTTTCCCCACTAGCCTGTCCTGATCCTCTGTTCAATGAGCTGGTGAAGAGTCGAGCTTCGAAAACCATCAAGACTCTGACGGAGATCAATATCGCTTTCTTGCCCTATGAGTCTCAGGTAAACAAACATATGTACTGTAGAGGTTATAGTTTGGTCATTTAGTTCATCTCTCCAACTGCCGTCATCCATATGACACATTCTCTGACCTGCATGGATGCAAAAAAAAATGTAAATATAAGTTATATGTAGTATTGTGGTCACTAGGTGTCAATAATGACACAAAACATTGATGAGACATGACGTTACATCACATGACCTTAAAGCAGGGCTGGGCAAACTGTGTCTGGCCCACCGGGCTTTTCCAAAATCCTTTTTTTAAACCTTTAACATGGAAACTGTAGCTGGCAACATGACTTGCAGTGCCATTGTGGGACGCTTGAGTTGCCAAAATAGTCAGATGCAATCTGTAGCTTGTAGAAAAAAGCCATCCAAACAACACAACACGTCAACACACACAGCGCACAAAGTAACCCACCTACTGCACCATGTGGTCAAACCCATATCTATGCACAATACACATGCCAAAAAAACACCCATATATTCCCGTCGCAAGGCATGCTGGGTAGCTTATGGTAGTCTTTCTCCCAACACTTTGCCGTGTTTGTTGCATTTTTGCTGGATTGCAAAATATGTTGCAGTTGTCAGAGAAGTAAACAAGGAGGAGTTAACATACTCTTGATATCCAATGTTTTATTGTTCACAGTTCATATTGTTGTTAAAGCTGGACTACCCAGCATGCCTTGCGGACATTTGGAAATCACTGTTACGCGTTATGTTTGAGGCTTAGTTTTTGATTTATGTGATGCCTTAACTTGCTGTGGATGTGTTGTATTGTCGTTTTGTTGCACCCTGAGCTGCCACCCATATCTAGACGGCCCTCCGCCAAATTTTTTAACCCAATGTGGCCCGTGATTTCAAATGTTTGCCCACCCCTGCCTTAAAGGAAAACTGCACTTTTTTTGGAATTTTGCCCATCGTCCACAATCCTTATGTGAGACAAGAACACACGTCTTCCTCTTTTTTGTGCCTTCTAAAGATATAAAAACATATAAAAAGAGACTGCGCGGCAGTGCGCGTAATGGGACACACCTATGCCGCTGACAAAGACTGCTATTAAAACACCTCCAAAAACCTCCAACAAGGTTTTATGGTTTTATATACATGCTGTAACCATGTAGTAACAGGTACATGATACATGTAATACTTGCAGTATTTTGCTGTATTTTGGTCCTTTTAAGCATTACTGTAACTTTCGGCCTGGACGCATTGATTTCACATAGCAACATAGAAACGAATGCCTACACCTAGCATTAACTGACACGCGCTGACACGCTACGAGCGAGTGTGTGGTGAAGCTAGTCGCTAGCCAGCTAGTAGCGTGTCAAGGAGTCAGTACACCAGTAACGTAGTTTGATCGGCATAACAATGTTAATAATAATAATACACATACAATACATGCAATAATATAAATGGAGCGTTGTTGGCGCTTTTTGGAGTTTTTAGTAGAAAGCTTTTTATATCTTTAGAAGGCACAGAAAAGACAAATGTGTTCATGTCTCACATAAGGATTGTGGATGATGGGCAAAATTCCCCCCAAAAAGTGCAGTTTTCCTTTAACACTCAATGCATGTAGTCAGCCATGGCATGTCCGACATGAAAGAAAGAAGAGACCAAAGAAGAGAAGTTCTCCTTCAATTCTGTTTGGAAGTGGTAAATTTTTGGCTTGTTATTTTGTCTTTCTTCCCCACTCTGTTTGAAACCCTTTCTTAAGGCTAGAATAAATACATTGGAGGATAACTAGTTAGCCCGCTAGCATGCCACATTCCACAGCTGTGGCCGTGTCACGCTATCACAGTTTTTCAAAATTACTGTATATTAGTAAATCATGCTGTTTCGTGTTTATATAAAATACAAATATAAGGCATTCAAAAAGGTATTCAAAGACGCTGTGGTACTATGTAGTATTTTACAATGGTCACTAGGTGTCAGTAATTTTACTGTAATGTACAGTGAGACACACATGCACTGGACTTGATTGCTTTAATTGCAGGTTTTAATTATTTCACAACAGGCACAATAATGCCTAATAAAACCAGGGCCTGCAGTTACGGCCATAACCCAGGCCAAGTTAAACTCAACTCTGAACCTCTGAGGTTACCTCCTATCCACCCCTCACTCAGTTCCTTAGCACCAAAACACATTTGCACCAACGCTTATTGTTTTACTTTTTGCCTTAAATGTCTTATTATGCCTACTATATTGTACAATAAGAGTGTAAAGGTGACTATAGGGGTGTTATTTCATGTCTAGAGGGCTCTAATAATGTTAAAAAACGTATTTAGAAGGTTTTCTATGCTCTAACTATGAAATGTTCTATATATATGTATATCAGCAATCCTTCTTCGTGAAAATTCACTTATCACAGTCGGGTCTGGAACCAATTAATCGCGATAAACAAGGGATTACTGGAGTGAAGACAACTACCCGTTATTATTGATATCGCAGTGTAGCCAGAGTCTCATAGTGTCCATATGTGTATGTAATCATTACATGTAAATGTTTTATAAGTGCTATTAAACACCAACACATAAGAACACATAGGACATACAATATCAGTTAGGGGGATGCCCTGTCGACTGCTGTGTTGTTGTACATTGCAGCAAAAACTTGTGAAACACATAAACAGCAATTTCGTGATTGCAGTAACTGCACACATAATAACAAACATGACAGTGTCAACCAAAACTGGGTGTTATTCTCTTTGTAACTGCAAGTCCTGGTGCACCGTATTCTTATTACTGAAACATGGCTTCTGCTGTTTATCGTGGATTTTAGAAGCGAAAGGGTCACTTCTGTTTATGTCGAAATGTGCTGTAGCTTCGTTAGCATCATTACCACTGAGCATCATTCCTCCTGTTGTTTCACATTATTGTTCTTATGTTCTCCGTCCCCATTTGGATGATTCATGTCCATTTCTCCTTCATCTCCTTCTCTCCATCCTTTATTCTCACTATCTGCCGACCCACAATGCTTTGCTCCCTCCTGTCTACTATTATTAATTCAGAGTCAGTGATTTTCGGCCTCAGGCAAACGCTGCCTCATGAGGCCCGCCTACATGCTGATGCACGTCCCCCTATTGGATGAGCTCAAATCCACACAGCAGGCGTTGACCAATTGTAGCTCTAACACATGCAGAGTCCCTTCTGCAATTCAGGAGCCTGGTCATGTGATGCGGGCAGCTGGGGTGGGAGGCGGCAGGGATAGTGATTGACGATGGGAAGGAGAGAGGGAAGAAAAAGACAAATGAGGAAATGAGCCAAGGACGTTTAGCGACAAGGAAAGGGGGAGGAATAAGGACATAAAGTAGACAGTGGACATGAGAGGGGAAAAAAGCAACAGTGGTATGGATGAAGGAAGACCAAAGACAACAGAAGAGGGCCCAAAGATACCGTACTGATGAAAATAAAAGATACAAAATATATTTTTGGGGTTTAGAGATTTATATAAGACAAAATGCACTGAATGCACTCTCTTTTTGTTTGTGCTCTGGTGTGTGGCCTTGACGCTCTTTGCAATTATATTTTAGAAGCTTGTCGGGAAATAGGAGCTGGTAGAAAACATGGAGTATAAAAATATAAAAATGTCTCGATACAACTTTTTCACTTTCGATACGATACCGATATTGCAGCCTTGAATATCGGCTGATCCCGATATTGATCCGATATCAACACGAATCATACATTATTATATTATGTATTTTGTAGTGTGGAATGTTAGAAAAGGACTTATTTTGTGGAATGTTAGAAAAGGCTTGATCAAGTGATATTACTCAAATAGAGAACAACAGTGAGCGTTAGCAGGACTGAGAAAAAGTCACCCATTTACTTCTTTGTGCATGCGGTGTATAGTTTTATCCACAATGTAGGGACAGCTAGGTATAATATAGCAAGGCTGGAGGTGATCAATGAAGCAGTTAAACCGAACATTACTCATTACTGATGGGCTCACTTCATATGCTTCATATTTGCATTGAGGTTGGTTGTATTAATCTTCCCCATTTCTGTGCCACCACGGGAAACTTATGCTTGACAAGTTTTGCACTCGGCTGCAACGTCTTTTTACTGTCAGGCGGCTGACGTCACTCCTGCTTTTGCTACTTTGTTAGCACGCTAGCAAACACTGTTGTTGTGATCACACGGGCTCTATCCGGGCACTTCTGGATAGACGTGCCAGGGCGGCGTCTGGAATCGACTGCTTGTATCAGAGTGCCAATATCAGAGATTTGAGATGCAGGCCGATATAATCCGATCTTGTTTTTTTTGCAAGATATCAATATCGGACCAGGACATCCCCATATAAAAATAACCAAACAGCTGCCAAGCAGGGAAAAATTATGGTAATGGTTTTGTTTATTTTGAACATGCTTTACAAAGTTAGCTTAAACAGTTACATAGATGTTACATCTTTACACAGTTCAACATGTCTGAAAAGGAGTCAGAAAGAAGCAGAGCTTATTTAATAGAACCCCTGCTCCTCTACTTACTATTAGTTTGTTCACTTCCTGTGTTTAACTTGTTCCAGGTTAACCATTTTATAATAGTAAAAGGAAAGGATTAAAAATTGTGATAGCAAAGTAAGGTCTTTCTTTACAGCTCTCACAATGTTTCTGTCATCACCTGCCACCTCCTTGATCTACCTGTTCCACTTCTGTAACATTGGACTTAAAAGGTTAAGTGAAGTGTTTGTGTGTCTGTGTACAGGTGTACTCTCTGGACAATCCTGATGCCTTCCACAGTTTCTACAGCCCTCATAAGACCCAGCTGAAGAACCCTGTGATGGAGAGGCTTGCTGAGCAACTGGCCACGCTGTGTGCCACACTGAAGGAGTACCCGGCTGTCAGATATAGAGGGTGAGCACAAGGGGGTGCCATTAAAGACCAATGCAGGCACAACCTAAGACCATAAGGCAGAACCTGATTAAGTTTCGTTTGTCGTTTTGGTCGACAAACTCATCAAGTCCTGGTCTACTGTGTTCTTACTACTCAAAGATGCCACTTAAGTTTCAAGTTGAAGCAGACTCAAACAAACACAGCTATGAACTCACAGCAAAGCCAAGAAAGTGACATATTCCCAACAATAACACAATAATAACTTTCACTAATAGTGTGTTCTGATGACTATGATATAACACACACACACAAAATGTCAGTAAGTAACACTGGCAGCTCTGTGCACACGCAAAATATAATACCAGTGAGCAGCAGATAGCTGCTTGTTTAGCCCTGGCATGAAACCTCATACTATTATTCTAAGATTTGTAGAATAGATCGAGCAAAAAAATATGGATTTACTTACTGAAACTGACAGGCTAACTGCAAGATTGGATAGAAAGACGAGTGAGAGCGATCCACGTTCATGAATACTTTCCGGCAACCAGATTCAAACAAACATAGCCATGAACATCTTCTTGGCTAAACATCACGTCCTGCTGCGGTGGAGGAGAGTCTCCAGCAGGAGTGACAAAAAGTGTAAAAAAAAAAAAAGAAAAAAAAAGAGGTAAATATTGCAACGTTCGAGCAAACATGAAACACAGGAAATATGCCTTTCAGTGTTATTTTTCAAGGTGAAATAACAAGATTAACATGTGTTTTGATGTCATGAGCACATTAAACACCGATATGCACCATGTGTGCCCTGCGAGCAAGGGATATGGTTCAGCTTATTTGTGACCCAAAACAGGATGAGTGACAATGAATGTTTTTTAATCTGGACTACAGTTACCTAATTTAAGTTAACTACCGAAAAATCCTGTCACCGGAATATAAGGCGCACCCACCATATTTATTGAGAATTTTTTTTTGTACAGACATAATACAGAAGCTGTACTAATTCTACACTTGATCAAATACAAATACAATCTGCTCCAGAAAGCCAAAAATGTTAACACCAAAAAATTTTTGTGTTTAAAATGATAGTTTTACATGCAGTAAACAATTTCAAATTCATATACAGGTTGCTTTTACCTTCACTGAAGACGTGATTCTTGATGTGACTGTTCCCAAGTACTGTACATGATGTGGCAGCAAGACACAACACAGACACCACCTTCCTGTTTTGCCATGAGTTATTTCTTGAATTCAATAGTGTTTCTCAACTCGATAACCCAAAATGGAGCCAAAGAAAGTTTCCAGTAGGAACATTTTGATAAAGAAGGTGATAAATACTATTGAACTGAATTGAATTCAAGAAGTAACATGACAAAACAGGAAGATGGTGTCCGTGGTGTGTCTCGCTGCCACATTGTGTCTTTCGTGAACACTCATCATCTCAAGAATCATGTATTCAGTGAAGGTTAAAAAAATAATTTTAAAAAGTACAGTATTTTCTGGACTATAAGTCACACTTTTTTCATGGCTTGGCTGGTCCTGCAACTTGTACTCCAGAGCGACTTATGTAGTTTTTTCCACACTGACAGCAGCGAGAGGGCGCTCTAGGCTTGTGTGCCAGTATCCGCTATTCCTATCACTCCCCACTCAAAATTTACAACGTAAACATCAGGTTATAAAGACAACTGAGAAAGACGGAGCACAAATGCTTTGCCGGTTGTTTAGGCTATAGTTATCTGAATAACTGTTACTATGTTACGATAACATACCATCTATTTACGTTAAGTTAACAGATGCCTATTTAGCCTGTTGTTCTCCATTTTATTGTTATTACTATAACTTCAAGGTGAAATGTCTGCTCTTGGTCGCTGATTTTATAAAATACATTTCCCCCCAAAAATGCGACTTATAGTCCAGTGCGACTTATATGTGTTTTTTTCTTCTTCATTGTGCATTTTTGGCTGATGCGACTTATACTATACGGAGCCACTTCTAGTCCGGAAAATACGGTAACCTTAAATGTTCATTTTACCCATCATTTATATGCATTTAGAATTGTTTTATGTATGTAAAACTATAAAATGAGTGATTTGCGTTAACATTTTTAACAGTCAACCGGCGATGACATCAATAACCGGCTAATGTAGCGGACATTCGGTTCCGATTGCCATTTTGTTAGCAACTAGCTTCTTTGTTAGAAGATGTAATAAAAATACATCAAGAACACAATTGGACTCTCACAGTGTATTCATAACATGTCAAGACGTGCACCATAGTGTATGGTAACTGGAAAATGTACACAAACCGAGGCAAAATTTTGGAAATTTTCACTGCAAAACATGCTAACCAGGCAGACGCTGTCCGGGGTTCCACTGTACTTAACTGTGATGCTACTACAGTAAGGCTCGGTTCCCCAAACAGTGCAATTTACCTAAAAGCCTCTGTGCTACAAAATCCGATATACAAATCAGTGTGCTTTCATGGCAAGATGTCTGAGTTAAAAGTAGTGAATATACTGTAGATGTATGTGCAAATCTTACGGTTAGCACAAATATCACATGGCCATGTACCCACTGAAGTAGGTGATACAGGGTCGTTATGGAAACATCAAGTGTACCATCAACATGTTTTTTTTTAATGAATGGCATTCAGTAGAATAACACTTTAGTTTTTGCGGCCATCTTTCATGAGGTACACTGAAAGATGTAAAACTTTTTCTATGTATGCTAAAAGTGTATTTCTCAAATATTGTTGACAAATCAGTCTAAATCTGTGTTAGTGAACACATCTTCTTTGCAGAGGTAATCCAATCACCTCAGAGGTGTGGTATATCAAGATGCTCATTAGACAGCATGATTATCACACAGATTATTACGCCTTAGGCTGGCCACAATACAAGGCCACTCCAAAAAGTTTGACTGTATTGATCAGCAGAAGCATTCTACAGTATATCATCAGTTCATAACACTGAATGTTATATCCATGTCTTAGGGAGTACAAAGACAATGCCACCTTGGCTCAGCTGGTTCAGGACAAACTGGACGCCTACAAGGCTGATGATCCCACCATGGGAGAGGTGAGCACGTCTTGTTTCACCTCTGTTGTCAATGATTTTCTCCAATAATGTCATTTTCAGAACTTTTTTGACAGTATTGCTGTTTGTTTGCATCCATGTGCAGGGTCCAGATAAGGCCCGCTCACAGTTGATCATCTTGGACAGAGCCTTTGACCCCGTCTCACCTGTCCTGCATGAGCTCACCTTCCAGGCGATGGGCTATGACCTGCTGCCCATTGAAAACGACGTTTACAAGTACAATAAAATAGATAACTCATAAAGTACCGTTATGCAGTGGTGTCCAAAGTCCGGCCTGGCAACTGGCATTTTGCTCCAAGAATAAAATGAATGAGGGCCATCATGAAAACTATAATTAGAAAAGTTTTCAATGTTACAACAAAAAAGTTGTAATTAGATCAGAAGCTAATACAAATAACACAAAGCTGAGATGTAGGCTTTTTTTTGTTATTGAACTTTTTTTGTGACTGTGGAACCTGCTTTGTTGGTCCCGCTTAGGTTGACAACCAACTCAAGTTCTGCTCCACCGTGTTCTTATTACTAAAGAGTCAGGCCCCACTGATATTAATTTTTTTGGCGCCGATTTCGATATTGGGGAATAACAAAATCCTGACAACTGATATATATGACTAAAGTTTAAAGTTTAAAATTGACATTTGTCAATAACAAACAAATGTACTGTATTGCTCCTTACACTTGTCCTAATGATATAAATTGAAGGGAGATTTGGCTATTTTCAAATACTTTTTAGAATTACTTGTGTGGAACAAGCAGCATATGAACTTGAAGATAAAATAAATCAAAAGTATGATGTGCAAAATGGCAGTAAACCCCTGGGAAATTAAATAATCATGCAAAAGCTGTATGAATTAAGACATTTACCTCCACATGCCCTCTCAGTTCTTATATTTGCCAATGTCGCAGAGGTAGGGTATAGTGCAAAATGTACAACTTTTTTTTGTAAATATCTACATCATTCATCGTTCAAATACTAGATAGGACAGCTCTAATCTGAGGGGACGGTGCAAGATCCAAGTATTTATTCTGTTAGGTTGAGGCACACCCCTACCAAGACTGGTTTCACGCAAGAGGTGCAAAACGACAGTCATTAAGATACAGTGGAGTGAGGGCTGCCAACGACAGTCGTTTGGGTCAAAGGAGGGAGCTTCTCTCTAAACCACCATAAAATAAATACATGAATACAAAATCCACAAATTTACTGTCAAAATTGACATAACACATTTTTTTTGCATTATTTCCAAAAACAAAAAACAATATGGTGGGCCGAATCTGGCACCTGGTCCTTGAGCTTGACACCTGGGCTCTAATGGTCATAATCGGCTGATTAAATTGGCCGGCCAATCATCATCATTTTCTTGGAAATCAATGACATTGTTTCTAAGAAAAATACCATATTACCTGCATTTTATTAATGCTAATAATATAATGCTAATAAGTGCTAACATTGGCTAAAATTTGATTAACAATAATGTATGAAACTTGTAATTCGAAGGAGGTATTTTGATTTATTAAATGAAAAATGGGTCGACATGTGTCATAGTATTGTTAACTTAATCATTATTCCTAAGCAAAGTGAAACGACAACCCGTTCAGTGCAATATAAACTTCAATATAAAAGCATGGCTGTAGTAACATGGATTCTACCACAGCAACTACCAAAATGCACACATTTCATATTTTTTTTTTAGATTGTTAGCCAGTGGAAGAAACATTTGTGCTTGACGAAAGCCTTAGTGTCATTGTAGTCACCACATACAACAAATAAGTATAAAATATCCTATGAAAACACAAGAATCTAAATAAAAATATGCACAAATGAACGAAGATGCTTAAGATTTTCTAATAAATAAGTGATTATAAATAAAATAAATAATATAAAATAAATATATAAAATATAAATACAGCATAAAAATAGATGATACATCTTTTATAGCCCATTCTCTTTATGTCTATGGACAAAGTCATGTAAATGTGCAAGCAAAGCAATTACTAGCTTCAACTTGGATTTTGGTTATGTCGACAACCGCTAATGTCAGCCATTTCAACATACATGGTTCCACTGGACCAAAGTGGCCCCCAGCATTCTTCCATGTTTCTGAATGTGGCCCTTAATGGAAAAAGTGTGAATGCCCCTGACCTTAATGTGACATTTGTATCAAAAGTTGTCAATTGTGTTTTGGCTTAAGGTACGACACCAGTGGCATGGGTGACTCTCGTGAGAAGGAGGTTTTGCTGCATGAAGACGACGATCTGTGGGTGAGCCTGAGACACAAACACATCGCCGAGGTGTCCCAGTGAGTACTCTTCCTAATGATCCCTACATCTTCTCCTTCATCTTTAATACTGTACCTAACGATATGACATTGTGCTGTTTATTGACGTAAAGGGAAGTGACACGTCAGCTGAAGGAATTTTCCTCAAGCAAGAGAATGAACACCGGAGAGAAGGTGACATGAAACACTCACACTTGTTTGGAACAAAAATTGATGCAGTTTGCTTAGTGTTCACGCTGGTATTTTTGTCATGAGACCAAAGGCTGAGAAGTAAAGAACATATCGGGCGTCTTTTGTGACGACATGTGACTTAACTTTCATTTCAAACTAAAATGCTGTCTGCTGGGTTGAGTATGTGGTTTGTTTGTATATTATGTTACATTTGTGACACGTGCGGTCCAGCCAGCTCTGCATCCTGCCTGGGCTTGAGGATCCTCGCTAACTGAGTTGAGCAGAACTAGCCAACGAGCTAAAAGCCCAAGGTGTCAACTTGTTGTCCAGTGTGGCTCTTAAGGTGTCAGGGAGTGAGGTTTACCAATGTACTTTCCCACAGCCGCACCAGCTGGCATCCGTTGCATATTTACCAGATTACATTTCACGAAAAGCTTCGAAAATATACTTAAAGAGCACTGTTGTCACATACACACAGAGGGAGAGAGCTGAGCAGCACTTCCAACACATTTTCTCTTACCTATTTGTTGTTTCTGCACGTTTTTTGCTGTCATTTAAACACTGGTCTGTGCCTGTGGCTCGTCTAGCGTTCACAGTTGCACTCAAGTGAACCGAATCTCAGGAAATGGTGTACCAAGACCAGTCTCTCCGGTGGTCTTGGTCCACTTGTTTGGTGCACACTAGGGTTCAGATGACTGTGATCACACTTGACCAAACTGTATGAGTCGAGCGCCAGAATTAGTTTTAACCGAACCAAAGTGTGAACGCACCCTCACATAACATGAGTTCATCCCCCTAATGCATTTTACGGACAAACGTCTTGGGGAAGATATTTTAATATGTAATTTTTTATTATTCTGTGGCATTCAACATAAACGAAATGCATTTAAACAATCACATTTTTTTTTTAATATATGAGATCATCACTGTTTCATGGTTGAACAGCCTATTAGTCAAAAAATATGCATAAATCTTTACAGGCCAGACCTCAACCCCAACATGTGATCTGAATAAACAGACAAAAATTGTCACAGACGAGACAAGGCAGACATATAAGACATATAAGCTATCAGTCTCAAACTACACATTTTCTTCCATCTACTGTTAATGTAATGAATAAACAGTTCCAAATTAAAATTTGTGTACAGTGTGTGTGCTTGTGTGTGTAAGGTATCATTAATTTCATACTCGTTCCATGTTTGCTTCAACAGACCACAATGAGGGATCTGTCCCAGATGCTGAAGAAGATGCCACAGTACCAGAAGGAGCTCAGCAAGGTGTGTATGTTCAGATGAATGCGTGTGTTTCTTTGCATGTTCTTAGTATGTCATGTGGCAACTGTGTGTTGTGTTTTTCCAGTACTCCACTCACCTGCAGCTTGCTGAGGACTGCATGAAGCATTACCAGGGGACGGTGGACAAGCTGTGCCGCGTCGAACAGGTAAAAGGATCCAGAGTCAGCAGGACTGTGGTCAGAGAAATCCACATTTTAAACAAGGCCCAGAAACAACAAATCCATAAATTATTTGATGAGATGAGGCAGCGGAATCATTTTCAGAATGTAAAAAACAAATGAAAATGTAAATATTTGTATACGGTGGATGCCCGCTTTTTGCGGGACTTACTTTGTGAACGGCTATAATTGACAAGCTCATAAAATTATGTATTTTTAACACCGCTCCTCCCCCTCCAAACCCTCCATCTAGCTTGACATTGAGGCCGGATCAACATATGCAGTCAAATTTACTGCTGGAATTGTTAGATTGCATTGCAATTATTCACGAGCAACCGAAGCTAACAAACTAAATGCTATTCATGTATGCTATACCGTACATGCATGCTGTACATTTCACGTAATTACACGTAATTACAAATTATTGTCGATTTAAGGTGAATGAGATGTGTTTTATGTGGGAAAAAACAGGAAATTTGACAAACTTTTTTTTAACAACTTTGAACCACCGACGTCACTTCCTGTCCGCCCCTCACTCAGCTCCCCTTGGTAACACATGTACAGTAAATCATGCAAGCACAAGTCCTGTTCATGTATTAAATGGCTTATTGTGTCTACTATATTGGGTAATACGAGCGCAAAGGCGACTATGGGGGGTTATTTCATGTCTAGAGGACTTTAATAATGTTAAAAACTGTATTTAGATGGTTGTAAATGGGTTTTCTATGTTCTCCCTACAAAAATATTCTGTTCCCCTAAATCATGGTGTATAAACCGCACCCGTGTATTAACCGCACCCCCATTTCCAGGCTCAAAAAATTTTTAGTTCACAAATGCTTGCCAACTCTTTCATCTCAAATCAACATGCGTAAAGGTACTAAGCAATTTCAAAAAAAGAAGAAAGGAGAAATCTGCCATCCATCAATTCATCTGCAATGGAATTACATAATGCTGCATTGCTTCAGTGTGAATTTCAATAAACTCCAACGTTTATTCAAGCATACACAAGCATTTTCAGCAACTGTACAGCAGAGAGCGCAACTGTCAAAGCAACTGTCTGACCCACAGACGGCTTCCCAAATGCGTTTCTGGTCAATTTCTCATTGTATTTATAGCCAAATTCTGGCCTAGCGGACCCAAGCGTCGACGAACTTGCGTCTAGCGGCGCCAAACTTTGACTGGGCGTTGTTTGGAGCGGTGATGAACTTTGCCGTGGCGGAAAATTGGCCGCTCGTAATATTTTATGCAGCTCAAAACTTTCGGAGCGGTAGGAGGGACCCTCAGCGGTGGCCGAGCGGATACGGCGTTGCCTTAACAGGGTCCAACTTCTGTTAAACGGTGGTGAACGAGCGGTGATTAATTTTTTTCACCGCTCCAGGAACGCTACAGCAAAGTTCAGGCGGTGTGACCGGGCTTGTAGTACGAGTGATCTTCCGCTGAAGCGTTGTAGAAGCGTTGTCTGATATTATTTTTCAGTCCGAGTCTGGTCACAGACCTGTCATCGTGTATAAACCGCACCCCGATTTTTTGCTTCTTGGTTTATACACGGTGCTTTACGGTAATAATACACTTATCATGGTTGGGTCTGGAACCAATTTACCGCGATAAATGAGGGATTACTGTATATGAAAAGAAAAGAGTCTCACGCAGAGTGGCAATGTCCTTAAGCGCAGGTGTACAATACAATGTGGAAAAAATGTTGTCAAAAAAAAAAGGCACCATGAAAAAGGCTAATTTGTAAACTGCTCAAACCCGAGAAGCAGCAGCAGCGATAAGAACAGGTATGAATAATACTACATGTCATGGTCACATTTGACACAGGCTGAAATAATTCTTATTCGATAGTCTGCTAACCTCATTCATTACATAGTGGTGAGGAAGTAAGGAGGAAAGGACACGAGGGGGCAAAAGGAAGGAAATTGCACACAAACACATGCGTTGCCCACAGATATGTTTCTAAGACAACCTGAGGAGTCCAGTTGCAGTCGATTGAATGGCCTGACAATACAATGACCTGGATGAATGAGAATATTCACAGATAAGTTGTATGTTGTATGTTGTAGGATCTCGCAATGGGCACGGATGCTGAGGGTGAGAAGATCAAAGATCCCATGAGGGCCATTGTTCCCATCCTGCTGGATGCCAATGTCAGCACATACGACAAGATCCGCATCATCCTGCTCTACATCTTCCTCAAGAATGGTATGGAGGACACTACACCATCTATTCACTTGTACAGTATGTCTCTTGCTCTGTGCTGCTGCCTAAAGCGCACCGTATTAAAAGGTGCAGTCTCAGTTACAGGTGCTATTTTTGTATTTAACACGTACACAAGGCGCACCGTGTTATTGGGCGCAGGTATGCACGCCGTGTCACAAAAAAGTCAGTGAGGAGGCGACAAAGCTTTATTTCTTCAGATAAATTAAGAGCAGAACTCTCATTCAGTTTATCAAACCCACTTCAAATCAGGATGGTCATCACTCAACATAACAGTCTCAGTCATGGTGCACAACTAAAAACATCACACACTACCGCTATTTTTGCAGAACAATAACTAACAACTATGTAGCTCAAACATGTAACTTTAAGAGCATTTGCACCAAAACACTACCGCAAAGCACGCTGGGGAACAGGAAGTGCTCCCAGCGACGCTACAATACGCTAGCATGCATGCTATTGTATGTTTTTAAAAAGCCAGCGGGAGCAAAACTGAGTTGGGTTGTACTTATTTTAAGTAAGTAAGTAAGTATAAGTAAGTAATTAAGTATTTAACAATGTACTCACGTTATTTTTGGTCAATCCTCATCCACACATCCATCAAAGTCCTCATCTTTTGTATCCCAAATGAACAGCGGGGCACGTTCTCCATCAAACACGCCAGGTTCACTGCCGTCATTATCAGTCAGTCTCGTTGCTGTGCAGCGCCTCAGAAATGATGCTGGCTTTTGTGAAAGCTTGTACAACAGTGCATCAGACACGTTAGCTCAAGTATCCACACGGCATACCGTGGCAACCAAGCACAACAGTAAAAGCCGACTTCTCGTGTCCCGTTGTGTGTATCGCTGTATTGCTTCTCTACAGTGTGGTTCACCAGGATGTGGAAAGTGAGCGGCATGTCGTCCATGTTGGTGATGTAGTTGGGTACTAGCTGTCTGCAATGTTTTACTGCAGTAGTAGCGGAAGATGGCCAGCTTTCTTTGTAATCCGCTGGATGTTGCTGCGCCACGGTAGTCCTTGCCCGGATGGATAGATTGTGCCATTTCATAAAATATAAAAAAAATAACTACTGCCGTGCCTTTAGCGTCC